>NC_138778.1:164469905-164817405 GCF_965119305.1 Pelophylax lessonae | reverse complement strand
AAATCCAATATGCTAATGTGTACTAGGAAGTCCATGAGCTTAGGGCTGCCATCAAGGGAAAACTGAAACCAGGTATCCGAAGCTGTGGTAGAGATGAAAGAGAGAGAGGCGCCTCTCTCTCTTTCATCTGTACTATGTGATTAGCTCTGGCCAATCACAACTAATCACAGCAAAACAAACTGAATGAATAAGCTTTATTCAGTAAAATGCTTGCTTATAGCAATGAAATTCAATGTTATAAACAATCATAATGTGTAAAAAAAATAAAAATAAATAAATCCTAATTCATTCCCCAGAGTAGTACAATGTTACTATGGCAACATTATATTGCTTTGGTTACAGTGTGTTAAAAAGAAAATTGTTTAAAAAAAAAAAAAAAGAAAAAAAATTTAACAAACAAAAAAAAACAAAATAAAAAGAATATATTTATTTTTTTCCTACTGTCACCAGCCAGGGATCCTGATCACCACCACCCCAGTTATATGATAATGCTGTGCTGCATTGGTGACAGTATGTAAAAAAAAATTGATTTTTTTTTAATTCCTAGCTTTCCAAAAAATTATGACAAAAATTACAAAACTTGCAATGCCTCATATTAAATACCTTGGACTGTCTACTTTCCAAAAAGGGGTCATTTGGGGGATATTTGTACATTCCTGACATTTTTGGACTTTAAGAAATGAGATAGGCCATCAGTACTTTAGGATTGATCAATTCTTAGATATATACCATAGTTTGTGTGACTCTCTAACTTTCTTACCACCTAAATAACATACTGATTTGGGTTATTTTCACCAAAGAAATGTAGCAGAATACATTTTGTCCTAAATTTATGAAGAACAATTATTTAGTTGCAAAATTTTATAACAGAAACCAAGTAAACTGCTTTTGTTTCAACATTTTCAGTCTTTTTTTATTTATTTAGCAAAAAATAAAAAAAAAAACAGTGGTGATAAAAAAAACCCACCAAAAGAAAGGTTTAGTTGTATGAACAAAATGCAAAAAAATTACTTTGGGTACTGCGCAATTGTCATTCGCATTCATTCATTCATTCACTCATCATTCATTCATTCACACGACAGCGCTAAAAGCTGAAAATTGGCCGGGGCAGTATGGAGATAAAAGTGCCTGGTATTGAAGTGATTAAAAAAGAGATGGATGGATTCCTAAATGCACAAAGATAACTGGATATTAACCTTTATAGGTAATAACACCAAAGATTGTTGATCCAGGGAACATCCAATTGCCTCCTGGGAGATCAGGAAGGGATTCATTTTTTTACTGTACCCACCATAATACTACATATATTCTAGCACTACCTTGCTACAGATGAGAAGACTATGTGTCCCTGATCTGCATTAACATAAGTAGTCCACATTGGATGAGGGGGAGGAAAAATAAGGAAAGTTGCATCCTATATCGTTTAATATGCAACATATATCCAAAATATTTATTGTATTGCTGGTCTTCTCATGTCTGACCAATAAAACTATAAAACAATAAAACAACGCTTACAGTACTTGGTATGCTGGGAGTGTGAAGAATAATATCAATTTGAAGCTATTAAAGCCTTTTTACAGGTGTTATGGATACATAGAATGCAGTACATTTATATACAATGTGTGATTCGGATTGAATTTATATAATTAATCATATGTCTTTATGATAATAACCTTGCTTCTTTGTAGAGTTAATATTTAATACTTTGTGTGGAGGCACTATACCTGCAGGCTCTGTATCTTGCCTAGTATAACGGTAAAATGAGCTCTTGTAGCATTATACCCCCCTTATTACTGTAAACCTAGAGCTGTCCATAGATTAGTCTTTTTTTGTGTTTTTCATTCAATCAGCGGGTTAAACAAACAAACAAAGTAAAATTTTTTAAAAAACTGTCCCAATTTCCCCATCCACACATTCAAGGTTGATGGGGAAATCTTCCAGCTGAGCTGTTGTATTCTGACTCATCCACCTGCAGAATACACTGCTGCAAATTTTAGCCTGCAACGGCTGTATGCAGTTTTTTTTTTTTTTTTTTAAATGCAAATAGTTTTTTTTTAAATATGCTGCAAAGTTGCTTTCTAGGATATCTTGCTAGTAACATCACCTTAAGTTACAGGCTGACAGCACAAGGTCATTGCCTTGCAATTAGCAGCAGCTGTATCAGCCTGAAATGCAGACTCCTTTAGTTGGCAACTGGGCGGCCTATGTCCGCGAAGACTTACTATTTTTTGGTTCAGCGCCAATCCTTTTCCAGGTTGAGCTCAGAGTGTCATGATCCTCCCCTCTGGGGACACATCATCATGGTGCCCTGTACTCACACTATAAAAATGTTTCCTCATGTCCAAATTTAATAATTTTAAATTTTTATTTTATTTAAAATGTAATTTTAATTAATTTAAAAATAATAATTCATTAATTTAAGTAATTTTTCAAATTTAATTTAGTTTTCATTTTTTAATTAAATGTAATGCTTTTTATTAAATTGTATATAACTATTAAAGTGTACAATTTTTTAAAATGTTAAAAATGTTACATTATTATAAAAAGATAAAAAAGTTAAAAAAGAAGTATAAATAATAAATAATAAAATAACAATCTATATTCTTAAACAAAATAAATGTATTAAATTATTAATATTATTATTATACAGGATTTATATAGCGCCAACAGTTTGCGCAGCGCTTTTCAATATGAGGGAAGACAATACAGTTACAATACAATTCAGCACAGGAGGAATCAGAGGGTCCTCGTCAGAGCTTACAATCTAGAAGGGAGGGTCAAGTAAAACAAAAGTCAATAACTGTGGGGGATGGGCTAATGGAGAAAATGGAAGTACAGTTGTTAGATGTCGGTAGGATAGGCTTCCTGAAGGGGAGGGTTTTCGGGGATCATCTAAAAGCTAATAGAGTAGGAGATAATCAGACAGATTGGGGTAAGGAGTTCCATAGGATTGGAGAGGCTCTGGAAAAGTCCTAGAGGTGAGGGAGGAGGTGACGAGGGAGCTAGAGAGCAGGAGGTTTTGAGAGGAACAAAGCGATTTACTAAAAAAATAATTTTAATTCATTTTTTTAAATGTCATTCATTTTTCAAAATTCAATAATTAATTCAATAAATCATGAATAATTAGTTCATCATCAATGTTTCATAATTAAGCAAGCAATGCTCCATGCATCACTGAGGAGTGTTCATTACTGAACAAACAGATCATAGGCAAATTACCCTTTGGGTTGGAGGAGGGCAGAATCTGGATTTAATAAATCTGGAAGCATAGTAGCTAGTATTATAAAAGAATCACTAAACATTTTTTTAGTTTGCTGGTGCAAAATTGTAATTGGGTTTCCAACCTCTTCATTGTAGCTTTTAAAGTATAATTGTAGTTGCATCAATAATTCTATTTTTTTCTTTGTAGTCAGGTTGTATAATTTTGATGTTACTAGCTTTCAACACATACATTCATACATACTTATGGTATTCAGACATAATAATAAATATGACATTTAGGGGTGTTACCAATAACTCAACACACAAAACATGTTAAAATGCTTGCACAGTGAGCCTGTTTGACATTCCTTAAATGTATTAAATATTTCCCTTTGTTTTATGGGTCAGCAATAAGGTTTTATCAGTTCATGCCTTTGTAGTTGAGTTTTACAAACAAATTATGTGGGAAGACTGTTAATACTGATTAAAAGCATATTATATGGACAGAATAATGCTAGATGGAAATGGTATTGTATGCTTGTAAAATGCCCATAAATATTACTCATTTACCTATTCCACCCAGTTCTCTTCTTATAAAAGCAGATTCAAGAGTCTGAAAGCATTTCATATAGTTTCTTGTAGGTATAATTGTGGCTCTGCTGAGGATCCAGCTCTGAAGCCACCATGAGCCATAACGCTAAGCACTGCCATTTTTCTGCTGGATCTCATATGGGAAGCCACCACGCTGGTGGATATCATTCAGGTCATGTGACTTCCCATCATGGAGGGTCACACATGTCACATCATGGAGGATCTAGCATGTCTCACCATGGAGGGTCTCATCCATCACATCATGGAGGTCACAACATTTCCCACCATGGAGGCTCGCACATGTCAAGTCATGGAGGTCACCATATGTCCCATTATGGAAGTCACCATAAATCCCACCATGGAGGCTCCCACACATCACATCATGGAAGTCACAATATGTCCCATCATGGGGGCTCACACATGTCACATCATGGGGGTCACCACACATCACATCATGGAGGTCACCATATGTCCCATCATGGGGGCTCAAACATGTCACATCATGGGGGTCACCACATGTCACATCAAGGAGGTCACCACATGTCTCAACATGGAGGTTCCCACATGTCAAGTCATGGAGGTCACCCAGTGACCCATCATGGAGGCTCTCACAAGTCACATAATGGAAGCCATCATACATTCCATCAGGGAGGCTCCCACATGTCAAGTCATGGAGGTCACCATATGTCCCACCATGGAGGCTCCCACATGTCAAGTCATGGAGGTCACCATATGTCCCACCATGGTGGCTCCCACATGTCAAGTCATGGAGGTCACCATATGTCCCACCATGGTGGCTCCCACATGTCAAGTCATGGAGGTCACCATATGTCCCACCATGGAGGCTCTCACATGTCAAGTCATGGAGGTCACCATATGTCCCACCATGGAGGCTCCCACATGCCAAGTCATGGAGGCCACCATATATCCCATCATGGAGACAACCACAAGTCCCATCATGGAAGCCATCACAAAAAAGAAGTGTCTTTCTCCAAACATGTTAGCCATGGTCATGAGGGTCACCATAGCACCCCTGGAGGACATGGTGGCTGGAGTGATAGCCTATTTGGCGTTAATGAGAAAGAGACCATGCAGCTTTTGAATGAGCGCTTATCATCCTACCTCAACAAGGTTCGCTCTCTTGAAATAGAAAATGCCCAGCTGGAGAGAAAGATTTGTGAATGGTATGCAAACAACCAACCAAAAACACCTCCTGATGGCACTCATTACTTCAGACTCATCGATGAGCTTCAGAACCAGGTAACTCATAGTTCACTCCAATAATTACAAATATCACGAAATGAAAGTCATTAAAGTATATCACAGGAATTATAGTTTATCAGAAAACATACTATATGCATACACTAAATAAGATAAATATATTTGGAAACTAGATAGCCAATATATAATTAGAAATAGGGTTAATATTAGGTTTTAAAAAAATTAATACATGCTGGTAAGATTATTAGCATTATTAAAATAAACTGGTTAGATTAACTTGTTTGTCTAAGACACTTAAATTGATCACATACTTTTTAAGTTTGAACTATTAAATACTGTACCTGTATTTTGACATCTTTTGAAATCTTTTGGATAGATTTCTGAGATTGCTATAGACAATTCAAGGATTCTTCTTGAGACTGATAATGCCAGGCTGACGGCTGATGATTACAAGAACAAGTAAGTGCTGAAAATGATATGCTTTGTACACAGGCTTAAAGCTAAGTTGAAACCTCTTTATTTTGTTACTGTAATGCAGTCAGGCTGCCTTTACAGTAACACATATGCTGCTTTTTCTGGTAATTTTTAAGGTGCTATGTGGTACAGAAAGGGTTAAAAAATACCCAGTAATATGCCTCTCTGCACACTGCTTTGACCAACAATGAGAACACTGTCCATTAGAGCAATGTGCAACAAGTGGGGCACAGTGTGAATCTTCAAAGTGTTTTCAGGAAAGGGTATTGTAACCACTTCAGCTCCGGAAGGGTTTATACCCATCCTGACCAGGTCATTTTTTGCAATACAGCACTGCATTATTTTAACTGATAATTGCGACGCTGTACCCAAATAAAAGTGATGTCCTTTTTTCCCACAAATAGAGCTTTCTTTTGGTGGTATTTCATCACCTCTGCGGTTTTTATTTTTTGCGCTCTTAACAAGTAACAAACGTCATTTTTGGGAAAAAATATTTTTTTTTTACTTTCTGCTATAAAAGACATCCCAAAAAAAAAATGTAAAAAATCAAATTTCTTCATACATTTAGGCCAATATGTATTCTGCCACATATTTTTGGTAAAGAAAAATCCCAATAGGCGTATATTGATTGGTTTGCGCAAATGTTATAGCATCTACAAACTATGGGATAGATTTAGGGACTTTTTATTTTTTTTATATTTTTTACTAGTAATGGCAGCGATCAGCGATTTTTAGCAGGGCTGCGACATTGCGGTGGACAAATCGGACACCAACTGACACTTTTTGGGGACCAGTGACACCAATACAGTGATCAGTGCTAAAAAAAAAGCACTGTCATTGTATAAATGACTCTGGCAGAGAAGGGGTTAACATCACGAGCAATCAAAGGGTTAAATGTGTTCCCGATGAGTCCTTTCTAACTGTGGGGGATATGCTTTGACTAAAGGAAAACAGAGATCTCCATTTTCCACTCTGGCAGAATGGTGGCCTGACTTGTTTACATAGGCAGACTGTCTGTAGTTTTGCCTCTCTCCAAATGATCACCGGGTTACCGCTGGACCTCCAGATTGGCTCCCGCTGTGTCCCCCCCCCCCCCCCAGTGCCAAAGAAGAAAAACACGTTCAGGCACGTGATCTCACACTTAAGAGCCACCCTGCCACAGTATATGTGGCAGTCCTTAAATGGTTAAGCCCTTGCCGAAAGTACATGGCAACTAACAAACCATTATAAGCAGCATATTTATTGAGGTTGTATGTCGTTATTTTAATCTGCAAAGGAGGAGGCTGGGACTGTGCATGAGAGGGAGGCAAAAAGTGTTTGTAGATTTCCGGGGCTGCTCATCTGGTGTTGGGTGCATCCTGCCATCTTTACAATGGATTGGGGATGGACAATGGTGTAAGTGGCTGAAGAGTTGGGCATTTGTTTAGGGAATAGAGCACAGCATTTTAATATATTGAGGATACTGTGGTGCACAGGCACTTTTTACGGAAGCATGTGAAAGGATCAACTTGCCCTATAAATTCAGAAAGTGTACACAATTAACCTAAATATGAGTTCCCTCACCTCCGCCCAATACTGAGCGATCCTAGGGCAACTCCAGAACATATGTATGTAAGTACCCACTTCCATCCCACATCGGGGACAATTCTTTGGGGGTATATTCTACACAGCCTCTGGGGAGTATAATACACCCTATGCAGGAATTTAATCTGAATTAGCTTGTCTCTAGAGGAAATCCGTAGCCGAACGCTCCCATCAAGGCAGTCCCCCCAGTCCTCCCTATCCAGGTCAGGAAGGTCAGCCTTCCATAAGTCCCACAGCCTGTCCAGTTTAGGGGAGTCTACCCACAGCAGATCCGAATAAAGCGCGCAGAGAGATTTAGGGACCAGCTTTCCATCCCGCTCTCCCCTGAGTTGGCACTGTTGGGTATTTCTGATGATGACCAGAGACCTAGATGCACCAAACTTCTTCTGGACTATCTCTTTTACTACGCAAAAAGGGAAATTATTCTGCATTGGAATAAATTTGAAAGGGTTTGGCTGCCATGGACGGCTTAAGTGATGCTTCTAACTAGATGTGGTAACCGTTTCCCTGGGTACAATTGGGTTCCCGGTCTGATGGTATTTGTGCCTTCTCCTGTGATGCCATGTTTTCACTACGATATTTTCTTCATGATTGTGGTTATATGTTGACACCCTCTGTATACAGCTGTACAGTTTCTTTTCACTTCTGTATACCCGTTTTTTTGTATGTTTTAATTTATGTGTTTCAATAAAGGAACAGTTTGGTTGTTAAAAAAAAATATGAGTTCCCTGTAATCTGTTGCAGCTAGATTTCAGAGTAAACTTCCCAGGTCACAGAGTGTGTATGTTCTGAAGTATGTGCTGTGTAGACCCCTGCCTTTTAGGAAATGTATTTCCTGCAACACAAACAGTGTTCCCAGATCACTAGGGTTTTCTACAAAAGATTTGAGTGGATTGGTGCATTACAACAATGCCTGGATGGAAATATAAGTATTAGATCTGGTAGGCAGTACTCCCTTTAATCTCCAAGTTCATTTTAAATTTGGACTCAAGTTTACTCTTTAACCTGAAACCAGACACTTTTTTTTTTAAAAGTATAACAACAAAAACATCAGCACTCTTTGGACAAACCTACTAAATGTAAGTATACCCCACCAATCCCAATTAATTTCCTCCATCTACAAAATACTACATGATGCCACCCCCCCCCCTTACTTCATTCCTATATACGCAAGTGGTCCCAATTTGTACAGAGACCCATATGTCTCCCCTGTTGGGATAAGATTTGGTCATCTGTTTCTAAATGCTTCAGATGCGTGGGTCTTCCTTTTCCTGGGCTGAAAAAAACCCAGATCAAACAGTTTATCACCTACAATTTATTGGCTGCATATAGGGTTATTCCATTATGCTGGTTATTAGCGGATCTACCTCCCCAGCCTTTATTTCTACACACTATTTCTGAGATCTGCAGAATGAAGTATCTCATTGCTTCTGTTAATTATACTTTGTTACAATTTAAAACATGGGAAGTATGGAACCAACTTGAGCATGGTATCCCTATTGATATGCCCTAATATGTATCTTCAGGCACCCTGTTTCTCTACCCTTGTATTGCTCCCCTCCTTCGACCTCTTATCCCTAAAATTCCATTCTTCTCTCTCTTTTACCCTTCCAAAAAAAAAAAAAAACATCAGCACTAAAGGTGAATAGGAGCCTCAAGTCTAATAAAATCAATAAAGACAATTTTGGGTGGTAAAGCTCTTCCATTCTCATTAGGGAAAAAGTTTATATATGAAGAAATCCGCAAAGCATATATCTTGCTACCCTCTTCAGATAGGAGAGCTGCAACAAAGACAAAAAAGATAGGGCACACCAGCCCTGAGCATTACCATAAAAATGATTTACTGGAGAAAAAGTCTCCAATATACTCACAAAAGTATTAAACTTCAGGCATAAATAATCAATCCAGTAGAGATACTCAGACGGTGCCCATCTGCAGGGGTGTCGTATGAATTTCCATTTGCATCTTATTTATTTGCTTCTTTTTTTTTTTTTTTTTCAATAAAAGCTTTATTAAACAACTGTAATAAACATGTACAGTATTAACAATAGCAATAAGACAGATGGTATAACTGTACAACATGTACATAAATTATGACATCAAGTTATGTTGAATCAAAAATCAGTGCAACAACATTAAATAACTACATCATCTCAAGAGGTACAGTGAGGGTATCCGAACACGATACCCTCCCTCAGATGAGGCAGGACCGGAAGATAAGTGCCTGCCTCAATGTAGGCCACTAGGGGGCAGTGAAGGAAGCGAAGATAAGAATTATAGAAGAGGAATAAAGGGAAAGAAAAAGGAAATGGAAAAAAGAGAGGGGGGAGGGGGAGGGGGAGGGGGAGGTGATGGAGTATTATTGACAGGTGGTACTTGATCAGATAGCTCATTGTAGAAATGTAAACAGAAGGTCCTGGTGGGATATGAAAGTTGGTTATGAGATTACTAATCCTCAATCAGTTTTTTGAAATCCGGGGAAAGAGTGAATATCAACCATGGTCTCCACATGGTATGGAAAGGTCCACTATTTTCTTTTTTGATGGCCAGAGTTTCCTCCATCTCATATGTGGAAGTTACCTTGTCTACCCAGTTCTTAGTCGTGGGAACGGATTTGGAGTTCCAGTATGTAGGTATAAGAGATTTGGCCGCGTTGAGAAGATGTCTCGTTAGGGACTTTTTGTACGACCTATATGAGAGTTTGTTGATGTGTAATAAGCAACTTGCTGCATTAAATTCTAGGGTGGAACCAGTGACAAGTTTGATCAAAAGCACAATTTTATTCCAAAAAGTTTTGATTAGTTCACAGTTCCACCAAATATGTAGAAAAGTGCCTGTGTGAGCTAGACACCTCCAACATCTTCCAGAATACTGTGGAGACCATGCCTTCATCTTCGCAGGGGTTATGTACCATTGCGTGCGGATTTTATATGATGTTTCTTGAGTTTTTGTGCTCAAAGAGCATTCGTGTGTAAATACACAGGCTTTCTCCCATTCCCTGTCAGAAATTTTGCGTGATAACTCGTGTTCCCATAGTTTTTTATATTTATCGACAAAATTCGACGACGGGGCTATAAGCCACTGATAGGTCATGGATGTCGTTTTCGATATTGGGGTCTGTCTCTCACATATCCTCTCAAAAGCAGTTAGTTGTCTAGCCCACAGAGTTTTCCTTTTAATATTTTGAACAAAGCTATGCAGCTGGATATAATTCCATTGGTTCATAAAGATGTTTTGGGGTTTTAGGTTGCTTAGATCATGAAGAGATAGGATTTTTTGATCACGAATGCAGTGTTTAATGAGCAAGGGATGGTCAGCAGAGCATGTTATATTGAGACCCGGAACAAAGTCTGGATTGTGGGAAACTGGGGTTAGAGGGCTCGGGTTAGTGGATATACTGTGTGACTTTGCCAACTTGTGATAAATGGTGAGGGTGGTGTTAATTAGGGGATGGTGTCTCACTTCAGGAGGGAAGTTGTGGGGGTCCGTCCATAGCAGGAACTGAGTAAGATACCGAGAGCAATGCCTCTCCAAGGCCACCCAGTCCTTTTGACTTGAATGGCAGTGCCAGTCGATCGCTCTAGTGAGGTGAGTGGCTTGGTAATATTTATAATAATCCGGCACCCCCATACCCCCATTGATCTTGGGTAATTGCAAGTATTTCAGTTGTATCCTAGGCCTTTTGTTGGCCCATATAAATTTCCTTTGAATAGTCGTCAGTTTCCTGAAAAAGGAGGAAGGTATTGTGATGGGTAAAGCGTGAAAAAGATAAAGTAGTCTAGGCAGGATGACCATCTTTAAGATGGCTGCTCTGCCGAACCACGAGAAGTGTTTGATATCCCATTTACTCAGGTCATTGGTGATATTTTTCAGGATTGGGATAAAATTAGTCTCATAGAGGGCATCTAGAGTTGGAGTAAGTTTGATACCTAAATATTTAAGTGAGGTTGAATCCCATTTGTAGGGGCAATTAGATTTAGTTAATTGTTTTATTTTGTCGGGAAGTGAAATGTCCATGGCTTCTGATTTGGAATGATTGATTTTAAAGTTCGATAAGTATCTGAAAGTGCGGAAATGTAAGTTCAATTTTGGGATGGAGATATGTGGCTGTGATATATAGAAAAGGAGATCGTCTGCATAAGCAGAAATTTTGAATTCTCTGTCTTTAATGGTGAAACCATGTACATCTGTATCTCTATTAATATGCCTAATTAATGGTTCTAGTGCCAATATAAAGAGGATGGGCGACAAAGGGCAGCCTTGTCTAGTTCCATTCTTTAGATGGATAGGGGCGGAAAGGATGTTATTCACCTTTACTTTGGCTGTGGGGTTAGAGTAAAGGGATCTTATCCAAGATAACATATGACCTCTCAATCCTACGTGTTCACATATCATCAACAGATAGTCCCAAGCCACTCTATCGAAAGCCTTTTCTGCGTCGGTTGAGATCAGCAGACCTTCGATTCCTAATTTATGGGCTCCGTGTATTAAATTCAGGGATCTGATAGTATTATCCCTAGCTTCACGTCCTGGCATAAAGCCTACTTGTTCAGGGCCTATAACCTGTTGTAATAGCGGTCTCAACCTGTTTGCCAAGATTTTCGCTAACAGCTTCACATCAAGGTTTAGTAAGGATATCGGTCTATAGCTTGCGCAGGTAGTCGGATCTTTATCCGCTTTCGGGATCACTGTGATGTGAGCAGTCAGAAAGTCATGTGATGGCTTATGCTGTTTGGTTAGTATGTTCAGTGCGTTTGTCAAGGGGGCGGTTAAAGATGCTTCAAACATCTTGTAATATTGAGACGTTAGTCCATCTGGACCAGGGCTCTTCCCATTTTTAAGGTCTAGGATTGCCAATTTGGTTTCTTCTGGGGAAATTTCTTTTTCTAATGCCTCTACGTCTCCGTCTGAAATCTGGGGAAGGCCACTGTCAACAATATATTGTTTCATAATTGAATGTCTGGAGCCTATGAGGTCGCTGGGTCTGTTCTGAGGGGGCAGATTGTAAAGCTTCTCATAGAAAGATCGGAAGGATTCCGCTATTTTTCTCGAGTCGTGTGTTAGTTTATTAGAGTTGTCCTTTAGTGACATGATATGTGTGGAGGCTTGTGTGTCTTTTAACGCCCTTGCTAGGTATTTGCTTCCCTTATCCCCAAATTCGTAGTATATTGCCTTTTTAAAAAAAAGGGATCTTTTTATTTTGTTATTTAAGATTTCGGATAGGGATTTCCTAAGAGATAATAGTTCTTGGTGGTGTTCTTTGGTTAATGACATTTTGTGTTGAGCCTCAAGGGTCGAGATTTTTGTGATCAGATCATGCATCTGATGCTCCTTCTCTCTCTTTCTCCTGGCCCCATATTTAATGAATTCACCTCTCACCACACATTTGTGGGCTTCCCACAGGGTCATGGGAGATATATCAGGGGATTTGTTTTCATTGAAGTAATTTGTGATTGTTGTTTGAATTTCACTTTGTATTTTAGCGTCTATCAAGAGAGAGGGGTTTAACCTCCAATTGAATACTGGTTTGCAATGTGTGGTTGAGGAGAGAGAGAGCGATATCGGAGCGTGGTCAGATGAAGAGATGACCCCTATATTAGCATCCAGAAGATTGGGAAGGTCCCTCTGAGTAATGAACAAGTGGTCTATTCTTGTGTATCTATTGTGTGGCGCCGAGTAGAAGGTGAAATCCCTGTCGACCGGGTGTAGCGATCTCCATGAATCCACCAGATTCAGTGATCTTAGTACATTTTTGATTTTTTTGAGTGATTGGTATTTAATACAGGAATGTCCTGAGGATGTGTCCTGGAGGGGGTTTAGGGGGACATTAAAGTCTCCACCTAAAATGATACAGCCTCTGGCAAAACTTTTCAGCTCATCAATAATTCTTGAGCAAAAGGACACATGTGCCTTATTTGGGAAATATACATTCGCTAATGTGGTTGGACGTCCGTATAATGTACCAGAGAGGAACAAGTACCTGCCATCTGGGTCTGAATGTTGGTTGTCAACTACGAAAGGTGCAGATTTGTGCATTAAAATGGCGACTCCTTTAGTCTTAGTGTCGGAGCTGGATGCCTCATATATCTTAGTGTAATTTTTGTCAGTCAGGGTAGGGATCTTAGGTCCCTTGAAATGAGTTTCCTGTAAAAACACAATTTTAGCTTTTGATTTTTTTAGTTCATATAGCAGCCTTCTCCGCTTTTCCGGAACATTAAGGCCGTTCACATTATGGGAAATTATCAATGGGTTCTTTCCCAGCTGCGAATAAGCCATGGCTAGTCAAGGGACAAAGAGATGTTGGACACGGACAGTGAGGGGAAGGAGAAGGGGATGGTAGAGAAAGAGCAAAAAGAAGAGAGAAAAAAAAAGGAAGGAAGGAAGAGTAGACAAGCAAAGTATATCACCGACACAGTGATCAACTGATCGTGTGGGTGAGAATCAAAATTAGGTTCAAATCAAAGAGTTATTTAACTTTGAATGAAATATTTATTGTAATCCCTACTGGGGGGCGAGTGGGAGGAGTACAGTCCGAACGGCCCGACGGGAGGCTGTAAAAATCTGAATAAAATTCAAATGTTATGCCAGTCTAAAACCGGACAACTCCCCATCCAATATTAACAAAAGAAAAAACTTAATGTATGCCTGGGATCAATATGTAACAATGGGCAACGGATGGGAGGACTGCAAGATCTGATATGTTTGTTGAATGACCAGTGTATCTCTAGGCGCAGCAAAAGTGCCCAGAAACACACAAACAACAAAAAAAAAAAAAAAAGGAGAGATTATAAAAAGGTACTGTGAGCTGGGATATGGTCTCGCAATCTATTATCAGGTTTATCACTTAACAGTTGCTATGACATGAATCTGAGACCCTTTCATCAATTTGAACAAATGGGGGCAAGTGTCACCCCAAGAACTAGGGGACCCTCGCTCTCCAGCCTCCAAGATCAGGGTAGCATTAAACTATGATATTAAATAAACCTTTACGTTGAATGGATCAAACCTTTCCCGCACTTAGAAAAAGGGAGAAGGAATAGAGTAGGGTCTTTGATCCTTATTGTTCCGTGTAAATGCTGTAAGAAGTTAGTTACAGTACCTTGGTGTAGACCCAGTTACAGTACCTTGGTGTAGACCCAAGAACAAAATCCGTTGGATATTTTAACAACTGTCCTCTGAAAGTCCCAGTATAGTTTCACTGTTTCGTTGCGATCTATTCAGACTCAGAGGAAGGAGAAAATAAAGAAAAAAGAGGCAAAAAGAGAAGAAGCAAACCTGTCAGGAGGCAAGGTTAATTAGATCAAATATCGACAACATGAGAAGTGTTATTGTGAAAGAACAGGAGTAGGCCTGTCATTCTAATGACTCAGTACATCTGAAACTCCTAAAGTTGAAACCAACTGCACAATATCGACATCATGTGGCGAAATAAAATATTGCAAACCATAAGTTAAACGTATTTCCATTAATGGAGTGTGATAACATCTTGTAAAATAATATGGCAGATCTTCATGGAAGCAAATCCCTGTGCGTAGAAACCTTCCATGGTATTCAATCAATCAGGGTTTACACGTGAGTAGTCTTAATATTCATAGATGAGTTGAAAACTGGACATCATGAATCTGGCAAATATCATGTTCCTGTGTTCATTTCCAACTTTGAAAAGTGATAGTCTGTATGCTGACAATTTCTTGTGGACAGAGTGAAGCAATACAGCTACCAATTATTTCTGTGGGTCTAGCACCATCTACTGGGCAGATGGTCAAAAATCAATATCTTTGAGAAAATGTGAAGTAATAGAGCTTGGGCCAAAAGAACAAAGCAAAAAAAAAAAAAAAAAAAAAAAAAAGGAAAGAAGCTTGCAGTCAATTTCAGATTGAGCGAGCAGGATCAGGTGTGATCTCTGGACCTGGGGTTTTAGGAGGTGAGGAGAAAGCGTTGTGAAGATCTCTACTTTTGAATTTCTTTCCTCCATGTTTAGTTGCAGGTGACCTCGTTGATGTTGAACATGAAGCATCGTGAGTATCACTCATAGATGGAGGCAACAAAAATTCTGCGTACCATTCTGGCAATGAGATTGGATCCAGATTTAGGTTAGCACAGAATATGGGGAGATCATCTGGTGTGCGAAGAAAAAATTGTTTTCCTTGATAGGACGCCTGGACCGCAAAGGGGAATTTCCACCTGTAGGTAATATTTCTCTCTTTTAAGGCTTCCAACACAGGTCTGACAGCCTGTTCTTCAGTGTGATGGGGGAGAGATCCTGGTATAATTGAATAGGTGTTTCATTGAACAAGATCCGTTCATTTTGCCTTGCCTTATAGAGGATTTCCTCTTTAACTGAATGATTTGAGAGGCAACAAATTATGTCTCTTGGGGGGTTGGGGTCTGGAGCTTTGGGTCTGAGCGCACGGTGGGCTCTGTCAAACTCAATCGGGGACTCTGCAGGTCTCTCCAAAAGATTATTAAAAATGGAGGTCACCACTGGTCTTATATTTTCACCGCTGACCGTTTCAGGTATCCCCCTAATCCTAATGTTATTACGTCGCCCCCGATTGTCCAAATCCTCCAGGTGACGGTTCATGGCAATAAGATGTTCAGAGTGCGAGGTGGCTACATTCTCAAGTCTTTTAATAGCCTTATCTCTGCTTTTTCCCGCTCTCTCCCCAACCGCAATTTGTTCAGTGATCCTCAGTATGTCTGCCTTCAGGTCAGTTATAGCTACCGCAAATGAATTTTTTATGTCTGCGGTTATGTCTGCAGCAAACACAGTCATGTCTTTAAATGTGAGTTGTCTGTCAGAATGCGGAAAATCGCCTACCGTATCCTCCGATGCGGTGATTGAGTCTGCATCATATTCTTCTTCTTCTTCCTGTGTTGGTCGTCTCGCCATGTTGGGGCCTGCCTTGTTCCTCCTCACGGGGGCTTGTGTTTTGAATATGTCGGCGATCCCCTTGCTGTTAACAACTTTTCCAGTGCGCTGTGATTTCCCCTGTGATCCTGTCTTTAGTATCCTGCCCATTGTAGGTTATTTTACATTCTGGGTGCGGCCATATGATGGATGGAGAATCGTCCTGAGACCGGCGCTCTCTTCTTAGGCGACCATCTTCGCCGTGCGCCAAGCCCCCAAGTTTATAAGGCTACTTCAAGTATTACAATGCTAAGTGGATGGGTGAGTGAGTCCCGGCTTTGTATATATCCCCCGCCACGTGCAGATAGTGCCAAATTTCTCAGGCTGCCAGAGAGGGGCAAGCAGTAGTGTTGTATTGCAGCCAGCTGAACCAGTTTATCCTCAGGGGTAGATACTGGAAATGCTGAGTGGTGTGCTGCCTGCTGAGTGTCTCTGTCCCCTTTTGCAGCCAAGATGGCCGACTACAGTGCTGTGGGAGCTGCAAGTTTTGTTGGGGCCTTATTATGAGGGGTCGGAGGGGATGGATGGATGGATAGGGCACCCAGAGGAGGAAGGAGGGCCTCTGTATACTATGGCCTCACCGGATCCCGGGGTTCGCGGTCACGGCCTGCAACAGGAAAGGCAGCGGCTTCGGAGCTTGACTAGGCCGCAGAAAAGAAACGATCCCTCGATCTAGCCTTTCTCTCCCCTCTTCCTCTCAAAGCCGCCCAAATGTCAATCCCCGGGGTGTAGATGGACCCCCCTTGGTGTTTGCGGCCTCCGCAGATGCGGTCTTACCGTGTCCCGGATCGCGGCCGGGCGCCGCTTTTAGGCAAGACCGCGGCTTTAGGGCCCGACTAGGCCTCGGCTGAAAAATTTCTCCCGGAGGCAAAATGGAACGCTGGCGGAGATCCTCAAGGTCCGGTGCAGCCGATTGTGGTGCTGATATGCCTCTACAATGAGTTAGAAGGGAGGATTAGTCAAGATTGTAATCGCAGAAAGCGGAGCTTCCCTGCGAGACGTCCGTCCTGGTCAGCCTCCGGCCACGCCCCCCCTGCTTCTTAAGAACTCCAGTGATTAATTATCTTCATTTAGGTTCAACATGTTTCCCTTCTGTAATGCTCACCTAAACTTCAGGGAGAAAGGGAAATGTCAACAGTGATGTCCCCGGGTATATTGAGCCAATGAGTGCCATGAGTGCCTTATCTCAGTGTTGTCCACCCATTGACATTTTCAGTGAACTTATTTTTTTGTTCTGTTTGATTGGTCATCTAATATATTTTTCAAAGATCTGAATTGGAAGATGCTCTGGCCAGTAATGTGGAGATGGATGTCAAAAATCTAGGAAGAGTGCTGGAAGGACTTAGTGGGGAAGCATCAGAACTGGGGATGCAGGTCGAAAGCCTCCAAGAAGAAATGGACAATCTGAGAAATAACAGTGAGGGGGTAATATACCTTAAAAATGTTTAACTATAATATTATACAGATGTTGGTACTTCATTTTCTAATGAATCTTTCATTTTAATGCATGACCCTTGATAGGAAATAGAATCCCTCCTCTCCCAACTGGGTGCCAGAATCAACATTGAAATGAATGCTGCTCCATCCATTGATCTAAATGAAGCCTTGTCTGAGATTCGAGAGGAATATGAAACTCTAATGGAAAGAAACCTTAGAGAAGCCGAAAGTTTGTTCCTTGAAAGGGTAAAATTACAGTTTTTGCTGTAAGAATATGAATGTATGGAGCAAAAAGGCCAAACTACGAACATTAACAATTTATAAAAAAATAAAATCAGTCTGCAGGAGAGTATTATAAGTAGGCAAAGTGTTTGTGCACTGCAATGTAACTGCAGTCTTCCGGGGTACTTTTAATTATATATATATTGGCATACATGGGCATTCTTTTGTGGACAGAATTTGGGAGGAAGAACGCCAAAAGAACATATAATTGTCCAGATTCCTTATGTCTTTTGATGAACGTAAATTTTTTAACAGACAGGACAGCCAGAGCTATTCCACCAGCAGTGGAGAATGTGGCCTTCAGGTTGTTTTGTGGCTTTCCCTCTTGATTGGTGGGACTCCATTTTTAAGTACTTCCTTCATGAACAGCACATTATCTTACATATTTGTGACCATTAAAGGATAAGTTCACCTTTACAAAAATAATAAATGCAATAATTTTTTTTTTGTTAGGAGCTTATAATGCATTGCACCCATGATCAGCAGATCATGGGTGTAAGTCCTTGGTGCTGCAGACTGCCTGTGTACCTGTCTGCCCATATCTCTGATATGGGCAGGCATTTACACTCTGGAAGCTCAATGAACTGCCTAGAGCAGTGGTCCTCAACCCTGGCCTACAGGGCCCACTAACAGGCCAGATTTTCAAGATAACTGAAATACATCCCAGGTGATATCATTTGCTGCTCAGTGATTGCAGTACTCTAGTCTGCATCTCCCCAAGGTAATACCTAAAATCTGGCCTGTTAGCGGGCCAGGGTTGAGGACCACTGGTCTAGAGCGCTCAACAGTGCCCTGGTAGTTCATTGAGAACTGCAAGCTAACAATCGCAAAGGCTGTCAATACTTGTAGTTTTTACAGAAAACTGTGAATGAACATTGTGGCTGTTTTTTTTTAGATTGTGACAGTGAGCAGGGGAATAAGATCCCACGCTTGCTGTCAAAACGAGGGATCGGAGGGCCCATGCATCTGTAACATATTACATCCTGAACATGGGTGCAACATGTAACATGTTACAAAAGGTGAATTTATCCTTTAAGGTTAAAGCAGGAATAAACCCAAAAACACATTGCAAGCTTACCAATTTTAAGAGTGGCAGCTGCTTTTTTCCATCTGTTTTCACCTGATAATCTGGCCAGTAATCCTCCTACTGTATACAGTGCCCCCCAATCTGGATAAAGGAGCACAGGGGCACCTTTAGGCAGCAGCATTGTCAGTATAAGGGGGGGGGGAGGTTGAAAAACAGACTTACTGACTTGATCACCAGGGGAAAATAAAAGAAAGAAAACAAATGCATCCATCACATCTAAGAAGTGATAAGCTGCAATATAATAAATGTTTGCTTTTGAGTTTAATAGTGCCATTAAGCCACATATCCAAACATTACCAATGATCTTATTTTTTTTGGCGTCATCAAGGACCGTCTGATACTGTGACTAAAGTATGACATGCCCTACAGGCCCCCTATCCTCTTCCCTAAGCTGTGACCACCTCCTCCCTGCTCCATATATCATATCCTTAAACAATTCCTCACCCATTCTTAACCCTTCTCCCAGTAGATAAAAACCCAATGTGTTTCATGCATTCATTTATAATCATAGATATATTCTTTCATTCTTGTGTGTTCTATTCCCGTAGAGTCAGGAGTTAACTCAGGAAGTGGAGTTTGGTTCAGAAGAGCTGCAGTCTATTGAAACTGAACTAATTGAGATGAAGCGCTGTATGCAGGCCCTGGAAATTGAGTTACAAAGTGAACTGAGCTTGGTATGTTCTCAAAAAGTAGAAGTACTTTATTATATAGTATACATTTTTGCCCGAAAACCTACATCTTGCTAGGGTAAAAAGTGGATGAAGGCCCTGGATTGACGTGGATGTTATCCATTGGATTTCAAAAATGAAACCTAAGTAACAAGGCTTATTGGTTAAAGGAGGGAAAGCGAATGCCCTATTCTGAGTTGGCTCTTGATTGAAGTATAGGCTGTCTGAGGTACAATGAAGGATGTGAATTCTGTTTGATCACATAAAGCTTCCTTTCAGTACAAATTCAACAAAATTTACTTTTTTCTTTACATGTCAGTTCTGGCACACATATTATGTGGTATTTATGCACTTACTAGGGTATTACTAAAGTATTTCAGTTTTTCTTTAACGGGTTTACTTACCTAACAATGTTTTAACTATTGTAAACCCTTGTAGATACTTTGGACTTTCTTTATAACTGGGATATTACTACAGGGCTAATCTTAAGGTTTATAGGTAATGATGCACCATTATTCAAGAAGGGTAAAAATCATCAACTGGGAAAGCAAAGAACAGTAAACATCATTTGAGATATATATATATACATATATATATACCAATACACAAAACAGTGTCCACCCATTTTTTCCTATTATGCTGAAATGTATAAACAGTCCGAGAAAAATATGAGCTCATTTAGGTTGATCATGAAGGCTGTACCTAAAATAATAAATGTTGATTTTAATCAGGGTTTATATGACTTTTATTTCAGAAATCAGCTCTGGAGGGCACTTTGGCTGAGATGGAAGCTAGCTTTGGCTCCAAACTTGCTGAATTGCAGTGCCTGATCAATAGTTTGGAGTCTGATCTGGCACAGATTCGGTCAGACCTAGAACGTCAGAACCAGGATTATAAGATTCTCATGGACCAGAAGACCCATTTGGAGATGGAGATAGCCACCTACAAACGCTTGCTGGATGGACATGACATTGAGTAAGTATGGCTAACAAGTACATTAAATGAAAGCACATCGGTTAAATACTAATATTACAGCTCCCAAATACAGCTGGGATGCAAACTTTCTTATAAAAGCAATGGAAGAAGAAAACCATAGCAAAACTGAACCTATTGTTCAATACTGAGAGAACAAATTTGCAAAGAAATTGAGTGAGACCAGGCTTATATCCAGAAAATGAGCCAATCTGTCAAATTTTCCATTTTTCCTCATTTATTTTTTACATACTTCTTTAGTGTTTTGTTAAAATCCTTCACTTTTGAAGGATACCAGCCCCATACATCAAAACCCCTGGGGTCTCCTCTACCCAGAGGGTCTTGGTTTTTTGGGGCCCTTACTATGTTATCATCTTCGTATGAGTTCCAAAAACAACAGGAAATGCCATTTCGAAATATTAGTCTAGTACTTAAGAGTATCGTGCTCTTCCGCACATTCAGTACTCATAACAAGGCATTGTAGAACTGCGACGGACAATTTATGTAGACCTTACATGCTTAAACGGACTTCAGTAGGGACAAGTAAGTTGTACACCTATAAACTTCTGGTGGTCTTCTGCTGGACCAATTTCTGTGTGACTATGCAACAAATTAAAGGGACAATGACACCAATACTACTTTGTTTAGTCTTGTGATCACTGTGGAAAAAAGGTAGGGTGAAATTTTGGGGAAGCAACTTCTCTATCTACACTTGGTGGCTATATTTATAGTTTAACATACTGTACATCTCACTGAAATTATCCTTATTACTCAGCTGTAGCAAGAAATGATTTGTTTTCTTGTGCTCAGAAAGGGTTATTACCTCACTTTCTGAAATAATATATTATACTATAGTGATAGATAGATAGATAGATAGATAGATAGATAGATAGATAGATAGATAGATAGATAGATAGATAGATAGATAGATAGATAGATAGATAGATAGATAGATAGATAGATAGATAGATAGATAGATAGATAAAGAGATGATAGATAGATAGATAGATAGATAGATAGATAGATAGATAGATAGATAGATAGATAGATAGATAGATAGATAGATAGATAGATCGATAGATAGATAGATTTTTTATTTATGAACTGGATTTAGCTATTTTGTTTCCCTTACAGTGTTTCCGGCCATCACATGTCCCACGGGCAACATGGTAAGTTCAGCAATAATGTGATAAAATGTATACAATTAAATAAGACGAACTAAAATTATGACTGACGAACATGAACAGCAATATGTCTCCTCTGGTATTGCCCAGGGCGTCTGAGATTTTCTGGCCTTCTTTGGAAATTCAGCAAACTGTTTAAAAAAATAAAAATAAACATTTTGATAATCTGTAATGGTTTTTGCACATGGTCCCATTAGTGTACTTCAATAAGTATTTACGGTACTTTAGTCACAAACAATAACATGATCTTGAGTGTTCTATGAACCAATACATGTTTTTAGTTATATTTAGTCTCATTGAATTTACGGTAAGACCTAAACTGTTGTATTGCATTAAACACTAGAATAAAATATTCTGAATTAAAAGCATCACCTCAGTGCTGGACTCTTATTTCATAGTTTTCTAAGCTTCATGTAGATTTAATCAAGTTACAAGAGGTTTTAACCGGTTGCCGACCGCCGCACGACTATGTACTGCGGCGGTCAGCCCCGGCCAGGCAGAGTGACGTATGGATACGTCACTCGCCTGTCACTGACTTGCGAGCCTATTGCGGGCGGGCGCGCGCCCGCCGCGGCTCGTTCACAGACAAGTCAGTGCGTGTGTCCGGCGGACTCGATGTCCCCCGGACACACTACGATCGCTCCTGTGAAGGGAGAAAGGCGGAGCGGCTTATGTAAACAAGCCGCCCGTCATTCTCCCTGGTGTAAAAATGAAGATCAGGCAATTCTACTATGTAGAACTGTTGATCTTTGTTTTTACACCAATAGCAATGTCCCTGCACAGTTAGAAACACGCCCCTAGGACACACTTAACCCCTCCCTGTCCAATAAAGTTAACCCCTTCCCTGCCAGTGTCATTTTTGCAGTAACAGTGCATATGTATAGCACTGATTACTGCAGTAATGTCACTGGTACCCCCAAAAGTGTCAAAAATGTCAGTCAAGGGTCCGATCTGTCCGCCGCAATGTCGCAGTACCGCAAAAAAAATCGCAGATCGCCGCCATTACTCGTTAAAAAAAAAAACACCAAAAATGACAAAAATCTTTCCCTTTGTTAGTAAACGCGATAACTTTTGCGCAAACCAATCAAAATACGCTTTTTGCGATTTTTTTTTACCAAACATATGTAGCGTAAAACAATTTGGCCGAAAATGTTAAAAAATTTTGATTTTTACATTTTTTTGGGGGGGAATTTCATATAAAAAAATGTGAAAAATATTGTTATTTTTGCAAAAATTACGCTCTTTTTTTGTTTATAGCGCATGATCAAAAAATCGCACAGGTGATCAAATACCACCAAAAGAAAGCTCTGTTTGTGGGAAAAAAAGGACGTGAAATTCGTTTAGGTACAGCGTCGCACGACCGCGCAATTGTCCGTCAAAGTCACGCAGTAAAAAATCGCAAAAAAAAAACCCTGGTCTTTTAGCAGCCAAATCCTCCGGGGCTTAAGTGGTTAAGTGAGAATTTATTACCATAAAAATTGTTGTCTTGCATATATTAAAGTAGAAGTAAAGGCAAAACACTTTTTTTTTTTTTAAGGTGAGGGTTACAATTCTTGCCTTTTTTGCCATAGACATGTCCGAAAAGAGGAATTTCACTCCACTTCATTTCCCATGGCCAAACCAGGAAGTGAGAAGTGTGAGGGAAACTGGGGGTGTCAACTGGGTCACCAGAACTAGTGTTCCCAGTTAACTAGTATCCCCATTTAAAGATTTACCCTCTATTACTGTCCTGGTGTCAATCTAAAATTTGGGATTTTCTTTTACTTTTTTTCACTTTTAATGATAACGGTAAACAGGACAAACAGAGAGTGTGAATCTTCCTCACAAGGCAAAGAAAGCAATACAAACTGAAAGATGTTCTATTCTCTCTCCAGGCAATCCAAAACTAGAACAAAAAAAGTTTTGCCCTTAGTTACACCAAATCACCACAAGCTTAATTTATTTAAAAACCTCTAAAAGTAAAAGTTAGGGTTTTTAAACCAGAGAAATAGTCACAATAAGTCCATTTATGCTTACTAGTTGTGCCCCTCCAAGCTGACGTGTGAAGCCCTGCTGGTGCTCAGGATTACAGGGATGTTGGCATGAAAAGTGACTCATCCAGTGAGAGGAGAGAAACACTCAGATACAAATTCAGATTTACATTTTCCAACACTTATGTTCTAAAGTAAGTTTGCATCTAATTATCAACACAGAAAGCTCTTATTTCATAATCTTTGATAAATGAGAAGTATGGCCACTAAGCTATGTATACAACTCATCTTTGTGCCAAATAATAACTTAATAATTTCTGTGTGCCTTGGACTTTTCAGGATATCATCACAGCATGATGCATCATCACTCAGAGCACCATCATGTGGGCCATCACACGTCAGGCCACCACCATGGAGGACATCACTCTTTTGGGCACCATCATGGTGACCACAAATTTTCGGGTCACTCTTCTGCTCACCAGAATGGAGGACATCACTCTTCTGGTCACCAGAGTGGAGGACATCACTCCTCTGGTCACCAGTGTGGAGGACATCACTCCTCTGGTCACCAAAATGGAAGGCATCACTCTTCTGGTCACCAAAGTGAAGGCCATCACTCCTCTGGTCACCAGAGTGAGGAACACCACTCCTCTGGTCACCAGAGTGGAGGACACAGTGGTGAGGGGCATCACTCTTCCGACCACCACAATTAGGGTGACCAGTCTTAAAACAATAGTATCTATTATTGCATCAATGTTATTTCTTTAGATGCTTTTCAGATAGTATATATATATATATATATATATATATATAATCTCCTTTTCCCCTTTTCTATCTATATATATTTATCAGAAGATGGAAATTGTATGTGATAAATAATCAAGTGGTCTCAGGGCAACACATATATTTAGTGTCAAAGTAAACAGGGAGTTAGAGAATGTAGATGAATCTTGATAATACCTTGAGATAAAAACGTTGAGTGTCTCTATAGGTATCAGATTTTAAACAATGTGTGAGTTATATATGTTTGTGCAGGGCTTAGTAGCTGCTCTAATGAAAGCAGAGGCAGTTTTGCATGTAATGGCAAATTTCATTTTTTGTCTCTTTGCTTCTTGGACGTTAATCGCAGAGCAGGTCTATGTCCTATATTTTGCTGAAGAAAAAGAGTTTCATAGCTAGAAGCTCCATACAGTGGCTGTCCAATGATGTTGGAACTCTGATAGTGAGCTGGGAATTTAGGAACATTATCAGTGCAGCTGTAGCAGCAGATGCCCTGAGACTCCTATTTGCACACTGAGCATGGAAATGTCATGGCTACTACTTTATCAAGTTAAAGGGATGGCGCAACTGAGCCTCTTTTTCTGGTGTCACTGCAGTGTCCTCATAAACTGCTATGACTGTGGTTATGTCCCTATCTAAAGCCCTCGCTAATATATATTTTAAACTGTTCAAGCAAAGCTGATCCTTGATGAAATGTCTGAAAAAATATGAGACTATGTCAGCTATGCCAGACACTATGTGGGCTTTATGTACCCAACCATATGGTGAATATACAGTCTAAACATTGTTTCACTTACTTGCTTCTGATGAAAATGCTTAGTGATAGTCTGAGGGTTTATGTACAACATGTCCAAATGGTTCCTGAAAGGTTATGTGGACCCTCGGTCCAATAAATCCCGTATGCCAATGGCATTAATTGAAACTCAAAGCAGTGGGTCATGGTGCATTTAATGTGCCTTTGTACAATACTCTATATAAGACTTTGCATGGTGTTCAAATGGTTTGTAGGATGGCATTCAATAGGAGCTTTTATGTGCACCTTCTAAAAGACAGGGAGTGATATATATATATTTTTTTTTAAAGCCTCCTATGCAATTAGCAAGTGGCTGCAGGGAACAGGTAGAAAATCTGTGTCCCAAAGAAGGTTCAACACTGCATTTTGGGGAATTTAGATTATTCTAAGTGTGTTGAGAGGTAAAATTTCTGGAAAACCAGAACAAGAGCACTGACACCAAGAATGACTTTAGCTACTCTGCTGTAAACAGGTCCCCTAGGGAAAGTTTTCAAGGAAGTCTCATTGGTATGTCTATATGCTCAATCCTCACCTTGTCTTTACAATGCTGTGATAAGAGTCCTTACGACTTGGCACAGTTGAATGCTAATCCTGCCATGCACAAAATACTGAGCATTATCTAATAATTGTGTTTACCCCTTTTAGTATGACCATTGTGATTTCTATGTGGCCAGTTGAGTACTGCCAGACATGGAGCCGGACGATTATGTCAATATGTTCTTATATTTTTTAATAAGTATTATTCTTTCTTTAATAAATTCTACTTTTTCTGTCTCATGCAATTTATTGGTTTACGTTTTGTTGGTACTCTTCTATTGTGGACAAATGGAAAATTTAAATTAAACAAAATAAAGGTTAACAACACTTTCCTGTTATCAAAAATTATAAAAATAAATAAACTGGCATTAACACTAAGGGCTCTTTCACACGGGCGATCCGATCAGATCCGCCTGTCAGTTTTTTAGGCGGATCTGATCGGATCCTCCATGCAGCTCTATGGGGCAGCGGGTGTCAGCGGAGACACCTCCGCTGACACCCGCTGCCATCCGTATCCGATCCTGTCCGTGAAATCTGGACGGATGGAAACCCTATTTTTCCATCCGTTCAGTAATCGGATCGGATCGGATCTGATGAGAGCGGACAGGCGGACCGGCTCAGAGGGGATCGCGGATCGATCCCCGCTGAGCAACACGGATCCGCCTACGGAGGCGGACCATGTGAAAGAGGCCTAAAGGGAAAAAAAAATTAGGTAAACTACACTATATTGTCAAACGTATTAGGACGTCTACCTTCACATGCACATGAACTTTAATGGCACCCAGTCTTAGGGGTTATTCTAAAGGTAAATTCACTTTGTGCATGAGAAGTGCACTTGGAAGTGCAGTTGCTGTAGATCTTAGGCCGACATGCAAGGAAAGTAAAAAACAGCATTTTTGCTTGCACACGATTGGATGATAGAAATCGGCAGAGCTTCCCCTCACTTCAGATCTTCCCCTCAAAACTACAGTGACTGCACTTCCAAGTGTATGAATAGCTCTTGTGTCACTAGAGAGGTCATTTATGAGCATTAAAGCTATTATTTTACATTTGACTAAGAATATCACTGCCTTGAAATGTAGAACTTTTATGGATGTCATAGAATCCTGGAATCCTTGGATTCAACAGTAGAAGCTGTTTTTGTACATCTGGCGTGGTCTGCTGCCTGCTATTACAATCAATTTGCTCTGTGCAGCCAATCTTTATCATATAATGACTGATGAGATTATAACCAGTAATGAGGCCTAACAGTTTTATCATCTGCAAGTACAATATCTTACAAAAGTAAGTACACCCCTCACACTTTTGTAAATATTTTATTATATCTTTTCATGTGACAACACTGAAGAAATGACACTTTGCTACAATGTAAAGTAGTGAGTGTACAGCTTACATAACAGTGTAAATTTACTGTCCCCTCAAAATAACTCAACACACAACCATTAATGTCTAAACCGCTTGCAACAAAAGTGAGTACACCCCTAAGTCAAAATGTCAAAATTGGGCCCAATTAGCCAATCTCCCTTCCCGGTGTCATGTGACTCATTAGTGTTACAAGGTCTCAGGTGTGAATGGGGAACAAGTGTGTTAAATGTGGTGTTATCGCTCTTACTCTCTCATACTGGTCACTGGAAGTTCAACATGGCACCTCATGGCAAAGAACTCTCTGAGTTAATTTTTCACTCAAAAACTTGTTCATTTAAGACAACCTTTTCCATAAGTTGACAACAATATTGTGCGATTTCACTGCTGAATGAACCATGTTGTCACTATATTACATGAAATACACTATATTGTCAAAAGTATTGGGATACCTGCCTTCACACGCACATGAACTTTAATGGCATCCCAATCTTAGGTCCTAGGGTTCAATTTTGTGTTGGACCACCCTTTGCAGCTATAACAGCTTCACCTCTTCTGAGAAGGCAGTCCACAAGGTTTAGGAGTGTGTCTATGGGAATGTTTGGTCATTCTCCCAGAAGCCCATTTGTGAAGTCAGGTACTGATGTGGACAAGAAGGCCTGGCTCGCAGTCTCTGCTCTAATTCGTCCCAAAAAATGTTCTATCGGGTTGAGGTTAGGACTCTGTGCAGGCCAGGCAAGTTTCTCCACCCCAAACTCGCTTATCCATCTGTTTATGGACCTTGCTTTGAACACTGGTCCAAATTATTTGGTGGAGGGGGGATTATGGTGTGGGATTATTTTCAGGGGTTGGGCTTGGCTCCTTAGTTCCAGTAAAGGGAACTCTTAAGACGTCAGCATACCAAGACATTTTGGACAATTTCATGCTCCAAAATTTGTGGGAACAGTTTGGGGTGGCCCCTTCCTGTTCCAACATAACTGCGTACCACTGCACAAAGCAAGGTCCATAAAGACATGGTGAGCAAGTTTGGGATGGAGGAACTTGACTGGCCTGCACAGAGTCCTGACCTCAACCTGATAGAAAACCTTTGGGGTGAACTAGAGCAGAGACTGCAAGCCAGGCCTTCATGTCCGACATCAGTGCCTGACTTCACAAACGCGCCTCTTGAAGAATGGTCAAACATTCCCATAGACACACTCCTAAATCTTGTGGACAGCCTTCCCTGAAGAGTTGAAGCTGTTATGGCTGCAAAGGGTGGGCCAACTCAATATTGAATCCTACGGACTAAGACTGGGATGCCATTAAAGTTCATGTGCGTATAAAGGCAGGTGCCCCAATACTTTTGGTAATATAGTGTAGCTTCCTCATATACAAGTTTATGAACTGTGTGTAGGTTTTGAAAATTAATTTAGGATTGAATAGCTTGCAGGTCAGGTAAGCCAGCCATCAGTGTAGATCAGGCCTAAATAGCTTTTATAATATCAATTAACCATGTAAAAACATTTTATTGCATGTCAGGTATCCTTAATGGATTAAATTATCTAGAGTATGACAAAACTGGAATGCTCTTAACACATTTATGATGGGCTGATCCTAATTCTCTTTTCTTCAAGGTGATTATCTAAATGCTGATAACACTTTGTTGATTTTTACTGCTAATAGACATGATTACATTAAGATGATAATCAGCTACTAAAAGACTGCAATGTTAAGCTCCAGATATCCTGTCAAAAAAATGAATTCGTTATTTAAAGATTCAGCTATTAACAGGTTTGGGATAGGATTATGATCCTGCTGGAAAACTCGTGTACTATAGGCCTTGGAGAAGTACAGCCCAAAGCAAAATAAATAAATAAATAAAAAGATAGCATAGGGCTAGCACGACTGGGGGACAGTGGAATAAGGGAGAGATAGGGTTAATTTTAAAGTGAAGAAATGCATGGTTTAAGTCACTTACTGGGATTGGTGGGTTTCACAGTGGGAAGGAGGGTCTACAGTGGGTCTGGTAGGAGGGTCAGTAAACATCCTGGCATCTGGAGAAGATACGTGGTGGAAGAACATTCCCACCTGCCCACCCCTGCACTGGATCAGTTCCTATTTAGGTGGTCATGTTGGCCTGGCAGTTAGGGTCTTTGGAGGCATTTTTTCCAGCCTCAATTTTGTGTTATTATTGATTTGTCACGTTTTTGGGGCTATGTTCAATATGTGATCACATGAATACTTAAAAGTGTAACATTTATTAAAGATAATGACAGATACAGATAAAGATAAAGAAAATATAACAAGAAAACGTAACTAAAGATGCTTGTTTCCCACCATGGAGTCCGGTTTGCTGTTACACAACATGGCACAGGTAATCAGGACCAGACACTTGCCTCATGGCAGTTCTGGGTGAGACTAAGCTCATAATAGTTTGGGCAGTGGTATTTAGACTTGTGTATAAGGAATAGACCACCCTAAGCCAACTCCCTTTGCAATATGACCCCTCAATAACTTGAATAGATTTGGTATACTGTAGAACTATGCTTATGTCCTTATATGGCTCCTTGACCAGGATTTGGAGGCCTAGAATGCTTAAGTGAGCCACTTGAAAAAAAAGAAAATAAAAAAAATACAGTTTCCCCATCACATATTAGGGACCCATCTAAGGTATGGAGTCCCCTTCGGAAAGGCCAGATAATGGTGGGTTAAGTTGTAAGTTAACCACTTGCCGATCAGCCGCCGTACATATACTGCAGCAGGTCGGCAGGTTCCCGAGAAACGACCGTCGCTTGGCAGGAGCATTCAAGGGGACGCTCGTCCGCACCAATTCGCCAGAGGGGAAGCTGATCTGTAGGGCCGGCGGTCGCGATTTCCCCTGAGCACCCACAATCGCTTCCTGTGGAGACCGCTGTTCTGTCAGCAATGAACACAGGGATCCTGTGTTCCTCCTATTTAGGAACACAGGTCCCTGTGTTCATTCCATAAGTCCATCCCCCACACAGTTAGAAAGCACCCCCCTTGGGACACATTTAACTCTTTGATCGCCCCTGGAGTTAACCTCTTCCCTGCCAGTGTCATTAGTGCAGTAACTGCATATTTTTTAGCACTGATTACTGTAGTAATGTCACTGGTCCCCCCAAAAGTGTCAATTAGGTGTCCGATCTGTCCACTGCAATCTCGCAGTCCCGCTAAAAATCGCAGATCGCAGCCATTACTAGTAAAAAAAAAAAAATAAATAAAAATGACATAAGTCTTTCCCCTAGTTTGTAGACGCGATAACATTAGCGCAAACTAATCAATACACTCCCATTGGGATTTTTTTTAACCAAAATATGTAGCAGAATGCAAATTGGCCTAAAATTATGAAAAAGATTTGTAGGTTAGCGGTCATTATTTATGCGGGTGCTGATGACATCTGTGGTGCCTTAGTCCTGAGTTTATAGCCATGTTCTGGGAAGGGGTTACTGGCTGGCTAGGTGGATGTAAGCAGGCTCTGTGCCTCCTGTTCAGCAAAATGTCACTACTGGCTCATGAATTTTTTAACAACAAGGCTGCCACGTGTCTTCTCATTATGACCAGTCCTCATTAGCATCACAGTCATGTAGGCCTTTTAATGAACACTAAACATTTTGCGCCACATGGATTTAATCATATTATTGTTCTCTAAATTTAAATGATGACATCATCAGCACATGACATAACATAACATAACATAATAACTGCCTATGACAGAATTATTAAAAATAACTATACAGTATAGTTCTTTTGAAAGGTTAACTTCCTTAAGGCTCATTTACACAAGCTGTGCCCTCTGAAGAGCAGTCAAAAGTGATTGAAAATGCTGGATTTTTAAAAAAATAAAATACCAAACATGTTATACTTATCTGCTCTGTGCAATGATTTTGCACAGAGCAGCCCTGATCTTCCTCTTCTCAGGTCTCCCGCTGCTCCTGGCTCCTCCCCCTGACTCGTGTGTGCTTACTCCCAAGCCCCATTTTGTGTGTCCAAAGAGATATAGAGCAGGGCTTGGCCCCGCCCCCTGCTGCCTCCTTACTAGCTTTGATTGACAGCAGGCTCCCACTGCTGTGTCTCAGCTAACGAGGAGGTAGAGAGCCAAGAGAGCCTCTGCTCTCATACACATTGCTGGATGGAGATCAGGCTCAGGCAAGTATAAGGGGTGGGCTGCAGTCAGGTTTTTTTTACCTTAATGCAGAGAATGCATTAAGGTAAAAAGCCTTCAGCCTTTAGAATCACTTTAAGTGGGTGCAGTTGGGGGGCAGTAAAACCCCTCTCAGCTACGTGTCAGCCATAAGTGTAAACTAGGCCTTAGCAAACACAAACAGTTAAAACACATATAGGGATTGTTTTTTTAGCAGCTAAATAATTATTGTTCTCTGTAGTCATTCCTTTTAGACAGACAACCCCCACAGCATAGCAAGGTTTGGCCCCCAAGTACAGTTACGAAACTATAGCAGGGCACAGACACATCCCCACCTGCTGATTGGATGGCGAAGAAGCAGAAACACATTGGCATGGTCATTCTTCTGCCAAAACACTCTGCTTTTAGGTACTTTTTCTCAGAATGAATACCTACTAAAATATAATTTTACATTTACTTATTTACATTACAATATCATAAAAATCATTAACAAATTCCGCATGCTTCATAATACTATAAATGTACAAATATACAGCATATACAAATACTAATATAAAAATAAAATTTAGGGATGGGTTTCCCCTGGGTACTCCGGTTTCATCCCACACTCCAAAGACATGCTGGTAGGTTAATTGGATCCTGTCTAAATTGGAATTACTATGTGTATGTATGAATGTCAGTTAGGGAGTAGGGACCTTAAATTGTAAGCTCCTTGAGGGTAGGGACTGACGTGAATGTAGAATGTATATGTAAATGGCTGCGTAAATTGACAATGCTATATAAGTACCTGAAATAAATAAACAAATAAATAAATAAATATATAAACAAGGGAACAGAATTGTAGAAACTACCATCACTATTTTGTTCCTAATGGTGTAAATTCTAAAGCTTGGATCCTAATCTTTGCTTGATTACCCAAAGAGGCAGTCAAAAGTAACAAGCAATGAAGCCAGCAAATTCTAAATACCAGGCCCAGAGTTCCATTAGTGTAGCCTGTAAGCACACTATCTTTGACACCAAAACAACACCCCACTGCTATTATGACAATAATATTGTGGCAATGTGTAGGGGGTTTGCATTGATAGTACCATACTGCAGGGTTTCTTAACTAGGGTTCCATGGAACACTAGGTTCCTTCCAGAGGATGTTAGGGGTTTCTTGAGCAATGAGAAATTTCTGTCTCTCAGATAAGTTCCGATTGACGCCAATTAACTTTTTAGCTATCTATAAGGGGTAGTTCTTTTCAGTGACCAAATGTGTAAGGAGCATTCTTCCCACTGACCATCACAGTAATGTATCATGAGATGTAGATCTAGTAATTTTTAGCAAGAAAGTTATTTCAAGGGTTCCTCTGTGTTGAAAATGCTGAGAAAAGCTGATATACTGTATAAATCAATTAAGAGAAGTAAAAGACAGCAAGAATATAAACTTAATAAGTAATTGACCTAATTTATAAACTTTAAAAAGTAACTATTAACTCAAACTTTCCCAGTCTAAGGCACAAAGTGGAGTGCTGACAAGGCCACCAGCAGAACTTCAAGGTATTTCCATCTACATATGGCCTTCCGCAACAATGCGGATACAAGGCAGCAGTCACCATTGATAATGAAATGAGCTGACTGGTACCAGGCAGATAAGTAGCCCTCCAGGTAATGGCACACACCACACTCCTGAAGTGCTGGCAGCTTTTTTAGCAAACAGTCTAGGAGGGACCATTATGCGGGACTGGTTAATTGTTTTCTCCTATGAATTTTATCATTCACTTGTCATCCTGTGTCAATTGATGTTGCACTGAATATGTATGCCAGTGACTGTTCTAAGGATATTATCTTTGTCTATTTCCTTGCTATTAGATTTGGACGGTCAATTTTTGACTCCTTAGTCTTCATAATTGTGACTGTCATCATGAAAAGTGCCTTTCCATGGATATTGATCTCAATCGGCAATTGTATTGGCACAATCTATATAATGTTATGCTTATATTTTCTATGTGCACCTGATCTTATTCATCTTGAGTGATTACCTTTGTAACCTTTTGAAAACTTGTTAATAAAAACATATTCAACTCTGATGTATACAACTATTATGAGTACACTAATGACTACTGTATAAAAAGTAGATTAGTATGCCATTTGGGGTAGTCTCCACTCAGTCTCCAGCCAATTTGGGATATACTTCCTTTCCCTGTGCAGGGTATATAAAGTTGGGGTGGAGCTGCTGGAGTGATGGGTTACTGTGGAGATCTCTAGTAGATGGTGGTCAGTAGCCATGTGTTATCCATTCAGCAGACTCTAGCTTTGGGACAGATTAAGTCATGGGAGAGAAGAGTACTGTGAAAGCACTTCAACACCACTGCTGGCTAAATAGCTTATTGTACAAAAATGTGATGTTATGAGGGGTGTTCAATCCAAACCCAGACTGTTCATTTTACAGGCATAAAAAGGGATGCTAGCATGGCAGTACTTCACAAAATAGTAAGTGGTAAGTGTGTCCTATTACTGATAGATGACACACATGCCGTGGGCCAGTCCAGAGACCGCTAATCAAAGTGGTAGACAACAGTGTTAGTGCTTGTATGAAACAGCGTGTGGTGATGAAGTTTCTTGTGAACGAAGGCTTAAAACCCGTGGATATCTACAGAAGACTTCAAGCACAGTACGGTGATGAGATGCTCAGCCATAGTAAGACATTTTAATGTTGTACACATTTCAAAGATGGCTGTACGTCCGTTAGTGACGATCCCGGATGTGGTGGTTTCCAGCCCAGAACAGTCATTCCTGTGAACATTAAGTGCGTGGAACGCCTGATCTTGGATAATCGACACATAACCTGTCGTGAAATGACAAATCTTCCTGTGGGAATGGTGAACACGATCATTCACGAACATTTGCTTTTTCTAAAAGTTAGCACATGCTGGGTACCAAGACAGCTATCTGCTTTTGACTGGCGCAGAAGAGTTTAAGTCTACACTGTGTTGAAGCACCATTAATGATAGGGAAGGCCAGGATTTTCTGGATCACATCATTTCACTGTTTTCTGGCATAAACGTGGCTTTATTCATGCGGATTTTCTTCCCCATGGTGCCACTAACAACAGTGAATATTACTGTTGTAATGGCCTGGTTTGATCACTAAGGGCATCCTGTTTCTCCAGCTTCTACAAGCTCATATTGGTCACCGCACTACGTGCACATTACAGCAACTTGGCTGGGAGGTATTACCACATCACAGCCCAGACAGCTCTGACCTCGCTCTGAGGGATTTCCACCTGTTTGGACCCCTAAAAGAGTTACTCTGAGGTCAGTATTTCAGCACTGATGACCAGAGCCATACCTAGGGTCTCCAGCGCCCTTGGTGAGGAGCTGTATTGGTGCCCTCCCGAGAGAGGGTTTGACAGAGAGAGAGAGGGGGGGGTGACAGAGAGAGAGAGAGGGGGTGACAGAAAGAGAGAGGGGGACAGACAGAGAGAGAGAGGGGGGGATGGCAGAGAGAGAGAGGGGGATGACAGAGAGAGAGAGGGGGGATGACAGAGAGAGAGAGAGGGGGCCGACAGACAAAGAGAGAGAGGGCGGGTGACAGACAGAGAGAGAGAGGGGTGGTGACAGACAGAGAGAGAGAGAGGGGGGTGAAAGAGAGAGAGAGGGGGGTGACAGAGAGAGAGGGGTGGTGACAGACAGAGAGAGAGAGAGAGAGGGGGTGACAGATAGAGAGAGAGGGTGGTGACAGACAGAGAGAGAGGGGGGGTGACAGACAGAGAGAGAGAGGGGGTGACAGACAGAGAGAGAGGGGGGTGAAAGAGAGAGAGAGGGGTGGTGACAGATAGAGAGAGGGGGTGACAGACAGAGAGAGAAGGGGGGTGACAGACAGAGAGAGGGGGGTGGTGACAGACAGAGAGAGAGAGAGAGGGGGGTGACAGATAGAGAGAGGGGGTGACAGACAGAGAGAGAGAGGGGGGGGGTGTCCCCTGGCCAGCTTGTCCTGGGAGTGGAAAGGATGTTGAAGGTGCTGGTAGGTGGTATGGGCTCCTTTGACAGCCTCAGTGTAATCCCCATACCCAGCCTGCCGCCGCTGGAGCCGATTGATGATGTCACGGTCATGTGACCGCTGACTGGCCTCATGTGTGGGCAGAGACAGAGCCCGCACTGACAGAGTCCGCACTGACGCCACCTGGAGTGGACATAGGGCTCCGGGATTGAAGCTGCATACTTCCTGGGGGCGCTGGGGGTGCAGGCTGTGGGGAGGGTGCAACAATCACTGCTAACACTTCCAATTTTTTTGCACCCCCCCCCCCCCCTCGGCCGGCGCCCCTGGCGGGCGCCAATCTGGCCAGCCCCTTGGTACGCCCCTGCTGATGACAAAGTTAAGCAGGCTGTCCTAGGATGGTTCAGGTGTACTGAGAAGCCGTTATATTCCAAAGGTTTCCAGGTATTAGGTAAATGCTAGGATACAGCAAGTGTATAAATGTAGCAGGGGAGCATGTTGAAAAATAAATGCAGTTTCCACTTCTTGAAATGTGTTCTTTTATTATATAAACTCAAAAGCCCCAGTTTGACTTGAACACCCCTCAAAAGTAGAGGACTGTTATGCCGTTATTTTGATCTTGAATTTTTGATTGCCTTTTAGTAAAGCGTTAGAAAAGCAAGTTCTCTGACTGTACATTCCATTAATGGGAGAGCTGGGATGAGCTTGATTCCATACAATGCATGCAGTGTTCTCACACCCACACACAACAAGAACAGGGATCAGGTATATTCTGCTGTGGCCCTCTTGGCCCAAGACGCACTAAGGAGAAAACTGCTGATGATTAAGGAATTGATTGTTGAACCCAAAAGCAAACATGTATTAGATTTCAGCTTACCAATTCCTAAATGTGATGGCTGCATTCATTTTCTTTTTTGGGCTTTTTCGGCCCAAAAGGAAAAAAAAACTGTTAGCTATAGCTGATTATAAAGTGTGAGCTGGAGTTTGGCTTCATTTTGTTTGTGTATCCAAATCTGTTAGTACATCTAAAATTCCTCTCCCCCAGACTGACAATGCTGCTGTCCAAAGCTGCCCCCTGTGCTCTTTCATCCAGAGTGGAGGCACTCCAATGCAGCAAGTGTGCTACTGGGCAGATCACCAGGGGAAAACAGGGGAAAAAAATCCAAAGAAAAGAAAAGTTTCGCAGCCACTACATCTAATAATTGGTAGGCTGCAATATATTACAATTTTGGTTTGGGCTTTAAAGCAGCTTTAGGTGAGGGAGGCTGGTTTAGAAAGCCAAGTGAGTCTCTGTACCTATACAGGTGAACCGGTTCAGTCGCCAATGCTTAGGTTGGGCCATGTGGCCATGTACAATCGGTAGGCACTGGGGTTACAGGATGGTGACAAGTCAAAACACAAAAGGATACCAGTTGCTACTCTGCTAGAAAGTTAACTCATAGAACATGTGAGTGAAGATGCATGTAGCACCATGGGTGATGTAACATGCATTTACATGCATTTTAGGATATGTTTTAATGCAATTTTTAGGGTCTCTATTAACAATAAACACTTGAATGGGAAGCTGCATGTGAAGGAGAATCCTATCACTCTGGACTAATTTCGTACATTTGGTTTGGATTACTCAAATGGGACAGTAATATTTGTCAGGAATATATCTCAAGAAATATATGAAGTCTATCCCTTGCCTGTTTGATTCTGAATATGTTCATTGAAAGAGCTATTCACCTTGGCCTCTGTTCCATGTTCTTTGGTGTCAGAGACGGGCAGTCTATCCCTGGTGGTCTTCCTATTGTTTGTATATTAAGGTGTTCTGTGTACTCCTTGTTAATTGCTAATGAACTTCTGTCCAGGTGGCTAGATAATTGGTTCAGGTTAATTCTCTTTCTGTACACAATCTCATCTACATGATAAAGTAATTGGGGGCCCTGACCTGGTCAGTAGGGGGGATGTGTCCCTGTGCTGTATATATGTGGGTGAGACTGGTCAATAAAGAGAATCTTTGCATTTTAGGATATGTTTTAATGCAATTTTTAAGGTCTCTATTAAAAATACACATTTGAATGGGAAGCTGCATGTGAAGGAGAACCCTATCACTCTGGACTCATTTCGTAAATTTGGTTTGGATTACTCAAATGGGACAGTAATATTTGTCAGGAATATATCTCAAAAAATATATGAAGACTATCCCTTGCCTGTTTGATTCTGAATATGTTCTTTGAAAGAGATATTCACCTTGGCCTCTGTTCCATTTTGTTTAGTGTCGGAGATGGGCAGTCTATCCCTGGTGGTTTTCCTATTATTTGTATATTAATGTGTGCTGTGTGTCTCCTTGTTAATTGCTAATGAACTTCTATCCAGATGGCTAGATAATTGGTTCAGGTTAATTCTCTTTCTATACACAATATCATCTACATGATAATGTAATCAAGGCCCTGACTTGGTCAGTAGGGGGGATGTGTCCCTGTGCTGTATATATAGTGTGTGAGACTGGTCAATAAAGATAATCTTTTACCCAGCATTAAGCCTTGGCTCATGTATTGGGGGGGGGGGGGGGTGTTGTGCTATGCCGGTGTTATTTTACCTAGATGGATTATTTGCTGTTCTGAAAAAGGGGAACCCGTGACCATGAGAGGGGGTCAGACGTCACACTGCATCCAAGACTAAAGCAACCAGAACCTTTTTAAGGCACACTGCAATACATGATGGGGGGTCCCAATTAGACAAATGGTTTCAAAAGCACCATACTGTATGTTGTATTCCACAATGTTCTACTCTATATCATTTTCTGTATATTGTATACTCCAAACTGCTCTACTCTATACACTGAGCTTTGAGGTATACACTCCATACCTCTATGCTCTATATGCTGTCCTGTAAATTATCCAAATTGTTCCATTCTCTATGCTGTGCTGTATGTTTCATATTTCACTGTGCTCAACTCTGTACTTTGTGCTATCGAGCTTATAGGTTAAAGGCTTGTAGAAGGAGTTTTCGTTCTCCTCTGACTGTCCTATGATGCTGCAGGACCCCTGACCCTCTGTCTGGACAGTACTGATTGGCCCTGTGCCAATCACAAGGATAATTACACCCCCTAAGAAAAAAAAAATATTAATGCATACCAAACTGAGCATGTTCAGAGTGCCTCCAAGGCTCTGTACTAAGAGCAGATGGATTGGGGACAGTAACAGAAGGGTAGGATCAGAGAAGACAGCCTTTTTACACAATGCAGACTATTAACCCCTTATATTCCACAGTTAATATAACAAGCATGTTTTACTGTATATACAAACTGATTTTACTGTTGTGGGTTTAGTCATCATACACCTCCGCCCTCAGCCCCCCCTAATACTTACCTAAGTCTGATCTCGATCCTGCGATGTGCACAAGAGCAGCGGCCCTCCTGGGTCTCTCTCTCCTCATTGGCTGAGATGCCGCTGCAGGAGCCATTGGCTCTCACTGCTCTCAGTCACGGTCAGTAAGTGGAAGGATAAGGGGCGGGGATGAACCACGCTCTCTGTGTCCTATGGACACAAGAGAGCCGGCTCGGGAGCTAGCACGCATGGGTGACCCCATAGCAAGCCACTTGCTATGAGGGCACTCAGCGAGGGGGAGGGGCCCAGAACGCCGGTGGGGGACCTGAGAAGAGGAGGATCCGGGCTGCTATGTGCAGAACCATTACACCGAGCAAGAAATTATGACGTGATTGTTGTTTTTAAAAAATCCTTAACAAACACTATTACATATTTGTATCTATATAAAAAGGTACGCTGGGATGCTCTTTTGCCATTTTTCAACTAAAACAGGTTGAATTCTTAAGAATAATAGATTTTGTCTCCTTGTTAGTTGTCCAACTGGCTCCCATGTGTAAAGTTGTTGACTAGGAGAAGAAATCCCTGTGTGTTTGTCTGTGTTCATGTGTGAAAGTGAGTCTAATGGGAGGGGTTTCCTAATTATCAATCAGCTGCTGCACCTGCAGGGCACTAATGAGAAAATCTTCTGGGCCTATAGCCGTGATTTCCTATTGGGAGTATCTCACCAAAAATGACATTTTTGTTGCAGGGGGTACCTGAAATCTGACTTGTATCTTAGTGCAGACTTTGGGAAAATCAGTGAGCCAATCACACAAGCAGGAAATGATGTTTCCTGGGGGGCGTTCTGTATACATTCCGTGCACAGAACGCCTCCAGGTAGCCATATTGCATTGCATTTTCAGAAAATTACAGAGCTACAGATTGAAAAGGAAAGGTCATTTTTAATAACAGTCAATTACAATATTATTTGTGTCACAATTGTATACGCTATATTATTTTTTCTTTATATGCTTTTTTTTTTTTTTCCTTATGAAAGTGGAGTTACCCTTTTAGGCTCCATGTACACTAGCGTTTTGTAAGCTCCAAGAAGCTGTTATTAGCCTTTTTGTCTGCTCCTAGAAGCTAAATAGTGTTATCCTATGTGTCCATGCAAACAGTGCAGTGCTAGAAACTCTCCTAAAAAGTCCAATAATCAGGTAAAGAGGTCTAGGAGTGACAGTCCGTAATTGTGCAATGAATCCTGATGAAAAAAGATCCAAAAGGAGCCAGGTGCAGATAGAAGTAACACACAACCCTCCACCTTCCAGAGTGGCCTCTCACCTCAGATCTCTATAGACAGGCAATGAAACACATCTCACGGGCAAACAGCAGCACCTCCAGACTCACATGATAAGTGACACTTCTGGGTAAATTCTCCTCCAATAGCATGGAAAGCATAGGGAAAAAAAAAATGCCCAAATAGTGTAATCCTGATAACATTTATTATGTAAAAGCAAAAGAATAAAATGGCCTCTTACATTAGTAAAAGAAGTTCACAGCATTGAACGATCAGTCCGGCGGGAACAGCGAGACTTGCTCGGTCCTTGCCGGTCTCTTCGGTATCAGCGGGTGACGTCAGACGCTTCCTCCTCCCCCCGCACGTGTATCGCCTCCGTGGGTGGAGGCTTCCTCAGCGGTGATGGAGATTGGCTGAGCGTCACCTCGTAAGTAGTCCTCCCTATCCGTTGATTGGCTACACAACAGTAGAGGTTCCCATAGCAACCCTGACGCCGGAACCCAAAGGATTTCCGGCTACAGCTGCTATTGGTAAAGGAAATAGCTGCTGTACTCGTTATGTGAGAGGCTGGTAACCTCTTTTAAAACAAGAGGGCAACTCAAATGCCACGAATCTTATTAACAAATGGCACCATCAATAAAAATTGCAAATCCAATAAAAACAAAGGAGCGTAGAACATAATTCACTCGCTGATACTAGAGATACACACATAAAAACATATTATAAAAACAAAGCTGATACTGAAGATGTGCATACATAAAAACATATTGTAAAACCAAGCCTACAAAAATGTCAAGAGGTGAAACAACTGATCAGTGGTCAACGATCCGATATGAAACAATTCAGGTCGAAGTCGGTGTTCAAACCTCGGGGTACGGCAACTTTTGTTTCGAAAATCCAGAAGGATTCCCTTTTGCTCAATTGTCGAACAAAATTGCCTCCCCTCCAGTGTTTTTTAACTTTCTCAATGCCCCAAAACTTAAGGTCTTTGGGGTCTTTATTATGAATATACAAAGAGAATTCCCCTTTTGGAATGGGACTGTGAATGCCACTAGACACTGTATATTGTACAAACAGAATAGCTTTATTATTGAAGTTACAAATATTGAACAAACAGAAAACAAGAAAATACAAAAATTACAAACACATACAGGGCATTAAAATATGCATGCATTTGACAGACCATGTACCAGACCACATTGAGGACGCTCAGATGCATATGGTGATCATAGAACCGGAAACGACCCTACGCGTTTCGGGCATAGAATAAGCCCTTCCTCAGGGGTCACCCAAAGTTCCAGATAAAGCACCTATTATGCCTAGAAAAGCAAAAAGTTTTAGTATATTGTACAGTAAATATCTATGCATACAAAAATGAAAGGTCATGTGCTTATCTTATAATGCGTGCTTTATGCTCATGAACCTACCCTTTGCGTCCAAACATTGGATTGGACAGGTCTGTCGAATTAAAAACGGTATCGCTACCGTGTGGAGGGATGCCCAAGTTCCCACGGGCCCGTTCAGGGCTAAGAAATCGTGAGAACGTAAGAAAAGTTGTAGTAGCTGCCCAGAGGGACCGACAGGACACCACGATGATCGGAAAGTATATGGTTCAATGGGGACCACTCCCATAGAAGGGGATATGCTCATCTACTGAACCTAATGCAAAATATATAGAAAAAAGGAAAAAGAGGAATGTAGTGACCGAGGTAAGAATATGCCTTATAAATTAGCCATATATGTCATTGTGCCCTGAAGAGAGATATTTACCTGTAATATATGAGGTGAATGAGACCACAGAGGGTCATATATAGTAAAAGGTAATGATAATCCCATATTGGCAGGGTCACAGCGTATGGTTATCTGCAAGAGTAAGGGGGTATGGGAAGTAATTAGGGGGCATAGTATAACCCATTGGGTTGAAAAGTAGTGTCACTGCAATGCAGTGACGCTAAGAGCACAGAGGTGAAGACGACCAGAGGTGCGTACATGGAGGAACGTGATAAGATGAGATGCAGTGTTAAGATAAAAGTGAAACATATATTTAAAGTAAAACACTGTTGGTGAAAAGTGAGCGACATAGCAACATAGCTGCACATTTAATCTTGATTATACACCACCGTAATAATGCAGCATCAAGTCTGTGTAGAGTATCCTGTGTGTGCCTCTAGTGGTACTTGTCATGAGAACATGATATAGCCACTGTGCATAAGCCAATGGTACGATTACGGCAGCATGTATGTATGCGATCAAAATATGGAGTATAAATGGCAACAAGAATAGCCATATGTGTGCATAAGTATTGGAGAGTGAGAGCATGCAAGTAAAGAAGGGGTGATACTATGAGACCAAGGGATACAGAAAAGGTATGGGTAATGTGACATCAAGCAATGGGAAAAGAAAAGTGCCCCCGTGTGCCAAAGAAGGCAGGCAAAGAGTTGGTCCGTGTGGAGGGATATGGTGCTCAGAGAGATTGTATCCAATGGGGTCTTACCTTTCCCTATATGTCCCAGGGCTTGGCATCCTCTGTGAGTGAATGCCAAGTCAGACTGTTTAAGAGACGTTCCACGGACGCCGGCGTATGCGCACCGGGGATGTGTCACGTGGTGTCGACTGGTCCGAGAACCAATCCGATCACCCGCCCGAGGAGCGCGGGCCCCGCCCATCCCGGAAGGAGAGGCCGAGTCCGCGCTTCACGGGCGCCGACGCGGGAAACCAGCTGCTCCGGAAGAGAGCTGGTGTAAGCGGGGAGCTTCCTGGAGGAGCGCCCCCTACTCGCGCCGGGGGAGCCTGTGGTTCACAATGGACAGCTAAGGAACCAGAGTCAGCCGAAGCTGACAATGGATAGAAAGAAAAAGAGAAAGGAAACGAGAAGGAAACAAGAAGGGGAACAAGGAAAGAAAAGGACAATGGAAGGGAGGGAATAAAGAATTGAATGAAACAAGCTGGAGAAAGAAAAAAAGCAAAGCAGAGGGGTAGGAAAGGGAGGAGAAACAGAAAAAAGGGGGGAAAAAAGAGGAAGAGGATGACAAAACGGAGCAGGGCAACAGGAGGAAAAATGTGAGGAGTAATGAAATTAGGCAGATCGAAGTCTGTCACGTTCTACCCAATTAGCCCAAAAATAAAGACTTATCAAAAAAATCCTGTCCTTAATAAATAACGGACAGGTGAAAAAGAAACAATGTAAGAGATGAGGGTTAACACTTAAATCTGGAAAGAGCAACACTAGCAGATCCAATATCGGATGAGGGTCCACCATGATGGGCCAATATGGGTCTGTCAAATGCATATACCGTACAATACATTATGTATATATATGTTTTAACAATATTGTATACACATCTTAACGTCACAAGCCAGCCTAAAGAAGCAAGTATGGCATATTAATTGTGCCAATTACATTATTATGGTGGCAGACCTCTTATCACATGTACTGCATAGGATGAAAGTCATTCGCACAGATGTATATATACAAGGCACAAATCTACACAGGGAGTTGCCTACGTATACCCCCGTGTGGGGGATAGACATGATAAACAGATATATATCACCTCGATGTAGCTATTATACAGCCTCTATACTATAGGGTATGATGACCACCATTAAAGGGCGTATTTGTGGGTGTCCATACCTTGCCTCCATATACAGTGGTGGGACCTGAGGGTCTAGTATGGGCAGCGGGATATTGTATCCCCAATCCATTAAATATTATAGAATTACCATTACGGTGTGGTATATATTGGTGGTGCGGGCCAGTCAACAGAAACCTCCAATATGTCTCATAAGTTAAAGGTATAGTTACAGGACTACTCAAGTTAATTGGTACTCTATGTGTTTCTAACTCGACATGGCCCATAAGAAATGGAAGTACAAAGGGGCCCATGTACCTGGGTGTTAACCAGGTCAAAAGGCCAATGAAAAGTTAGAATGGTAATTGGAGGATTGTAACTGCCATTACCGCACCAGCAATAGAAGCCCAATCTATAGTGAGGGGAGACAGATGTAAATGTCTAGTGTTCCCAGCCACCTGAAGAAAAGCCCTCCAGGAAGGGCCTAAAACTTACTACATCATTTAGGCCCGGGGCTGTAGTGGCGTTCAAGTCTAGGATCCAGCGTGTTTCTCGCTGTAGAAGGGTCTTATTCCAGTCCCCACCACGGGGACTGGGGTGGACCCTATCCAGAGCCAAGAATTTGGGTATCGGAGGGATTCCTGTATGCATATCGCGTACGTGTCTACCAAGAGGTAGATCGGGGTCCCATTTCTGCATACTGAGTACATGTCGATAAATACATTTGTGAAAGGGTAGTTGGGTTTTCCCTACGTAGTAGGACCCACAGGGGCAGGAGAGTAAATATACTACCCCGGCCGTTCTACAATTCACAAAGTGGTGTGCCTTGAATATCTTGCCATTGGGGAGACGAATGTTGGTATCTCTATTGATGTACTGACAGTAATTACAACCTCCACACGTGAAGGTTCCGAATCTTTTACAGGGGTCTTTGCGATATTTACCAACGAATTCGCTACGTGTAAGATAATCTTTTAGGGCTTTCGTCCTACGGTATGTAATGGCAGGTTTTTTTGTAATGTGTGGACTAATATTGGGGTCACAACTTAACATGTGCCAATATTTGTCGATCGCCTTAAATACTTGTTGATGTTGTTCTGAGTACTGCATTATGATGCGGGGAAGGTGCGCATCAACCATACCCGCCTTAACTTTTTTGTTATTGAACAACAGTTCTTGTCACGTAAATGAATTTGCTCTATTAAAAGCTTTTTTGAGGCAAGTTTTGGAGTAACCCCTTTTACGTAGGCGTTCCCTTAAGTTGTTAGCCTCAGTTTTAAATTGTGTGTCATTCGAGCAATTTCTTCATATACGAAGGTATTGACTAAAGGGTATGGATCGAACAAGTGGTGCAGGATCGGAACTGGACGCATGTAGGATAGTGTTCGCGGATGTGGGTTTGCGATAGAGTGTAGTTTGTAGATTACCCAAAGTGTCTTTCTCGATAGTGATATCGAGAAAGTTGATAGAATGCAAGTCATAGTTCATAGTAAACTTAAGGTTAAAGGTGTTATTATTCATCCGGGCGACGCCCTCAACGAGCTCGTCAGCCGATCTGCTCCAAATGACCAGCACGTCGTCAATGTAGCGGTACCAGGTCAAAATATGACTGGTCCCCACTCCCCCAGGTACAGGTTGGCATACGATGGGGCACACGAAGTTCCCATCGCTACCCCCTGCACCTGGAGGTAGTGGGAACCATCAAATGAAAAAATGTTGTTAGTAAGTATGAATCTAAGACCCTGGATGAGGAACCCGTTGAGGTCGCTCTGATGTCGATCAGATTGAGAAAGTATTTTCTGAATCACTTGGATGCCCTGTTGGTGTGGTATCGAACTGTAGAGTGCTTCTATGTCGATAGCCACCAACAGGGCATCCGGTGGGACAACAGTAGACTCCAGAACCTGGAGTAAATGGATTGTATCCCTGACGTATGAGGGTAAGCTCTGCACGTAGGGGCGTAATTTTGAATCTATGAACTTGCTTAGATTTTCTGATATGCTCCCACATCCGGACACTATCGGGCGACCAGGGGGTTTAGAGGGGTGTTTATGGACTTTCGGTAGGCTGTGGAATGTGGGGACAACCGGGAATTTTGTACGTAAAAAGTCCCACGTAGGTTTATCGATAATATTGTAAAGATAGGCATGGTCCCCCATGGTGTAAAACTCCTGTCAATGGCCACCTTCGAGATAGGCCTATACCACTCCCTGTTGTTGAGGATACGGAGACACATGTCCTTGTATTGCGTGTTGCTTAGTATGACAATGTTCCCGCCCTTGTCCGACGGTTTGATTGTGAGATCATGTTGTTCTACCAAAGATTTTAAGGCTCTTTTCTCTTCATTTGATAAATTGGAGGTAGTAGTGGAAAATTTTATTTTGTTTATCTCTTGTGTAGTCAAAGAGACAAATGCTGCTAAATTTGAATTAAGACTTAAGGACGGGAACATGTCAGACTTTTTACGAAATATCGGCGTTATTTGGACAATCCATTGATCTCGATCGGTCTCCACTAAGTTTAATAGTGAATCCAAATCAATATCATCGATTAAATCCCTCTCCTCTTGTTCCTCAAGGAGTGATAAAAGACAATCAAGGGCTTCATTTTCCTTTGTGGTTCTACCGCATATGTTTATAGGGGGTGGTAAAGTTCTAGTTTTTTTTATCATACTGAGATCTAAGGAGGACCTTTCTAGCAAACAAATGTAGATCTTTTATTGTTGAAAATTTGTCTGGTTTGCTTTGGGGGCAGAAGCTTAGGCCTTTTGAGAGTAAGGACAGTTCTGCAGTGGTGATAGGGTAGTCCGTGAGATTGATAACGTCGCAATGATCTTGTTCCATGTTGTTGTCTATGGGGTCTACATGTAACGATGCACAGTCAGCTAACGCCATTGGCCGTGGGTCGATATCATGGGACCCTCTTATATTTCTTGGTCTCCTGTCTCTAAAAAAACGTCTGAATCCTCATTTTCTGATCCTACCTCTGTCTGAACCGTATTTGTATTTGGGCGTTTAGTTTGCATTGGTGGAGTCCGATGCATTAGACGCATTACGGTTTTGGCGAGTGTTATATGCTCCTGTCGCCATAGGGAGTGCCCGGCCTCCTTCTGTTATTTGTTTTTTTGACGGGTTTTTCACATGTCTATTAGGGGAGTCACGTTTATTCTTAACAGATTTTCTAGGGGCATCCTGTTTAAAGGACGAAGAGGAGACAGACGAGTTCAGAGATGAATTGGATCCATATTGGTTCCTAGATGATCTCAAACCTCTAGGGAGTTGGTATGTTGAATGGTTAGACCATTTGTATGCTACATGGTCACGGAAGGCCATTCTGTCCCTACAAATTTTGCGTTCTTTTTTAGTGATGTTCTCGCTAATGATTTTATCTAGCTGTGTCTTGATATTAGACTCAAGATTTTTATATGTCGGTGAGTCCTGAAATGGTGTTAATTTCTCATATATTTTATCAATTTTACACTCCAGCAGTTTAATGCGTTTATTATACTCCTCTATTAGCAACAACATCATGTTTTTGGAACAAATCTGTAGGTTCGATTCCCACCGTTTTTTGAATGCATCATCCAGATCTTCCATGGTGGGGAAGATCTGGATGCGCAGACCGAACGGATTAATGTCCTCCTTGACATATTGCTCAAAATTCTCAATGTGTAAATGTAAGTTAGTTTTTTTCTCAACCGTTTTCTTGAGTTGAAAAAACAGAGAGTCCAATTCGGACTCATGGGCTTACTTTTTACCCTGCTCTCTGTAGGAAGAAAGGATGCTCTCAAAATTCTTTCCCTTGAACATGACTAAACCTTGTATCGGATTAAAGGAAGAGAATTCTGTATTGTATGTAACCTAATCCAAAGTCTTAAATTAAATTAACATAATCCATATAGTCATTGTAATTAAATATACGTGGCACTGGGTGGGGGGATACAAAAAGTGGGGAAGTGGGTGTCTTTCACCCGGTATCAATTGAGAAGAGCAGTATTCCCACACACTCAGTGCCCAGTGCAAGTGGCCATCATCCCTGGTTAGTATATATACAAAGAGAATTCCCCTTTTGGAATGGGACTGTGAATGCCACTAGACACTGTATATTGTACAAACAGAATAGCTTTATTATTGAAGTTACAAATATTGAACAAACAGAAAACAAGAAAATACAAAAATTACAAACACATACAGGGCATTAAAATATGCATGCATTTGACAGACCATGTACCAGACCGCATTGAGGACGCTCAGATGCATATGGTGATCATAGAACCGGAAACGACCCTACGCGTTTCGGGCATAGAATAAGCCCTTCCTCAGGGGTCACCCAAAGTTCCAGATAAAGCACCTATTATGCCTAGAAAAGCAAAAAGTTTTAGTATATTGTACAGTAAATATCTATGCATACAAAAATGAAAGGTCATGTGCTTATCTTATAATGCGTGCTTTATGCTCATGAACCTACCCTTTGCGTCCAAACAATGGATTGGACAGGTCTGTCGAATTAAAAACGGTATCGCTACCGTGTGGAGGGATGCCCAAGTTCCCACGGGCCCGTTCAGGGCTAAGAAATCGTGAGAGCATAAGAAAAGTTGTAGTAGCTGCCCAGAGGGACCGACAGGACACCACGATGATCGGAAAGTATATGGTTCAATGGGGACCACTCCCATAGAAGGGGATATGCTCATCTACTGAACCTCATACAAAAATATATAGAAAAAAGGAAAAAGAGGAATGTAGTGACCGAGGTAAGAATATGCCTTATAAATTAGCCATATATGTCATTGTGCCCTGAAGAGAGATATTTACCTGTAATATATGAGGTGAATGAGACCACAGATGGTCATATATAGTAAAAGGTAATGATAATCCCGTATTGGCAGGGTCACAGCGTATGGTTATCTGCAAGAGTAAGGGGGTATGGGAAGTAATTAGGGGGCATAGTATAACCCATTGGGTTGAAAAGTAGTGTCACTGCAATGCAGTGACGCTAAGAGCACAGAGGTGAAGACGACCAGAGGTGCGTACATGGAGGAACGTGATAAGATGAGATGCAGTGTTAAGATAAAAGTGAAACATATATTTAAAGTAAAACACTGTTGGTGTAAAGTGAGCGACATAGCAACATAGCTGCACATTTAATCTTGATTATACACCACCGTAATAATGCAGCATCAAGTCTGTGTAGAGTATCCTGTGTGTGCCTCTAGTGGTACTTGTCATGAGAACATGATATAGCCACTGTGCATAAGTCAATGGTACGATTACGGCAGCATGTATGTATGCGCTCAAAATATGGAGGGTGCACATGCAGAGTATAAATGGCAACAAGAATAGCCATATGTGTGCATAAGTATTGGAGAGTGAGAGCATGCAAGTAAAGAAGGGGTGATACTATGAGACCAAGGGATACAGAAAAGGTATGGGTAATGTGACATCAAGCAATGGGAAAAGAAAAGTGCCCCCATGTGCCAAAGAAGGCAGGCAAAGAGTTGGTCCGTGTGGAGGGATATGGTGCTCAGAGAGATTGTATCCAATGGGGTCTTACCTTTCCCTATATGTCCCAGGGCTTGGCATCCTCTGTGAGTGAATGCCAAGTCAGACTGTTTAAGAGACATTCCACGGACGCCAGCGCATGCGCACCGGGGATGTGTCACGTGGTGTCGACTGGTCCGAGAACCAATCCGATCACCCGCCCGAGGAGCGCGGGCCCCCGGAAGGAGAGGCCGAGTCCGTGCTTCACGGGCACCGACGCGGGAAACCAGCTGCTCTTGGACTAAGACCTTGGATAAGGGTCTAAAATTTGCTCCAGTACGGAATTTGAACAAATTTCAGACGTATGTTAGCATACAAAAATTTGTGAGAACATTAAACGTCAAAAAATATTGTTTATCTAACCCCATAGTAAGGAACTCCGCAAACCCAGGCTGCTCTTTACTAACTAGTTCCTCTAGCCCGGCCATGCCTAGTACTAATCTAAGGAACAAATCAGTTTTTAATCCTCTTAACAAAAACAATAAATTTGTAGACGTATTTAAAAACATGGTTTGTAAAGACTTAGAAAGTCTTAAGATTAAAAAGGTATCGGACCCACAATTTATTAAAGCGGGGATTAAATCCCTTGAGGACAATAAGCAAATTGTGATTAGACCTGCCGATAAGGGGGGAGGTTTGGTGGTACTACGTTCGGAGTACTACAAAAAAGAAATGAACCGCCTACTGGCAGATCGAGATACCTATGAGGTCCTGAGAGGCGACCCTTTACTTAAATATAAAGGTGAATTGGGCAAATTGGTGGAGTCGGGTAAGCTAAAGGAAGTTCTTAACAAAAAAGAATCCCTTTACCTAGACCCACTTTTCTGCAGGACTCCAATCGTTTACTTCTTACCGAAGGTGCACAAAGATAAAGAGTGCCCACCGGGAAGGCCTATAGTCAACGGTATTGACTCCGTGACGTCCTGGTTGGGCCAATTTATCAATGTGTACCTTCAGCCATTAGTAGTGTCCACTACAGCCTACCTAAAGGACACAAAACATATCATCCAAATCCTACATGATGTACCGTGCACCCCTGCCTCTATCTTAGTAACAGCGGACGTAGGTTCGCTGTATACTATCATAGATCATGATGAGGCAGAGGCGGCAGTTAAATGGGCCTTTTCATCATCCAGTCTACCAAGAAAATTGAGAAGCTTCCTTTTGAGCAGTTTATTTTTCTGCCTCTCCAGGAACTATTTCTGGTGTGATAAAACCTTTTACTTACAGAATAGGGGCGCTCCCAGTGTGGCCAATCTATTCATGGCCCACTGGGAGGAGGAGGTGGTGTTCCATGACCGCCCCCCTGAGCTAGTGTGCTACAGGAGGTACATAGATGACCTGTTCCTGGTATGGAACGGTGAACCAGAAGGTCTAGAGTCATTTATGAATAAACTCAATAGTAACAACAAGAACATAGTTCTCTCATGGACCACTAGTCCTGTGAGTGTGGTTTTACTGGATCTTGTCATTTCAAAAGGAACCAGTGAATTTACCACAAGTAACTTCTTCAAACCGACAGATAGGAATGCTTATATTCCCCTAGATAGCTGTCACCATGCCTCTTGGCTTTGCAATATCCCAAAGGGGCAGTTTGTAAGGCTGAGGCGCAATTGCTCTTCTGAGGCGGATTATGTCACACAGGCCAATGTGCTATCTGAGCGGTTTGTACAGAAGGGTTACAATAAATGTAGACTGGAGAATGACATATTAAGTGTCAAAACGGTTGACAGGAATACATTGTTATCTAGTGGTTCTAAACGTGAAGCTCCGAAAGGGGACGTTAGAATCATTTTAGATTATAACATCCAATACAAAAAGGTTGAGAGGATCTTCAATAAACATTGGCCCATTTTGTTGCAGGACAAGGTTATAGTGGATAACCTACCGGAGAGACCTCGTTTTGTTTACAAAAGGGCTCCTACCCTTAGGAACATCTTGGCCCCAGGGGTAGTGGACCCCCCAGTGGAAACACAAAATAAGATGTTCTCTTTCCTTTCAGGGTTTTATGCATGCGGCAAATGCGTTGTTTGCCACACTGCTAAGAAAAATCTGAGATGGCGTAAAGAATTTGTGGCCCAGGCCACAAAGAGGGAATACAAGATCAGTGATCTTATCACTTGTTCGACTACTGGAGTAGTCTACATGATGGAGTGCAACTGTGGGTTGCAATACGTAGGCAGGACCTCCAGAGCACTTCAGGTTAGATTAGCAGAACACGTCAGGTGTATTAAGAAGGGAAAATCTCCTCATTACCTCTATCAGCACTTTAAAAACTTTCATAATAAAGACCCCAAAGACCTTAAGTTTTGGGGCATTGAGAAAGTTAAAAAACACTGGAGGGGAGGCAATTTTGTTCGCCTTTTGGAATCCTTCTGGATTTTCCAGAATCCTTCTGGATTTTCGAAACAAAAGTTGCCGTACCCCGGGGTTTGAACACCGACTTCGACCTGAATTGTTTCATATCGGATCGTTGACCACTGATCAGTTGTTTCACCTTTTGACATTTTTGTAGGCTTGGTTTTACAATATGTTTTTATGTATGCACATCTTCAGTATCAGCTTTGTTTTTATAATATGTTTTTATGTATGTATCTCTAGTATCAGCGGGTGAATTATGTCCTACGCTCCTTTGTTTTTATTGGATTTGCAATTTTTATTGATGGTGCCATTTGTTAATAAGATTCGTGGCATTTGAGTTGCCCTCTTGTTTTAAAAGAGGTTACCAGCCTCTCACATAACGAGTACAGCAGCTATTTCCTTTACCAATAGCAGCTGTAGCCAGAAATCCTTTGGGTTCCGGCGTCAGGGTTGCAATGGGAACCTCTACCGTTGTGTAGCCAATCAACGGATAGGGAGGACTACTTACGAGGTGACGCTCAGCCAATCTCCATCACCGCTGATGAAGCCTCCACCCACGGAGGCGATACACGTGCGGGGGGAGGAGGAAGCGTCTGTCGTCACCCGCTGATACCGAAGAGACCGGCAAGGACCAAGCAGGTCTCGCTGTTCCCGCCGGACTGATCGTTCAATGCTGTGAACTTCTTTTACTAATGTAAGAGGCCATTTTATTCTTTTGCTTTTACATAATAAATGTTATCAGGATTACACCATTTGGGCGTTTTTTTTTTTTCTCCCTATGCTTTCCATGCTATTGGAGGAGAATTTACCCAGAAGTGTCACTTATCATGTGAGTCTGGATGTGCTGCTGTTTGCCCGTGAGATGTGTTTCATTGCCTGTCTATAGAGATCTGAGGTGAGAGGCCACTCTGGAAGGTGGAGGGTTGTGTGTTACTTCTATCTGCACCTGGCTCCTTTTGGATCTTTTTTCATCAGGATTCATTGCACAATTACGGACTGTCACTCCTAGACCTCTTTACCTGATTATTGGACTTTTTAGGAGAGTTTCTAGCGCTGCACTGTTTGTCTGCATTCTTGTCCCTTTGAGGATTTGTTACTGAACCTTTGGTGTCCAGCTGCTTTAGTAATTTTAGGACTGAGCGCTGATATTTTTTCCATTTTTTGTATGTGTCCATGCACACTACTTTAGGCTATTAGCATTTTTTGAGCTTCAGCTTCTAGGAGCTGAAAAAAAATATTTTTTTGTAGAGTTTCTTTTTTCCAGCAGAAAAAAAACTGAATGCTCCTAACTGCTTCTAAATGCTACTAAAATGCTACTAACAGCTTTTTGTGAGCTTTTTTTATTCTTCAAAACGCTAATAAAATGCTAATGCTCCTACATGCTCCTAAAAGCTTCTAAATGCTTCTAAAAGCTACTAGAAGCTGGCACAAAAATGCTATTATTATCATTTTTCATCCAGCATTTTGTAAGCTTATGAAACACACTTGTGTGCATGGTGCCTAAACCTTGCAGTGCCAAGGGTTTTTTTTATCATCCCAGAGCTGAACTTAACCACTTCAATAAAAGGCACTTTCACCCCCTTCCTGCCCAGGCCAATTTTCAGCTTTTAGCGCTGTCACATTTTGAATGATAATTGTGCGGTCATCCAACGCTGTACCTAAAAAAATTTGAATATTTTTTTTCCTTCAAGTAGAGCTTTCTTTTGGTGGTATTTGATCACCTCTGGGTTTTTTCTTTTTTGCTAAACAAATTAAAAAATACTGAACATTTTGAAAAAAAAAAAAGTTTTTCTTAAAAAATGTGTAAATAGGTAGGTTTTCTTTTTTTTAAAGTAGGTTTTCTTACATTGATGGGCACTGATAGGCAGCACTAATGGGCACTGTTGGTGGCACTGATAGGCACTGATAGGCGGCGCTGATGGGCACTTATAGATGGCACTGATGGACACTGATAGGCGGCACTGATGGGCACTGATAGGCGGCACATATGCGGCACTGATGGGTGGCACTGAAGGGCGGCACTGATGGGCACTAATAGATGGCACTAATAGGCAGCACTGGTGAGGCACTGACAGGCATTACTAACAGGCACTGATTGGAATCTCTAATAGGCACTGATTGGCATCTTTAATTAAAACTGATTGGCATCCCTGGTGGTCACAGGTTGGCATCCCTAGTGGAATGGGTTGGCATCTCTGGTGGGCTCTAGTGGGCATCCCTGGTGGGCTATAGTGGGCATCCCTGATGGGTCTGCACAGATAATCAATGCGCTGATTATCAGCACAGACCCCCCTTGTCAGGAGAGAAACCGATCGGCTCTCCTCTACTTGCGTCTGGTCAGCGCGAATGGAGGAAAGCCGATAAACGACACTTCCTGGTTATGATGTGACCAGCTGGGATTGGTGTGCGCAAGCAGCTTATCCTGCTGGATGTCATATGACGCCCAGTCAGGATAACTTAACCACTTTGCGGCTGTCATTCTGCTATATGGCGGGCTGGAAGTAGTTAAAATAAACCCTTACTGACCCCACTAGCTGCAGCCACCATGAAGCAATTCATTCTGAATTTATGAAACAAAAATGTTTTCATTTTCATTCCCTTCTACTATCATTTAGTCAGCCCCCCGCCCACCAGCAATACCTTTGCCAATAACTTGCCAGCTTTGTAACCTATAATATACTGTAAACACAATTAATGTGCATGGAAAAAAAGGGGGGGGGGCAGAATACAGAGACCTGACTTGAGTGACTTTACTGGATCCCTTATGAAATTGGAGGATTCATTACTCCAGAGTTTTTGTAGCTACAAATGTCATTAAGAGCTTCTTTTAATGCATATTTACTGCTTGTTATGTAGTGAATAGTTTAGTGTCCATAGCCTTGACACAGTTCTCCTACAATGCAAAATCATACTTGAAACAGCCTTAATGCCAGAATGAGATGACCAGTTAAAATGACTAGGCAACTCTAGAAATTATTGTACAGCTTGTATAATTTATCATTGCTGTCACATGCCCTAAACCTGTAAACAAGGAGTTCAATAAATATATAATAACCTTCTACGCCTTCCAATAAGTTTATGTTTCAGACTATATGACAAATCACCTGAAGTTCAAACAACATTCTATATGAAATGTACAACAAGGGACCAAGGAATTAGATGCTCGTAAAAACAAATCCTATAAACATTTCTAACAATTCACAACACCCTTTTACTTAATATAAAAAGGATTCTATAAACTGGGTACATTTGTATCACAAACACACAGCTGTAACACTTATTTTTGATCCTATCCTTGCTAAAGCCATTAGAGACAATATGATGACCTATTCTTCAGGATCTTCTTCTAATTTAAAATATGGAAGCTTCAAGCATGGTGGTGGATTCAAAAATACCCACCTTGGATCATTTACCCACAAAGCCAGCCATGCGGACAATTGTCCTTCTTTAAGAGGAGCCTACAAAAACCTCTATGGACAGTCTAAGATATCTCATCACGATAGAGTAAACAGTCCAACACGTGGAGGGTCTTACAATTCCTATCATGGTGAAACCTTTGATGACCACCACAGGGCTTCTAGTACTCCAGGAAATCTACGATATAAAGAAATCACCCATTCACATGGACATTCTTATAATATGCAAAGTGGTGGAGCCCACTCCGGAGAATATGGAAGTTCAAAAAGCAATAGTCTGTTTAGAATCAATGAAAGGGAAACCATGCAGCGTCTGAATGAGCGACTTGCATCTTATCTAGAGAAGGTTCACACCTTGGAGCTGGAAAATAAGGAATTGGAGAAGAAAATATCAGCATGGTATGAGAACAATGCCCCCAGTGCTTTGCCTGACTCTAGCCAGTTTCTCAAAACAATTGATGAGCTCCAGAAAAAGGTAACTAAATCAGAATGTATGTAAACTTTTAATTTACCATATCCTGACATGCCATTCATTCTTCCCACGATACTTTTACATACTTGTTGACATGCAAAATATGTGGCAGCTATGCATTCTTTTAAAAGCAACATTGATAGGCAATTGTTAACAAACCCAGCATATTAATTTCTTTTTTTTATACAGATCTTTTCAGCCACTGTTGAGAAGTCCAACATTGATCTTCAAATTGACAATACTAAATGGGCACTTGATGACTTTAGCAACAAGTAAGCATATATTAGTCAGAACAGAAAAAAAAAGTTGTATTTAAAAAAATAGGAAATTGGGGAATCAGATTATCATTTATTGAGTGTGACAATATTTTGTGAGCAGTGAGAATTTATGTGTGGCTAGTGTATCTTTCTACCATCGTGGAAGCCCTTTTAAAAACTATTACCTAGTATTATTAAGGTACTAAGTATATTAAATAGTACATTGTAGATCTAGTAATAAAATATATCATTAAAATGTGGCATAAATGTTATCTCATTTTTTAACACTTTCCTCCTCTATATGACAAAATAATTTTCAATAATAATAACAATGTAATGAAACAAATAAAAATAGCCAGAAAAGTAAAGCAGGCAACAAAAACAGTTTTCTCAGTAAAAAAATACCCTCTAACATTTCTCTTCTTAATAGTTTTGTTGTAGAAAAGTTACCCTTATATTGTGGTCAGAGGAAGAGGGCCCTCTGACTGTACATTAAAGATCAGTGGGAGAAGGGTCTTTTTACACTGGTGTTCAGTGAAAAGAATGCCCTCTTATGTAAGTGGTCAGTGTAAAAAGTTGTCCCTCTCCAAAGCCTTTCCTAAGTCAGTAGTTAGCTCTCTAAACTCACGGCAACTCATTGATACCTGGGGAGTGCATAATATAGGTTCCAGATCATACACCTTCTGTTCAAACCCACATGACAGTTATGCCCATCTGGATTATATTTTTTTCACCCCAATCATCCTAGCCAACTCGTCAGCCACAGACATCCATGTTTGCCCTGGTCTGACCATAATATGATGACCTTGTCTACATCACGAATCGGCCTTAAACCTATGACCCACACATGGAGACTCAATGATTCGCTGCTTACGGACCCCACTGTTATTCAGTCTCTTTTAAAACATCTGGACACATACTTTACAGAGAAATTCACTTCCAGAAACATCCCCCTCTACATTATGGACTGCCCATAAGGCGGTAATGCGAGTCCATCTTATTAGTATAGCAGCAAATAAGCACAAAGCTAAAATTGCAGAAAAAACATTAGATCGCTTATAAAATTGATACAGTTAATCCCCTTCGCCAGAACTCCTTAATCAAATAATTCCAAAAAACACGCTTTAGACCTGATATTGTCTGATAACACTGAAAAATCTTTGCAATGGTCTAGGGCAGGGGTCTTCAAACTATGGCCCTCCAGTTGTTCAGGAACTACAATTCCCATCATGCCTAGTCATGTCTGTGAACATCAGAGTTTTACAATGTCTCATGGGATGTGTAGTTCTGCAACAGCTGGAGGGCCGTAGTTTGAGGATCCCTGGTCTAGGGAAAATTTTTTGCTATTCAGCAACTCTGTTTCTACAAGAAAGCTCAACCATACAGTAAAACCACCTCATGTGCACAAATTGTGGAACTCTGCCGGTACCCTGGTTTCACACCCCAATGACATTCTAGATATTTTTGTTGACTGCTACAAGAAATTGTTTTCAGAGCCACATATGACCTCTGACCTGGCCTCTTTGCCAACCTTGCCCTTCCCACTCTATGCAGCCAGCAACAAAAAACTTTGAATGATCCCTGCACTGCCACAGAAATTGCAGCTATTATTAAATCTCTTAAGTCATCTACAGCCCCTAGCCCAGATGGTTACACCACCTATTTTTACAAAAACATTCTCATCTACATTAACTCCAAAACTGGCTATCCTTTACCATAGTTTAAAAGGTAACAATTTCCCCCCAGAAATGCTTTTAGCCAACATGTCTCTGATTCCAAAAACCCCACAAAGATGGCCAGGATGGAGATGATCAAACTCTCAGAGCAAATCCACCACACTTTGTACAACACAATGCATCTCTTCCGCAGGAAATGGGAGCACTGGGATACCCCTTTCTTGTAATTCTTGTCCACCATTACCCCCATCCTACTGGTTCTCCATTATGTTATTCTCCAAATACTATTTAAATGTAACCATTTTCCTGCTTTCTATTCAATTCTTTGTAGTGTTTTTTTGTATTTGACTCTCCCTGCTTATTGTCAATATGTACGTTGATCACATCTATTTGGTAACTTAATCTTCCAATAGAAACGTTTGTAATAAAAAAAAATAAAAAGTCGTCCCTCCGATTTTTGGCCAGGGAAGAATACCCCTTAACAACAGAAAGTAAAACCATCTTTGTCAATAGATACTAAGTTGACAGGTGAGAAGGGTGGCTGCAGACTGCCAAGTAATGTTGGTGCAAGAATTATGCAGGCACTTTTAGAAAAGAGATCAGTCCTTTAGTGCTCAAGAATGCCCCACCGATCTCTGGACTAAACCTAATGTTCCACAAAACCCTGGTTGAGAAAGTTAAAGGAAATGATGCCCCTTTTGAGAAAATACCCTTGTAGCCTAAAAAGCTTGAGGAACGGTTGCAATTTTTCCAACTTTGGGTTATGATATACTAAAGTGATATCAAACCCTTGTATTTTAAGCACTTTTATCAGCTGATTTAATAACTTACTGAGTATGCAGCTACTTTATCTTTTAAACCTTGCCTACGCTATGCTCTAGTTCTAGCTGGTGCCATAACCACTGCCCTAGGTCTCCTGTTTTAGGATGGCTCCTTTCTCTTGCAGAATTCTACAAGCCACCTTTGCATGCAGGGCCTAGAGCTGTGTCTCCCTACATTGTGTGCATCAATAGAAACACACAGCCCCTAGGATGATTAGGAACTCCCCTGCTCCTCCTTTCCCCTCCTTTCTCCAGGCTAACAGCCTGATGGTATCAGTAACTCTTTCCTGCAAAGACCAGAAGGTAAAGGAAGCACTACAGACAGATCAGGAGCCAGCAACATTGAAAGTTGTAAACTACAAATGCTGGGGTAAGAATTTTAACTGGTAAATGTTTATTCTAGTGTGCTCAATGTGTTAAACTAAAAAATACTAAGGGTTTAATACAACTTTAGGGTCACTAGAATAGATATAAGCCTCCCCATAGTTTCAACCACCTAGTAACTTGACTAAATTAAAAACTAAACTAAATTTACGATAAATTACCTGTGGTAGGGGGTGGGTAAGATTTTTGAACACAGTCTGACCTACCTATGTGTAGTTTCTCAAAACACCTTAGAATTTAGAGGGTAGTTGCAAATACAAAAGGCACAAATCTTCCCTTGAATGTGGTCATTCAGCTATTCATTTGTACTCTAAAGATATGAAATTGAACTCAGACTAAGGAACAATGTGGAAGCTGATGTACAAGGACTTCAAATAGTCTTGGAGGGACTAAATAAAGAAAACCTGGAACTGGGAATGAAGGTTCAAGAACTCCAAGAAGAACTCAGAGAAATGAAGAAGAACCATGAGGAAGTAAGTTGCACAAATACTGTAAATATAAAACAGTTTCTGAGATCTGGTTGATTTTTTTCTTAACTGATGATAACCCAGCAACATTCTGTGCTCCAAATGTTCAAATCAGTGGATTAGTAGGTGCCACCTACTGTTAGACATTACTCCTAGAAAAGTGTTATTCATTTAGTTACAAATTGAAATGCAGATGAAATGTTTGTTATTCGGAGATTCAGATATATACGAATCACCAAATCACAATAGTTATGAATGTCAATGAATCTAATATAAATTATAACAAAACAACATATTCATTCGTATTCATTCATCATGACATGATGCAATTGTAGGCCTTTTGTTAATGTTTAAAGCATCCAAAATAACGTAATGACATAAGCAATGATCCAAATTGATTTGGATCCATTTTGTTTTTATGGTGCATTAACATTTTTCATGATTATAAAAAATGAACTACATATGAAATGGAAACATATTGCAATAAATACAGTAAGGTATAAAAGGTGATGACTCCTAGTTATATTGTGTTTGGGTTGGATGGAGGTGGATCTATCAGGATCTCCGAATCATAACATAACAAATTAAATTAATTTAGTTCCATTTGTTATGTTATGATTCAGAGATTCTGATTGATCCATCTCTATCCAACCCAAACAGAGTTCATAAGTAATCTCTCAAAATAACGAATTAACACGTTAAAAGAAATATAGCCAATCTTCTAAATAGCTAATCTTCCTCTAAAATACAAATGGATTTGGAACAACAAAGATATGAAATGAATCTGAATATATGAAAGAAATGATGAAAATGAATCATTGTAACATAACCAATATGACAAAACAAATAAATTAATTTAACAAATGAATATGAAAGAAAACAAAATAGATTTTTCTGTCGTGCACATCTCTCTAGTTACTCCTTACTGAAATTGTTTTTCAAAATATTGTACATTCTTTTTTTAGCTATCTACTATATTTAAATCCAAGTTATTTTCCTGTATAGCTTAAATCTGAAGTCCATTCAATATACATAAAGAAGGAATGTCATCAGGCATGATGAAGGGGTCCTGTGAGGCTACGAAACATTGCTGTTGGCTGTAACTATGTGTTCGCTGAATAAAACTTTGGACCCATTTTTTGGAGGCCCATGGTTTGCTGGTGACATTCCTTGTTCTGATATCTCACGGTTCCAGCCAGTGGTTGCATCAGCACCCACTTAGACATTAGGCATTGGGAAGAGTGCGTTGCATTCAATATATATATATGTCTCTTGCCTTGAAGTTGAGGTATAAAATGCCAGCATAAACTAATGACTTCATTAAAATTATTTTTAAAATTAAATTAAAAAGAATTAAAACCAAATACATTACCAGATGACTAATTTTATGTCTTGGAATTATTTTGCCCAAATTCACGTCACCCACAAAAAAATTCTGTGAAACTGAAGATGCACATTCTTCTAATGATGTGTATATGGAACCATTCTTTCAGGTTTTAATAACATTTTTCATGCTATCTTCTTATCCAGGAGGTGAACTCTCTCCGTGGTCAACTGGGCGCCAGAGTCAGTGTGGAATTAGATGCTGCTCCATCGATAGATCTGAATAGTGTTTTGTCTGATATTCGAGAAGAGTATGAAAACCTAATGGACAGGAACCTTAGAGATGTTGAAGCCATGTTTCTTGCAAGGGTAACCAAACATTTACATTTTTCAGTATTATATTCTCATTCTGTAATTATGAAGCTTTGTAATAAAAATGTAAATGAAAGCATTTCCAAAACTGAATGCTATGATGGTCTTTTGTATTGTATAATTTTACAGACTGAAGAACTAAGTTGCCAGGTCCAGTCAGGATCAGAAAGCCTTCAATCAGTGCAGATTGAATTTATTGACTTGAAGCGCAATATACAGAACCTAGAAATTGATCTGCAAAGTCAGTTGAACATGGTAGGTGTTGCCACTTGGTACTTTAATGTGTATTGGGGTGATGTAGTGTTGGCTGAAGTCATATTTTAATCTTTCAGTTCCCTTGAATTTGTACTGACTCTCCTTTTCACTTAACAATGGATGTTATATGTGTGCCCCCACCATTTGACTTTTTTCCCCTCCGTTGGTAGTTATGGGCTAGGACAACTACTGAGGTGAGACAATTGTCACTCACTGTGTTTAGAGGTGCCATCATGCTGCACTAGACAACTCAGGCAATTTATCTTAAGGTAAGACAGTGATCAATTATATCATTTTTTTTTTTTTGTTGATCATTATTACATGTTTTTATCCCAGGATAAAATAAAGCTATGGCTGTCTTGTTGTACTTCCCTCTACCATGGAATTAAAATATGCATGCATGCTTGGGGAGATATATTGGTGATCAGATAGTGCCCGTATATCATATTGATCTTTAATGTTTGTGGTCAGCATGAGTTGTAACTTCTTAAAGTGCCCCTAAACTTAAAAAAATATAAAATAAGATTTGCTATGTTATATGGAACATCTTGGAATGCTGTTAATAAGTTATATTCTGAAAATGAATTTTTTTACCTGAATTCCTCCTAAAAAAAATAGCAATGCACTCCTGATATGTGAGGGCGCCTAGGAACTCCTGTGCTGACAACCTTACAGCTATATATATATATATATATCGGAAGTGTGGGATCAATGGTACTGCTGTCTCTGACTACTAGTTGCATAAAATTTGGAGGGAGTTGTCATGAATGTGCTGCTTGCCAGAAACAAATCATCACTGCATGCATCTCTATGCTTCTGCTTCATTCATTCTGTAGACATGTGCTTTGAGAACCTTTCCTGCTGCCTTTGGGATATTCCTCCACCAGTTATCAGATCACCAATAATCGGGTAGGCAGCTCTAACATGGGTAAGCAAAGCTCTGCCTCTTCTAAGATAGCTAGCCCCATATAGAAAAACCTGCCTGTATGGTAAGCAAGTAATGGGGAAAAGATCAGCTGCAAGGAGCCTACAAATACTGTAGTACGGATGACTGGTCCTTTGGTTTTTGCTTGCTATGTTTTGGCACAGCTTGCAGATTTTAGGTCCAATTTAATTTATGTATGAACGTTACATTATGGCAATACAAAACCACTACTAGCAAGCATTCCATCACCTGAACCAGATACTAATTCTACAAAGACAGTTTTTGAAGCTACAGTGATTTGAATGTCATACAAAATCGCCTTATAATTTTATCTCTCTTCACAGAATTCAGCTCTTCAAGACACACTGACAGAAACAGAAGCCAACTACAGTTCAGAACTTGACCAGCTCCAGACGATGATTAACAATGTGGAGTCGGAGATCGCCCACATCAGATGTGACCTAGAGCGACAAATTATAGAGTATAAAATTCTTATGGATCAGAAAAATCTTCTCGAGCAGGAAATTGCCACATATAAAAACTTGCTTGAGCAACAGGACTATCAGTAAGTACTGCATAGAAGGGCACACCTGAAATGGATTAACATATTAATCCAACCCCAAATTATTTAGTTAGGTAGATTTTGGTGGGCTGAGTCAGCCCTGGCTTGACTTTGGTTCTCTATTAACAAGGTCATCCTGCAGTCATTTCTGGCTGTTCCTGTTCACCTGGGACATATGGGTGACCTTACCTACCTTTCTGTATTGCAGCTCCTGTTACATTTTCCCCTTATTTAAAAAAAAAAAAAGTCTGAGCCTATCATGATGGCCACAACATGAGTGTACGTAGACACTGGAACTCATCACATAAATCTCACCAGTAGAGTCTCTAAAGAAAGAAGGAAATGTAAGGTGGTTTACATTTATCAAAAACTGAAATATTAATTTTGGTTGGACTAACTCTTTATGGTACACAGCCCTGAAAATACTGTCACTATGGTCATGCAGAAAGAATGCCTTTTCTTACACAAATAAGGTTCCTTTACACATTATCGCTGACTTTGGGGAGAACTTTAATGACCTTTACTTACATCAGGTGTCTTCGGGGTAATACCACCCTGGGAACTGTAGAAATTTATCATTACCACAAGATTTTATTAACTAAGCCCTGATTTTCATTTCCATAATAAGAAATGTTAGTTCAAGATGGCTAAAGTTGTCTTTCAAGAAAATAGGAACTCCTAGTTTGAACTAAGACCTAATGTACAATATAAAAGAGTTCTCACCCTCTGCAGCTCCTTACAGAGAACTGTGGCACCCTCTTTCAAGTGTTTGGACAACTTAGACTCCTCTAAATGACACTATGGGGTTGATTTACTCAAGGCAAACAGACTGTGTGCTCTACAAGAGCACTTGCTCCATAGCTTAGTAAATGAGCAGAAGCTCTGATGACTTCCCTCATCCAATCATGTGCAAGCAAAAACACAGTTGTTTTTTTTTTTTTTCCTTGCATGTGATTGGGTACTCTTTGTAAAGTGAAGCTGTATCTCCTTTACTAGGCTTTGGAGCAACTGCACTTGCAGAGTGCAAAGTCTATTTCCCTTTAGTAAATCAACCACCATGAATCCAATAGAGAATCAATAGGGGGATTTTTATCAAAACTGGAGTAGACTACATTTGGAGTGGATGCACATGGCAACCACTCAGCTTCTATCTTCAGTTTGTTAATTCAAGCTTTAAAAATATAAGATAGAAGCTGATTGATTTCCATGCTTAGCTGCTCCGGATTTTGTCTACTCCAGTTTTGATAAAGTCCGCTCATTGTGTTTTTCAGCCTACAGTACAAAATTAGATTTCACCAGATTTAATCAACATTTTCAGCAATCCTCACAAAAATACTGGTTGTATTTTTCATTAGTAATGGTGTTCTATTCTTTGTTATGGTTTTTAGGATATCAGTAATAGGTCTTTAAATAGGTTTTCATGATCCTCTCCATTGAACCAATATGCAATTTTGTTTTTCAAAATTATTAATTTTCTTTTTTCCAGTGTTCAAGAAGCAGAGCCAACTACATCAAGTATAAATACATTCACTGCAACAAAAGGTACGCTTGGAATGTCAAAAACAATCTTTATAAAGGGAGTGGACATCCTTTATAATCAATCCAGGCTCAATTTACAAAGTTATAACACTTTATTTGCTATAATGAGTGCACTGCTGCATTTTGGGGATTGTGGGTTGTCATTAAAGGGCACCTCTCCAATTTTCATGCAGGGTCCACTTACATTTTTTATGAGAAGGATTAGAAGTATGGCAATTCTTGGTATAAAATCCCATTAAAGGTTTAATTTCCTAAACTACAGTAAATATGGCTATAAAATGTAATTTTAAATAAAAAAAAAAGTAAAAATCAAAATAACAGAGCTACAGACAGGTGTGTTATATATATATATTTGGTTGGAATGCTGCTGTTTCTAATTATTGATATATATATATATATATCAATGATAACAAGTGTTAAATGCAAAATGAATAGCGCAAAGTCCACACACCACAATGTGTACTCTCTTTAGTGCAATGCCCAAAATAAATTAAATATCCAATTATCTGAAAAAAAAAAAAAGACAATAATTTCAAACCATTACCCCTCTATGACGAAAAATACATACAAAAGAGTGTAAAATTAGAAAAATTTCCAATGCATAAATATGTGCAAACAATGATACTGTGCAAACATCAAAAATAGCAACAATAAAAGTGCTCTTGTTTCGGTGCAAAAGAATGTATACTTTTTCACACTTTAAAAATATATACGTGCTTCAGTGATAGTGAAAAGAAACAGTGTCCCAAAAATATTACTCTATTAATATCTAATTTATAATAAATAAATTAATTAAGCTATTTATATGTACTAACACTGAAGCACCTATATGTTATCACTGTGTAAAAAAGTATACATTCTATTGAAATGAAGCACTTTAAAGTGCACTTTTATTGCTGCTATTTTTTGATGTTTGAATAGTATCATTGTTTGCACATATTAATGCATTTGCCCTTTTTTATTTTTATTTTGTTTATTACATTTTTTTGGGCATTGAATTGAAGAGAGTACACGTGTGTGGACTTGCGCTACTCATTTAGCACAATGTATTTACGTTTTTTTAAATCAACTTGGTAGTGCATTAATGACATGTGTTTTTTTATATTTTAGGCTCCAACGCAACGGAGTCTCCCCCAATGGAAAATCATGCTTGTGAGACAAGCAGCTAAAGAAGAACACTTTATATTGGTTATATGGTCACAAAGAAGAAAAGAAACAAGAAACATACAAAACATATTTTGCCTAATTCAGTTCTAAAATTCATTTTATACATAAGACATAAACATAAGTATTAGTATATAACTTAAGTGCACTTTAAATAAAAAAATATATATTCTTAGTAGAAGGTAAATGCATCTAATCTTAGTAGTAATATATATTAAAAAAAAAAAAGGTTTAAAGTGGTACTAAAGTCAATTTTTTTTCTGGTTAAAAATAGCAAACATGTCTTACTTTTGCACAGAGCAGCCCAGATCCTCTTTTTCTCTGGTCCCTCACCAGCCTCGCTTCTGCCGAGTGCCCCCAAAGCACGCAGTTTACTATGGGGGAACCTGAGCTGAGCCGCTGCCCCCGTGTCCATTCGGATGTGGAGTCATGGCTCAGCCCGTCCCTACTCTCTCCTCATTGGCTCACTGACTTTTATTGAAAACATCCAATGGCGCCCACTGCTGTGTCTCAGCCAATCAGGATGGAAAGTCCCAGACAGCTGAGTCTCTCGTGCAACACCACTGAATCGAGATGGGGCTCAAGTAAGTATTAGAGCGCCTGAGGGGGGCTGCCGCACACAGAAGATTTTTTATCTTAATGCATAGAATGTATTAGGATAAAAAACCTTCTGCCTTTAGAACCACTTTAAGTTAATATGGTGATAATAACCTTCTAAACATTGCCAAGTATATAATTCACTCTGTGAATCTGTACACCACTGTTGGCTTCCGGTTTCAGAGTGCCCCTTCCCTGAACTTCTGGGTAGGGGAGCACACACCCTAAGTTCAGAAAGTACAATGCAGCGAGGAATGAGGGGCAGGGGAGAAGCTTGCCACCTGGCATGGCATTCTCTTTCTGTGGACGCATACAAAGTTTGAAGGTGCCAGCCAGAAGCGTGCATGTAAGGATGGCTCTATAAGACACTGCAAGGGAATGGAGCCACCCTAAACCAATCAGCACAGGGGGAACCATCTCTTTTAGACAGAAATATCAAGGAGCAGTTTACAATGAGTGTGACCAGCTTTAGAGTATAAAAACAGAAATATCCTTAGCATATTTGCTGTGTTGAAATCAGGCTGTCACCACAGCTTGTTAATTCTTGGATGATGTCTATTAAGAGATCATATAATTGCACGTGGTCATAGGTTAAGATTGCTGACCACTAAAGTGAGGTTCAAATGCATCAATGGCATAGCCAGCAATTCCAACCACAAAACTGCTACCAATTTAGCCAGATCTGGTCACATTGCAGTGTGTGTCATACGGTAACCCCACTGGAACTCACGTTTGTACAGTTAGAGTCAGACAAATTGCACTTTTTAGACTCCCTTTTTTTTTACTGTTAATAGAAAAAGCAGAACATGATAGTTCCTGTTTCCCTATTATGAATGCAGTTATGAAATACAGCATATGTAAAATGTAACATTTGTACCATATTTTACTTTTTTTTTTGCATACACCAGTATAGGGTCTAAACAGAAACCTGCCATTGAGGTGCCATTCCTAAGCTGCTTTCTGAAGATGTTAATTTTCTGGTTTTCATGCTAACCCCTAAGTTTCATGAATTAACTCCAGATTTAACTAGTGCTGTGTTTCTCAACCTTTTTTTAATAGCACCAAAAGTATGCAAAATTTCAAAGAATCCCAGTCTAAAATGTAATTTAAAATGTAAAAAATGTAAATGTTACTTATCAGTGTTACTTATCAATGGGAAACCTGAGCCTGGGATGATGCACGCAAATGCCTTGATTAAATTAACTTCACATCAAAAGCCTCATTTACATTAGAGGTATCACCCCTTACATCAAGGTCCCCTCTTCACCTCAGAGGCCTCACATCACATCAGTCACCCCTATACATGTGAGCCCCCATCACATCACAGTCCCCCTGTACATCAGAGGCACTCTTTACATGAGTTCCCACATCACCTTAGATTCCCCCCCCATTACATCAGAACCTCCACATCACATTAGAATACCACCATCACATCAGTGTTCCCCCTAATCATTAAGCCCCCCAATCACACAGTCTCCCCATAAATGGGGCCCTACCTCACTGGAGCCCCTGATCACAGTTCCCCCCAATCACAGAGCCTCACAATCAGGCAGGAGATAGAAAAGGTCTGGAGGAGGTAGACATCCATCTTATCCAGCATGCTGGGGGCAGACCTGCATGCCACCTGCCCAGGACAGAATCATGTGTTGCCATGGTGCAGGCAAGCCGGCCGCCATCACCATGGCAATAAATGATTCCAGGTGACCTGACCCTAGGCCATGTTTGAATGTATGATGATGGTGGCTGGCCCATCCACACCATGGCAACCTATGATGCTGATTTAGGGGAAACCGGGCACCCCAGAGGAACTCAGATAGCACCCTGGTTGAGAAACACTAAACTAGTGTCTTTAAAGCATCAACATGAGTGATTGTAATTTCAGGTAGGGACCGGGGATGGCAGTGTGATATTTTTCTCATGGCATGTTCTCTTTAGGCTCATGTAACAAACACCTTATTAGATAGAAAAAGAGCCTCTACAAATGTTAAACTAGTTAACACATGTATACATTTTTGGTTAAGATTAAAATGCTTTTAGACGTTAATTTCATTTGAAAGGAAACAGTATGTGATAGTTTCAATGGCTTTTGGGAACTACCAGAAAAATGTAAATTTGGCTTGATCATTTTATATATATCCTAATAATGCTTTTGGAGAGACACACTCGGCACACTGTTAAAATGAGGATTGTAATTCTAATGCAGTATTAGTTTCAAATGATTGGTTAGGAATTATGTCAACCACATGCTTTTTTTTCACAGCCAATCATAACCTGCATTCAAAACTATCCCTGAATAGCTTAACAATATAGCTAAGAGGCTATTTTGTGTTTTTATTGCACATGATGGTTTGATTAGAAAATCATTTTTATATTGCATGGATATGTTTATCAGAACAGTGACCTTAACAGGACATAAGTCTATTATGAAAATGCTAATTTACTTTTCCAAAAAGTTTATGTGCAATAGCACAAAGAACTATGATGGTTTACCCACTAAGCACAGCCATTGTTAAAAGCATATGTTCACAATAATGTGACATATAAAAAGTATTTTGGATTCAGATTGATTCTTAACTGTATTTTAAAAAGTGCTTGTTAACTAATGTAGAGCTGACTTTGTAAAATAAACTAAGTGACCTGATGTAGTTTGTTGACTTTATATAATAAACTAAGTGACCTGATGTAGTGTGTTGTTGATGTCTGAACTCTTTTCTTTTCTGAAAAAAAAAAAAAAAAACAAAATACAAAAATGACCAAGTCCTAATTTAATGATTGCCACCAAAACCCTTAAACCGTATCCAGTAACCAATCAGCTTCTAACCATAGCTTGTTCAAGTAAGCTTTGACAATAAAACCTGGAAGTTGATCGGTTACTATGTAAAGCTGCACCAGAATCTGTGTGCACCAGTTTTAGTAAGTCTCCCCCCCATTGCCATGTATAATAAAGGACTTCAGATTACTAAAGTAGTACCAATGGTCAGGTCCCAATTGCTTCTGTCCCAGAACAGCTCATGTAACTTTATTTGGTTTCATACAGTATGCATATGGTTCACCCAAAAAACATAAGCAAAGAAACAGTATTTGGGATAAATACAAAAAGATGTACATTTTATTGAAGCAGGCAGTACACAAATTCTAGAAGGAAGACCATTTCTAGTATTATGTTTTTGTATTATATTGGGATAGTTACATGAGCGAATGTTAAAATCCTTCACAGGTACCTTTGTGGGAGTTTTATTAGAAAATCTAAGGTGACAACATATACTTTCATTTTATAACATCAGCATTGTAATAGCAATACAAATAATATATATTTTTGACAGTCCAATATACAGTAAATCTACTTTAAACATCTACTTTTATGATGTTCTGCCTGTCACCTGGCCATCTCTTTCCACTACTTCCTGAATCCCCTTTTGTTGCCAGCGGTTTAGACATTAATGGCTGTGTGTTGAGTTATTTTGAGCGGACAGCAAATTTACACTGTTATACAAGCTGTACACTCACTACTTTACATTGTAGCACAGTGTAATTTCTTCAGTGTTGTCACATGAAAAGATATAATAAAATATTTACAAAAATGTGAGGGGTGTACTCACTTTTGTGAGATACTTTATGTATGTACCAACTGTAATGTGTCATGCTACTCATTGTTCAACAGAATAAACAAATATATCTTTTTTTATTATTGACTGTTTTTCTAGCTATGCCACACATTTTTCAGATAAAAATACCCCCCGGTTCAATCAGGGCTAGTGTATTTCAGCAACAATAGCCTCCGAACTGTCCCCTGTTTCTTTTCTTTTTGAAAAAATACGTACCTTGAAAATTTCTTGTCCAGTGCTGCTATCTCAGGTGTGGGCAGCTAAAGCCGGAGCCTCCTCTTCGGTGTCCTCTTCGGTGACATCGGAGTCCCAGAATGCCCTGCACTGGCACTGCTCCTCACTTCCGGTGCAGGCGCGTCATCCCTGCAATGCCCAGGCATGCCCAGAAGCTGTTTAGCAGGGAATGATGCGCCTGCACCGGAAGTGTTGTTTTTGAGGCCGGAAGTCCGCTTTAAAGTCCCAAACCCCTCTTGCAAAAACATTTTTTAAGAAAACCCATACAGGAGGGAGAGGGTCTTTTTATGCAGCATAAAAAAAAAAAATATTTTGTTTAACCTGCTTAGGGGGTGCCCTAAAGCTGTACATGGTGTCATAGAAGAGTATGATTTTCACAAATGGTCTTATCTCATTTGGCTGTGGAATTAATTTTTAGTTGTCAAAAAAGTTATTTTCAGGTAGCAGCGACAAATGCTTTTTCATCAAATGTTAAAATACCTGCTTTAAACTTCAGGTAGAAATTGGCCAGTAGTTCACTGTAGTTGCCCTGTTAATAAACTATCATTAAGAATTAGGAGACCACAGATGACACAGCAGTGTAAAATTGTCCAGCAACAGGACAATTTTAAATAAAAAGCTCAAATTCACAAAAACAAACAAACAAACGTAGGCATTTAGCCCTTCTATACAAGTTATGAACAAAAAGGGGAAGCTGGTACTTATTTATCATTTTTATTATTTTTAAAGGAAGTTGCCCTCTTATTGTTATTAGTATTCAAATTCACTAGAGACAAAAAGCAGAGGCTAGGGCTTTACTACAAAAGTTAACAAGCAGCAGAACAATTTTATTCAAGGATAATAGGCCTAACTGGTGCATACCTAACCTTTTCTCCATTACCTTAAAAATTATATTGTCAAAAATGGGACTTTTGAGGCACAAGATTTGTTCTATAGAAAAAAAATCTTTATTTTATTAATTAATTTAAAATATAATATTTTTGCATAAAATATTTTCATGATACAGTACATAAAGATCATCACATGTGGGCAAGATACATCATATTGTCAATATTGGCTTTTTATGGTTATGTACTGTATCACGAAAAGATTTTATGGAAAAATATTGTATTTTAAATTAATAAATAAAATAATGTTTATAACTATAGAACAAATGTTGTGCCTCAAAAGTCCCATTTTTTGACAATATATTTTTTTTTTTAGGGCAATAGACTATATATAGGGATGTGACACCCAAGTTTCATAAACCGTATTTGGGTTTACCATTTCTCTATAGGGATACGGGGGTGCAGTGAATGTGGCTGATTTAATATGGGGTGGGTTAGGTGCACGCAATTCAAGTACTTTTTTCTTTTTTAACTGCTTCATAGGCTATAGGCCGGGCAGGAGCTCTGTTATCTGGACACAGTGGGTGACAAATCAGTGTACTGGGCTGCCGCCGCCAGTACCATATGATCACTGTGACCAATCACAGCAGACCACATGACAATTGTTCACAATGCAAAAATTTTGATATTGTACCCGCTCTATGGCAATATAGTGCTAACTTAAGAAGTAATCCTCAGTAAAAAAATCCTAGAAGAGTGTGAACCATAAAATAATAAGATAAATAAATTCAATAAAAGTGGAATTTTAGAGCTGCTGCTGTTAAAAAGGGAGGGGAGAAACGCGTCAAGTGGGGAAGTCCAGTGACAACATTTCCAGCTGTTATTATTATTGTACAACTATACCTGTAAGTGTAATTTGTTTTTAACTTTTAAATCAAATCAATGGTATCACGCAATGGAAATCTCTACATAGAATTGGTCTGGTCAATATAGTGAAGGAGGAAAGAAGGAGAGGAACCATCCATACCAGGACTTTCTAGGACAATATCCAAATGCTATTTTGACTCTAGGAGTCAGCAACTGTTGGTGAGAGGGGACACAGGAGGGGAGCACAGCACTGAGGATCCAGGACTCTTAAAGAAAAATCTTTGCACCATTGCACTTTGGAATTGCACTTTAATAATTACAAGGACTTGCATTTACATGCACAGGAACAATATCAAGTTTAAAAACTTTTGTGAGTAGCTTTGTAGATCCAGCACTCTTAAAAGAGAACTCTTGCGCTAATGCACTTTTGCACTTTGGAATTTAATTTTATATGTACTTTTTTATTTATTGTTTCATATTGAATACATGCATAGGAATAAAGTTAAGAGATTCTAGTGAGCAGTGCTGTGGGTTTCAAAAATTTTAATTGTACACGATGGATGGCTTCCATTCATAACATTCATTGTGCACTATTGTGCCGATCTCTGTGATTGGCAACAGAGAACACATGGTACAGACAGGGCCAATCACAAGCCATCTGTACCATGTGATTAGCTTAGGCCAATCACAGCTAATCACAATAGTACTTACTGAATGAATGGATTTCTTTCAGAAAAAATGGTTGCTTATAACAGTGATTATCACTGTTAAAAACAATCAGTGTGAAAAATTAAAAAAAATCCTCATCACCTCCACAAAATAGTATAGTGTTGCTCTGGTCACAGCATGTAAAAAGTACATAAAAAAAATGTAATAAAAAAGGAAAATAAAATTGTAAAAATTTATTTTTTACACACTGTTACACCAGTTAAATGATGATTGTGCTATTCTGCACTAGCGGCTGTCTACCTTCCAAAAACTGGTCATTTAGGGGGTATTTGTACTGTCCTGGCATTTTTGGGCCTCAAGAAATGATATGAGAGAGGCTGTCAGTATATCAGGACCGATTAATTTCCAGATATACAGTATATACCATAGTTTGTGGACTTTATAACTTTCCTACAGACTAAATAATATACACTGCTTTGAGTTATTTTCACAAAAGAAATGTAGCAGAATACATTTTGGCCTAAATGTATGAAGAAAGATTATTTATTTGCAAAATTCTATAACAGAAACAAAGAAAAACACATTCTTTTTTTTTTAAATGTTAAGTGTTTTCGTACATTTAGCAAAAAAAAAAACTCTGTGGTGATTAAATACCACCAAAAGAAAGCTCTATTTGTGTGACAAAAAAATAATAAAAATTCATTTGGGCACAGTATTGTCATTCAAATTGCGACAGCGCTGAAAGCAGAAAATTGGTCTGGGCAGGATGGGGGTGAAAGTGCCCCGTATTGAAGTGATTAAACTATACAGTGGCATACTGCAAACTAAAGGCAGCTCCAAAAAAGAGTGAATGCTTTGCATTGAGCACCCCAAACCTTAAAAGGCCCTATCAACATAAAATAAAAATAAAAAATTAACAATAGCCAACTTTTTTAAGGTGAAGCACAGCAGCAAAACATAAAACAATTCAACCTAAAAAAAAGAGCTCTTTCAAAAAAAAATAAAAAAATAAATATACTGCTAAAAAATTGAAAACCCCAAAATACCACTCCTTGAACCTAAAGTTCATATTCACAAAGGGAAGTCTTCCACCAAAAGAAAATTTGTTATGCAAGGGACAGCAGCTAAAATTGATTGCTGGCTTCAAATCAATCACAACCCCCCCCTCCCAAAAAAAAAAAAAAAAACAATAATATGAACAGGAAAAGAGAAAAAACATTAATATGAACAGGAAAAGGCAGTAAAGGATTTTCTTTCCCAAAAATCTAACAACCAGAAATGAAGTAAAATTTGTACAGTTCCCTAATTGACCCAAATCTCTCCCTTTGCAGTTTGTCAGCTTTTCCTATACTTTCCCAACAGCAATTTTAATACACTGATACTATGGCTGCCCTGTGTCTCCACCTTTTATAGTGAAGTTGCTGGCTTAGCCAAAGTCTTTTTTTAAGACTGTTGGTCATAATTCAAAGATATTTTATTGTTAAAAAAATAAATATATATTCCAGGTGAATTCCATGAATCTGAATCTCATCCCTACCAATAACTAGTATGCAAATCAGGAAAAGTCAATAATGGCACCCTGTGTTTTCTCACAAGAGACCTTCTTTAAGACCGTTGGAAATATTTAGGAACCACGCTGTGTTAGTATTTGTCTAAATTGCATCGTTATCATGACTGGCATGGTAATCATAGGGAGGAAAGCTTCTACTAGTTCATGGCTCTGCATACTTTAGCCACAACCTTCGATATTGAGCATCAGACACTCTAAAAAGTCCTAAGTTAAAGGATAACCCAAGAGCACTGACTTGTTGGTGCTTTCAAAAATGCATGGAGCACCTTATTACATTGGAAACTCTTAACCACTTCTGAACCGGAAGGATTTGCCCCCTTAATGACCAGGCCATTTTTTGCAATTCGACTCTGCGTTATTTAACAGAAGATTATGCGGTCGTGCGACGATGTACCCAAATACAATTGATGTCCTTTTTTCCCCACAAATAGAGCTTTCTTTTGGTGGTTTTTGGATCACCTCTACGATTTTTAGATGTTGCGCTATAAACCAAAAAAGAGCGACAATTTTGAACAAAAACGCCATGTTTTTTACTTTCTGCTATAAAACATTCCCAATAAAAACAATTAAAAAATTCAATGTTTTTATCAGTTTAGGCCAATTTGTATTCTGCTACATATTTTTGGTAAAAAAAATCCCAAAAAGCGTATTTTAATTGGTTTGCGCAAAAGTTATAGTGTTTACAAACTATGGGATAGATTTTTGGACTTTTTATTTATTTTATTTTTTTATTAGTAATGGCGACGATCTGCGATTTTTAGCGGGACTGCAACATTGCAGCGGACAGATTGGACCCCTAACTGACATTTTTGACACTTAGTGGGGACCAGTGACACTAATACAGTACTGAGTGCTAAATAATATGCACTGTTACCGTATAAATGACACTGGCAGGGAAGGGGTTAATACTGGGGGTGATCAAAGGGGTTAAATGTATGCCTGTATGCTTACTGACTGTGTGTGTGTGTGTGTGGGGGGGGGGGTTCTGTGACAGGCATAGACAGATCGCAGTTTCAGCTCAGCTGAAACTGCTGATCTGTCCCTGCCTGTCTGAGAGAAGATCCGCCTGCTTTGTTTACATAAGCAGGTGGGTCTTCTCTTGGTTTTCGGCAATCGCCGATGCTCCTCCCACAGCCCGCTGTGTCTAAACACGTACGCCGCCAAAACCACATGCACTCCAGTCACGTAGTACTACATGACTGGATGCAGCTGAGCCACCCTGCCGCAGTAAAAAGGTGGCGGGTGGTTGGCAAGTGGTTAATAAAGCACAATGGAAATTGTTAATTTTTTACTTTTTAGCAGCCAAACAGGTAATAGCAAAGGCATGGGAGAAACCATCTGTTCCTTATGATGCAGTAGAAACCAATACTGATAATGTCATGGTATAAAGAAATATAACTAATGATCATATTGTCAGAAACCTATGATAAGTTCCACAAAGTGGAACTGAAGTGAAAAAGCAAAGATTTGTTCTAGTACAGCCCCTAACAAAAAGTATGGAACCACTACTTTTGGAAAATGGTCATTCAATTGTACCACTTGACCAAGCCAATTTCTGACACATGTTGTTTACAATTTAAAATCAGTATTTTTTTGTTGGAAAATTACTAACCTCCAGACATTATATATATATATATATTTTTTAGCAAAGACTAAAGGAGAATAAAATGGCGGCCGTTGCAATATTTTTTGTCTCCCGGTATTTGCTCAACGGTCTTTCAAACGCAATTTTTTGGGAAAAAATACACTTCACTAAAATTTAAAAAAAAAATCTTATTATTTATATCTGTATTGATGCTTTGCATCGTTGTTGATTATTATTCTATGTTATTTATGTACTAATAAAATTATTGCATTTTATTCAATTGCTCTTTATTATTATTTATCTACATATGCCAAGTGAACCCCGCCTTTAAAGTCCCACATTGGGTGTATCCTGTTCATACATACGGGTCCTGTGGGGCTATTTCAGGGTCCGCTGTTTTGGAAACACCTATTTTTTTCTTAGTTTTCTTTCTTTCTTTCTTTTTTAAGTGTTTTCTAAATCCAGAAGGTTGTAATGGTAAATGCAAATAGTTTTGAGGCATGTCTGTGATTAATTTATTTTTCTACAGAAATAAATATATTGAATGAACATTTTCCAAGAGCTGCAATTCCATACTTTTTGCCAGGAGTTGTATATTTCTCAATCTTTTTTCCAGTCGTGGCATCCTTTAAAAGTATGCAGAATCTCAAGGCACCCCAGTCTAACATGTAAAAAAACATAAATGTTACTTACAGTATGAATGGAAAAACTGAGCCTGGGACGATGCACACAAATGATCAGAGCCCCCCCCCCCCAATCACATTAGATGAGCAGGAGCTGCCACACATAGATCAAAATTTAGCGAATCCTTACAGAACTGGCTGAATTTACATCCATCCATGGCCAGCTTCAGAAAGCAATATTTTAACCCAGAAAAATGAGTCAACTGATGTTGGGGAGAGGTAGTGAGGATGGGGCAGATAGATGTTTTTTCTTTGTGTGTGGCAAAATTGTCTACAGTTGCAGGAGGTGAGATTATTTTATTCTTCTCAGAAAATATTACACATTTGGGGGTGTATAGCTTCAGCAGGACTTTACTAAACATTTTACAGTTTACAATCATTTAATTACTATGTTCACATAATATCACTAGCTTGGAAAAAAATACTAGCAGCTTGAAAAAATTAGATCTTGTCAATCAAAAGATAAAATAATAGGGCCTCGTGAGCTCACTAACCTTCAGAAGTATGGCGTTATTTCTGTTACTCAGTTCTACTAACAAGATGACCAGTACCTTGTTATTTTAATAAATAGTTTTGTTTCTCACCCATAACCCCTAAGTATTCTGATGGACCAGACTATATACACTTTTTTTCAAAGTCTGCAATGTATTCCATCAGTTTATAGGAAAGGAAATCTGTTTCAAATAAATATAAGCCACATAAAAATAAAATAATTCTGAAAAGTCATACATATTACATTTAGAGTATTTTTGAGCAACTGTAGAAAAAAAAAATTGTCAACAAGCAAAAATGTAAATTTTCAGTCCATTGCCTATTTTAAAAATGTTGTTTAAAAGCTCAGCATCCTTGGAAAACCTTTAACACGTTAGCTAGCAGTTGTCAAAAGCTTATACATATCAGATTAGAGTTGTGCTTAACACAGAACTCAATTATAAATCAGTAGGATGAATTTCGATTTCACTCTACGTCAGTAGCTCTCAACTCCAGTCCTCAGGACCCACTAACACGCCAGATTTTAGGTATTACCTTGGGGAGATGCAGACTAGAGTACTACAATCACTGAGCAGCAAATTATATCACCTGTGATGTATTTCAGTTATCTTGCAAACCTGGCCTGTTGGTGGGTCCTGTGGACTGGAGTTGAGAACCACTGCTCTACATCTATATGACATCAAAAAGTCTCTCAACCAGTCCACTACTTCATGTCCTTCATGTATCATTATTAGTTGGCAAATAAATGAGAAGAAGTTATGTCCATATAGTTCAAAAGGTTTCCAGAGGTGGTTCCCCCCTGTGCTGCCTTGTTGCTAGGATGTTGCTAGGACACTTCAAGCGAATACTGTTTGCTCCCACCATCACAGGTGCTCTCGCTCTCTGATTTTGGGCTCAGTGCTGCTGTGATGAAAGAGATAGCGAACCACACATGTGTGGAGGTTTAAGAGCTCACTCCCGTGATGATGGCGGTGAACAGTAATGGCTGGGTCTTGGCAATATCTTAGAAACAAGGAAGGATGGAGGCATGCCATGTCTGGGACTCTTTTAGCCAGGCTTCATTAGTGTAAATAGCCTACACTTAGAGTTTAGCGAACACCTGGATGTCCGGGTTCGGCGGGTTCGGCCAAACTTGACAAAAAAGGCTGGGTTCGTGACCCAAACTTAACCCGAACTTTACCCCGATCCCGAACCCCTTTGAAGTCATTGGTGACCCAAACTTTTGAGCACTAAAATGGCTCTAAAAAAACATGGAAAGGGCTAGAGGGCTGCAAATGGCAGCAAAATCTTCTTAAGAGCATGGCAAGTGCTCTGCAAACAAATGTGGATAGGGAAATAACTTAAAATAACATAAAAAACATAAAAATAAAAAAGAATCATCTTGATCTAGGAGGACGAGGCCCATATGGAGTAGGAGGTTGAGGTGGCGGTGGATGTGGCGGTGTAGGTGGAAGCGGCGGTGGAGGAGGACGAGGTAGCCAACACTGGTTTTTGTTTTTAATTTTATTTCTTTTTAAATTATGGTACACCCCAAATGAGTGAGAAAGATCAAAAATACAACAATGGCTGGGTAAGGCCGGTATACATGTCTATTCTGCACAAGTGTTGGACAAGTCCTGTGGGATCCATGCCTGGTTCATTTTAATGAACGTGAACTTGTCCACATTGGCTCTGGACAGGCGGCTGCGCGTGTCTGTGATAACGCCCCCTACTGTGCTAAATACACGTTCAGGTAATACACTGGCTGCAGGGCAGGCCAGCACCTCCAAGGCGTAAAGGGCAAGCTCAGGCCATGTACCGAATTTGGAGACCCAGAAGTTGAAGGGGGCATACCCGTCATTCAGTAAGTGTATAGTACGTAAGGAACGGTAAGGAACTGTATATGGTATATGGTAAGGAACGGCGATGGCGGCGGGGGGGGGGGCTTTTTTCCCCCTTCTGGGTTGAGTCTGGCCTTGGAAAAGGTATGTGTCCCTGGTTGTGGGCCGGGCTCTCCCAAAGCTGTCTAAGTTCTGAGGCATTCAGGACAGGACGGGACGGGGCTGCACTAGTCTTGCCAGGGACCGGGATTCTGAAAATCCTGTGGTGTATGTGCCCCTGGAGTGGCAGTCCAGGGGTGCCATAATTCATGGTGGATGGTAACACTATGAGTATGGCACCAAGGACACTTCACTTCCTACACATGTTTTTCACACCTGCCTCTAGGGCCGCACCTTTTGATCAGGAGTCAGGACCAGAGGAATTTTTTATTCCTGGACGAAGGGCCTGCCATAGTATTGCAACGTGGCACTAACCTTGCACTTCTTCTTCACTATCCCTTTCCCCACTTTTATTGTGTTGTGTGTCTCACATTTTGTGTTTTTTTTTGTTTACTTTATTTTGCACAGCGTGATTAGTAGGGTGTAGGTCCTTGGGCCTGTCCCTGAAAGTCTTGGGAGGGGGTGGATATGACCTTCTGGCTTGGGTCACCCTCTCTCATGGGGTCTCTCTACAGGAGAGCCCACCTAGTACTTGGGGTGGTCTGTTTTAGCAGACCTCCTAAAGAATGGTTTTAGCCAGGTTAGCCAGTGTAAGTACCCCAGTCCCTGTCAGGAGCCTTGCGCCCCGGGGGATCAGGGTCAGGGACCATGTGTACACCCTGTGCACTTTTTGTGTTTCACTTTTTTGGTGTGCACTTTTTTATGCACCCACCGGGTGATAGTCTGAGTGTGTTCACACACCACGGGCTTAAAAAAAAAAAAAAACAGCTGGTGATCCTGGTTGTTGTGGCATGCCGACAAAGCTTTTCCACATTTCATACATGCTAACCCTGCCTTCTGAGGTGCTGGCGGTGCCCTGGTTGCATTGGTGACCTCCTCCTCCTCTGCCTTCGCCTTGTGCTTCCACTGTGCCCCCGCTTCTTGACCTTTTGGCTAAGATCAAGTGTAGTATCTGTTTTTATCAGTTATCTGGGTGCCACCCTGCTGTGAATATGGTTCCTCCTCCTTCATCTCCTCTTCCTCATCCTCCACCTTGTCATTCTCCAGAACTGTGTCCTTGCTGGACAATTGTGTACCTGGCATTTGTGGGTGCAGGAACTCACCCTTGGAGCCACTTGTGAATGACTGCCCTGAAAGCCTTGGAAATGATCACTGCTCCGTATGCGGAGGCGGTAGAGGATGAGGGTGAGGAAGCGAAGTAAGAGGAGTTAGCAACAGGAGTCAAACTGAAGCGCCCTGCAATCCTCGGTGGTGGAAGGAGATGCGCCAAACAAATTTAAAGGGTGTATCTCACAGTGACATAATCAGCAAATGCTGCAAAATTATAAATTTTCCCCTAAATGGGTGTTTATTAAATAGCAGAATAGAACAACAGTATCTAAAAGGGTGTATCTCACATATACAGATACAGACTAAGCCGCAATTTAATATCTTTCTTTCCCCTAAATGGGTGTTTATTAAATAGCAGAATAGAACAACTGTATCCAAAGGGTGTATCTCACACGTACAGATACAGACTAGGCCACAATTTAATATCTTTCTTTCCCCTAAATGGGTGTTTATTGAATAGCAGAATAGAACAACAGTATCTAAAAGGGTGTATCTCACACGTACAGATACAGACTAAGCCGCAATTTAATATCTTTCTTTCCCCTAAATGGGTGTTCATTGAATAGCAGAATAGAACAACAGTATCCAAAGGGTGTATCTTACACGTACAGATACAAACTAGGCGGCAATTTAATATTTTTTCCCTAAATGGGTGTTTATTGAATAGAGGCATAGAACAACAGTATACAAAGTGTGTATCTCACAGTAACATATGCAGACTAAGCCGCAATTTAATATTTTTTCCCTAAATGGGTTTTTATTGAAAAGCTGAATAGAACATCAGTATCCAATGGGTGTATCTCACATTAAAATATCCACACTAGGCCGCAATTTTTTTTTCCCTAAATGGGTTTTTATTTAAAAGCGGAATGTTACAACAGTATCCAATTGATGTATCTCACAGTAAAATATGCAGACTAGGCCGCAATTTAATATTTTTTCCCTAAATGGGTGTTTATTGAATAGAGGCATAGAACAACAGTATACAAAGTGTGTATCTCACAGTAACATATGCAGACTAAGCCGCAATTTAATATTTTTTCCCTAAATGGGTTTTTATTGAAAAGCTGAATAGAACATCAGTATCCAATGGGTGTATCTCACAGTAAAATATCCACACTAGGCCGCAATTTTTTTTTCCCTAAATGGGTTTTTATTTAAAAGCGGAATGTTACAACAGTATCCAATTGATGTATCTCACAGTAAAATATGCAGACTAGGCCGCAATTTAATATTTTTTCCCTAAATGGGTGTTTATTGAATAGAGGCATAGAACAACAGTATACATAGTGTGTATCTCACAGTAACATATGCAGACTAAGCCGCAATTTAATATTTTTTCCCTAAATGGGTTTTTATTGAAAAGCTGAATAGAACATCAGTATCCAATGGGTGTATCTCACAGTAAAATATCCACACTAGGCCGCAATTTTTTTTTCCCTAAATGGGTTTTTATTTAAAAGCGGAATGTTACAACAGTATCCAATTGATGTATCTCACAGTAAAATATGCAGACTAGGCCGCAATTTATTTTTTTCCCTAAATGGGTTTTTATTGAAAAGCAGAATAGAACAACAGTATCCAACGGGTGTATCTCACAGTAAAATATGCAGACTAGGCCGCAATTTAATTTTTTTTCCCTAAATGGGTGTTTATTGAATAGCGGAATAGAACAACAGTATCCAAAGGGTGTTTCTCGCAGTAACGTATGAATGAAAAAGTTGTATTTTTCCCTTTAATTGGTGATTTTTGAAGAGCAGATTAGAACAGGTTGGATACTGTTATTGTTCTATTCCGCTATTGAATAAAAAAAAAAAAAAACATTTGAATGAAAACCTGAAAAATATTTTTTTTCCCCTTAAATTGTTGATTTTTGAATAGCAGATTAGAACAGCAGTGTCTAAACACTGTATGTCACAGTAAAATATGAAGGAAAAAAGTTTTTTTTTTTAAAATCCAGATTAAGCAGACACATATGCACTGAGCTTGCATTACATGGCTGCCACACGCCGCACGCCTAACAGGTTGGATACTGTTGTTGTTCTATTCCGCTATTGAATAAAAAAAACCATTTGAATGAAAACCTGAAAAATATTTTTTCCCCCCTTAAATTGTTGATTTTTGAATAGCAAATTAGAACAGCAGTGTCTAAACACTGTATGTCACAGTAAAATATGAAGGAAAAAGTTTTTTTTTTTTAATCCAGATTAAGCAGACACATATGCACTGAGCTTGCATTACATGGCTGCTACACGCTGCCCACCTAACAGACAGATAAAAGTTTTTTTTCCTCCCTCCTCCTCACTGGGCTCAGGTCAGGGCAAAAAAAATTGTGCACTGCACCCCCACACAATAAAATCGATGTCGATCGCTGTCTGATTAAAGAAGATTCTCCTATTCTTTCCCTAAAAGCAATCTTCAGCCTGCCCCTACAATAATCTCATATCTCTCCCTCATATCAGCAGCAGCAGGAACCTGACCCTACAGTAGTTAGAGCACAGTGATGTGCGGCGCTACGTGACTCCGGCTTATATAGAGGCTGGGTCACATGCTGCACTGGCCAATCACAGCCATGCCATTAGTAGGCATGGCTGTGATGGCTTCTAAGGGCGCACTAGTTAAACGCTTGGTGATTGGCTGCCCTGCAGCTGTTGAAACCGCGCCATTAAAATCGCGCCAAAACATGAAATAAAATTACCAAACAACGGACTGCATCCCGAATATACAGTAAAATGTTTGGGTCCGCTTCCAGATATCGAACACCCAAAAGTCCGGTACGATCCCGAACAATACAGTCCGTGTTCGCTCAACCCTACCTACACTTGTAGAAAGGGCATTAACTAAAGAGTAACTCCACTTTTGTTGAGAAAATAACTTTCCCCTCTAGGTGATCTCTGTACATTACAAGGATTTTAACAAACGTTGTTGCAGATTCCTATCTTTTGTTATTCTGAAGAAATCATTGTTTGTTCCTCTGTGCCTCTGTGCCTCTGTGCTGAGTGGGTCAAATGGGAGTGGTTTCATAATCATCTATCAGTTGTGGCAGCTGCGGGGCTCTAATGAGGAAATCCGCTGGGCCTGCATCGCTTTAGACGTGCTCCTAGTGGGAGTATCTCACCAAAATTACATTTTTATTGCAGCGGATGCCAAAAATTTGACTTGAATCTTAAGCAGACTCCTGGGAAAATTGGTGAGCCAATCACACAAGCAGGAGATTATGTTTCTGGGGTGTGGTTTGTACACATTCTGTGTACAGAACAGCTCCAGGTAGCCATATTGCATTGCATTTTCAGAAAATTACAACAGCTGCAGATTGAAAAGGAAGGGTCATTTTAATAACATTCAATTAAAATATGATTTGTGTCGCAATTGTATACTCTATATTGTTTTTTTCTTTATTTGCTATTTTTTTTCCCCACGAAAGTGGAGTTACCCTTTGATATTAGTCAAAGTTTTGATTTTAATTTATAGTTAGTTTTTTGGTGAACTAGCTCTTTAACTACTTGCCATCCGCGCTATAGCCGAAGTACGGCTACAGAGCGGACTTGAATTTCCGGGAGGCCGTCTTTATACGGCCTCCCAGAGACAGTCTCCCCGCGCGCGCTCCCGAGAGCGTGCATCGGGGAAAATCTGTGTTGGCCGTGTCCCTTGGACACAGCCAATCACAGATCGTGGTAAATGGCCAATCACAGCGGCCATTTACCACGTGATCGGCCCATGCAATGAGAGATGATTTCATATGTAAACATATGAGATCATCTCTCATCGCCAGCGCTCCTTCCTCACACGGAGACTGCAGTGTGAGGAAGGAGGAGAGCCGATAAGCCGTCGGGGACACAGTGGAATGTAATCAGGGCACTGATCACCAGTGCCCTGATTACTACAGAGGTAAATAAAATAAAATGTGCCCACCATCAGTGCCCACAGTGCCCTCCATCAGTGCCCCCCATCAGTGCCCACCATCAGTGCCCATAGTGCTGCCAGTCAGTGCCCATCAGTGCATGCTCATCTAGGCACTGATGAGCACTGACTGGCAGCACTATGGGCACTGAGTGTGGGCACTGATGGTGCTGCCCATCAGTGCTCATCAGTGCTGCCCATCAGTGCTCATCAGTGCCACCCGTCAGTGTCCATCAGTGCCACCCGCCAGTGCCCATCAGTGCCGCCTATCAGTGCCCATCAGTGCCACCCGTCAGTGCCGCCTCTCAGTGCCCAGCAGTGCCACCTATCAGTGCTCATCAGTGCCGCCTATCAGTGCTCATCAGTGCCGCCTATCAGTGCCGCCTATCAGTGCGGCATATTAGTACCTCCTCATCAGTGCCCATAAGTGCCACCTCATCAGTGCCCATAAGTGCCACCTCATCAGTGCCCATCAGTTCAGCCTATCAGTGCCCATCAGTGCCGCCTCATCAGCGCGCATCAGTGAAGGAGAAAAATGTATTTATTTTCAAAATTTACTCGCAGAAAATAAGAAAAACTTTTTTTTAAAAAATTTTCCGTCTTTTTTCTTTTTTTTTGTAAAAAATAAAAAACCCAGAGATGATTAAATACCACCAAAAGAAAGCTCTATTTGTGTGAAAAAAGTGATAAAAATTTCATATGGGTACAGTGTAGCATGACCGCGCAATTGTCATTCAAAGCGTGAGAGCACTGAAAGCTGAAAATTGGCCTGGATGGGAAGGGGGTGAAAGTGCCCGGTAAGCAAGTGGTTAAAGAAGCACCAAGACACCCCAGCACAATGAAAACCAAACCTGACCCTTTTTTTCAACCCAATGCAACAAAACACATGGTCATTAAATATTGTGTATTGCTGTGCACTGCAACACAGGTCAATTACCCTAGTAGGTTGCTATTCAGGCTGTTAATGTTATGTATGTGCAGTAATTTTAAAAATGTATTGTTTTTATCCGATTCATATGGTTGAGTCTGTATGTTGGTACATTCTATCTCTGTTTAAGATCATCATTGCATGGCATGTTCCTGAAATATGTAAAAATAATAGTGAAATTGTAGGTATTATTATCATGTCAAGGGAAACTACACTAAATTGTCAAAAGTATTGGGGTGCCTGCCTTTACAAGTAGGGTTGAGCGGACACCTAGATGTCCGTGTTCGACGGGTTCGGCCGAACTTTAAAAAAAAGTCCGGGTCCGTGTCCCGGACTTTTACCGAACTTTTCCCGGACACCGAACCCCATTGAAGTCAATGGGGACCCGAACTTTAAGGCACTAAAATGGCTCTAAAACACCAAAGGAAAGGGCTAGAGTGCTGCAAATGGCAGCAAAACGTAATTAAGAGCATGGCAAGTGCTCTGCAAACAAATGTGGATAGGGAAATAACTTAAAACAACAAAAAAAAACAGAAAAATAAAACAATGTTCTTCTTCATCTCTGAAGGACGAGGCCCATATGGAGTAGGAGGGAGGTTGAGGTGGTGGTGGATGTGGCGGTGACATAGGCGTGCGCACAGGGTGTGCTGGGTGTGCCTGGGCACACCCTAATCACCTAGGGCACATAGCATTGCCAGTGAGGAGATGGGAAAGATCTCCCTGGGACCTGCTCTGCTCTATTTCTCCTTGCCTACAGGTACATGGCCCCGATACATTACTCTCCCTGCTGGCAAACACATGCATGTGTATTTCAACTTTGGGGTGCACACCTTAATGCAATAGGCTGCGCACACCTATGGGCGGTGTAGGTGGAAGCGGCGGTGGAGGAGGACCAGGGCCGGATTAACAGCATCATGGGCTTGGTGCTGAGGATTTTGAAGGGCCTTAGGGCCGTGCCTTGCCATGCACCCAGAGGAGGAAGGGTGCAGCCATGCATGCCTAATTCAACATGGGATGCTGTCTCTGAAGCCCATAAACACATCCATGCATCGCCAACTGTCCCTCCTTGTCCGGCCTTCACGCTGTGTGGGGAGGTTCTGAGGGTGCTGCCTGGGGAAGCGAGCATAGAAGCCAGACTTCTGTGTTTACAAGTGACAGAAGAGCGGTAACAGTGAATATGGCCAACCCGGGGCCTATATAAAAGGTAGGGGCCTGGAGCTGCAGCTCCAATAGCCCCTACATTAATCTGGCCCTGAGGAGGAGGACGAGGTAGCCAACACTGCTTCTTTTCACAAATTTTAAATGAGGGTACACCCCAAAAGAGTGAGAAAGAGCAAAAATGGAACAATGGGTGGGTAAGGTCGGTATCCATTGCTATTCTGCATAAGGTACGGAAAAGTCCCGTGGGATCCATGCCTGGTTCATTTTAATGAACGTGAGCTTGTCCACATTGTCTCTGGACAGGCGGCTGCGCTTGTCTGTTATAACGCCCCCAGCCGTGCTAAATACCCGTTCAGATAATACACTGGCTGCAGGGCACGCCAGCACCTCCAAGGCGTAAAGGGCAAGCTCAGGCCATGTGCCCAATTTGGAGACCCAGAAGTTGAAGGGGGCAGACCCGTCATTCACTACATGTAGGCGTGTGCACACATACTGCTCCACCATGTTGGTAAAATGCTGCCTCCTGCTAAGACGTTCCATCTGAGCTGCTGGTGCTGCTGTTTGTTGTGGCGTGCTGACAAAGCTTTTCCACATTTCGGCCATGCTAACCCTGCCTTCTGAGGTGCTGGCGGTGCCCTGGTTGCGTTGGCGACCTCCTCCTCCTCCTCCTCTGCCTTGTGCTTCCACTGTGGCCCCGCTGTCAGATGGGAATGCCAGCAGCATGGCGTCTACCAGCGTGCGCTTGTACTCGCGCATCTTGCGATCGCGCTCCAGTGAGTGAATTAAGGACGGTACGTTGTCCTTGTAACGGGGATCCAGCAGCGTGGCCACCCAGTAATCAGCACAAGTTAGAATGTGGGCAACTCGGCGGTCGTTGTGGAGACACTGCAGCATGTAATCGCTCATGTGTGCCAGGCTGCCCAGAGGCAACGAAAGGCTGTCCTCTGTGGGAGGTGTATGGTCCGTGTCCTCTGTATCCCCCCAGCCACGCACCAGTGATGGCCATGAGCTGGCCTGGGTGCCACCCTGCTGTGAACATGGTTCCATCTCCTCCTCCAGCTCCTCCTCCTCCTCATCCTCCTCATCCTCCAGAACTGTGCCCCTGCTGGACAATTGCGTCCCTGGCGTTTGCGTGTGCAGGAACCCACCCTCGGAGCCCCTTGCGAATGACTGCCCTGAAAGCCTTGGAAATGTTACCTCTTCATCCTCCTCCTCCTCCTCATCCTGTGCCACATCCTCTTCCATCATCGCCCGAATTGTTTTTTCAAGGAGGCATAGAAGTGGGATAGTTAAGCTGAGAACGGCGTCATTGCCACTGGCCATGTTGGTGGAGTACTCAAAACAGCGCAACAAGGCACACAGGTCTCGCATGGAGGCCCAGTTATTGGTGGTGAAGTGGTGCTGTTCCGCAGAGCGACTCACGCGTGCGTGCTGCAGCTGAAACTCCACTATGGCCTGCTGCTGCTCGCACAGTCTTTCCAGCATGTGCAAGGTGGAGTTCCACCTTGTGGGCACGTCACATATGAGGCGGTGAGCGGGAAGGCCGAAGTTACGCTGCAGCGCTGCCAGGCGAGCAGCAGCAGGGTGAGAACGCCGAAAGTGCGCACAAACGGCCCGCACTTTCTGCAGCAGCTCTGACATATCGGGGTAGTTTTTAAGGAACCTCTGCACCACCAAATTCAGCACATGCGCCAGGCAAGGGATGTGCGTCAAACCGGCTAGGCCCAGAGCTGCTATGAGATTTCGCCCGTTATCGCACACCACCAGGCCGGGCTTGAGGCTCGCTGGCAGCAACCACTCATTTGTCTGCTGTTCCATGCTCCTCCACAACTCCTGCGCGGTGTGTGGTTTGTCCCCCAAACAGGCAAGTTGTAAAACTGCCTGCTGTCGTTTACCCCTGGCCGTGCTGAAGTTGGTGGTGAAGGTGTTACGCTGTCCGGATGAGGAGGCGGTAGAGGATGAGGAAGCGGAGTAGGAGGAGTTAGGAACAGGAGGCAAACTGAAGCGCCCTGCAATCCTCGGTGGTGGAAGGACATGCGCCAAATTGCTATCCGCCTCAGGCCCATCCGCCACTGCATTTACCCAGTGTGCCGTTAGGGAGATATAACGCCCCTGACCGTGCTTACTGGTCCACGTATCCGTAGTTAGGTGGACCTTGGCACAGATGGCGTTGCGCAGTGCACACCTGATTTTTTCCCCCACTTGGTTGTGCAGGGAAGGGATGGCTTGCCTGGAAAAGTAGTGGCGGCTGGGCACGACGTACTGTGGGACAGCCACCGACATAAGGTTTTTAAAACTGTGCGTCTCCACCAGACGGAATGACAGCATTTCAAAGGCCAATAATTTTGAAATGCTGGCATTCAGGGCCAGGGATCGCGGGTGGGTAGGGGGGTACTTCCTCTTCCTCTCAAGTGTTTGGGAGATGGAAAGCTGAACGCTTCCACGGGACATTGTGGAGATGGTTGTTGGTGACCCAGGTGGTGGTGTTGCTGACAGATCGTCTGTTTGCGGGGTGGCAGGTGCCGGTATCACTACAGATGTGGCTGGAGCGGCCGAGACTGCAGCAGAAGAGGAAGCAGGATGAGCCAGAGACGTTTCTTGGTTTTGAAGGTGTGTACTCCACTGCAGCTCGTGCTTTGCACTTAGATGCCTGATCATGCAGGTTGTGCTCAGGTTGAGAAGGTTCATGCCTCGCTTCAAGCTCTGATTGCACAGGGTGCAAACCACTCGTGTCCTGTCATCAGCACATTTTCTAAAGAACTTCCACGCTAGAGAACTCCTTTGAGCTGACTTTGGTGCGCTCGTTCCCTTGCTGCGTTGGGCAGTAGCGGGCGTAGTGTCTAGGGCACGGCCGCTCCGCTTCTGCACCCTGCTCCCTCTTCTGCTGTGCTGGTGGCTCTGTGCGACCACCGCCTCTTCCTCCAAACTACTCAGTTCACCTGCATGACGTTCATTCCATGTGGGGTTGAGGACCTCATCGTCCTCCACATCATCTTCCACCCAGTCTTCACCCCTGCCCTCCTTGTCGGTCTCCACAATGCTGAACGCCGCAGCAGTTGGCACCTGCGTTTCGTCATCATCGGAGACGTGCTGCGATGATCCTTGCATGTACTCATCTTGAGAAATAAGTGGTTGGGCATCGCTGCACTCAATCTCTTCCACTTCTGGGGCAGGGCTAGGTGGATGGCCCTGGGAAACCCTGCTGACAGAGTCCTCAAAAAGAATAAGAGACTGCTGTATGGCTTGGGGCTCAGACTGCTGGCCTGATTTGCAAGGGGGTGAGGTGAAAGACGGTTGGACATTGGCTGCAGGTGCCAACTCTGACCTTTCTGCAGTAGACTGGGTGGGAGACAATGTGAAGGAACTGGAGGCACTGTCAGCAGCAAACCAATCTACTATCGCCTCAACTTGTTCTGGCCTCATCACTTCTAGGGGCGTTTGATGCCCTACCAAATACTGATGCAGGTTCTGTCGCCTACTCACACTTGAGGAAGGTGTTTCACTTGTGCGTGTAGCTGGCACAGATCGACCATGTCCTCTCCTTGCAACAGGAGCTCTACCAGCAGCACCACGACCCAGGCCACGGCCCTTATTTGACGGTCTCCTCATATTTCTGTAATTTAAGATCTTGCCCTAGAAAGGTTTTTATTGAATAGCGGAATAGAAAATATGATCCAAAAAAAGTGTATGTATATCACACGTACACAACCACACTAGGCCCCAATTACTATTGTTTGTACCCCTAAAAGGCTAGATGAGGAGTAGGGGGAGTATGGAACAGGCAGCACCCTCAAACCTTCAGAAGTATGAGATGAACCCCAACAACTTGGAAAGGTGGATCTCTCTCACACGTACCGACACAGACTATCCCGCAATTCAATTGATCCTCAAAGGTTTTTATTGAATAGCGGAATAGGAAATATGATCAAAAAAAGTGTATGTATCTCGCACGTACACAACCACACTAGGCCCCAATTACTATTGTTTGTACCCCTAAAAGGCTAGATGAGGAGTAGGGGGGGTATGGAACAGGCAGCACCCTCAAACCTTCAGAAGTATGAGATGAACCCCAACAACTTGGAAAGGTGGATCTCTCTCACACGTACCGACACAGACTATCCCGCAATTCAATTGATCCTCAAAGGTTTTTATTGAATAGCGGAATAGGAAATATGATCAAAAAAAGTGTATGTATCTCGCACGTACACAACCACACTAGGCCCCAATTACTATTGTTTGTACCCCTAAAAGGCTAGATGAGGAGTAGGGGGGGTATGGAACAGGCAGCACCCTCAAACCTTCAGAAGTATGAGATGAACCCCAACAACTTGGAAAGGTGGATCTCTCTCACACGTACCGACACAGACTATCCCGCAATTCAATTGATCCTCAAAGGTTTTTATTGAATAGCGGAATAGGAAATATGATCAAAAAAAGTGTATGTATCTCGCACGTACACAACCACACTAGGCCCCAATTACTATTGTTTGTACCCCTAAAAGGCTAGATGAGGAGTAGGGGGGGTATGGAACAGGCAGCACCCTCAAACCTTCAGAAGTATGAGATGAACCCCAACAACTTGGAAAGGTGGATCTCTCTCACACGTACCGACACAGACTATCCCGCAATTCAATTGATCCTCAAAGGTTTTTATTGAATAGCGGAATAGGAAATATGATCAAAAAAAGTGTATGTATCTCGCACGTACACAACCACACTAGGCCCCAATTACTATTGTTTGTACCCCTAAAAGGCTAGATGAGGAGTAGGGGGGGTATGGAACAGGCAGCACCCTCAAACCTTCAGAAGTATGAGATGAACCCCAACAACTTGGAAAGGTGGATCTCTCTCACACGTACCGACACAGACTATCCCGCAATTCAATTGATCCTCAAAGGTTTTTATTGAATAGCGGAATAGGAAATATGATCAAAAAAAGTGTATGTATCTCGCACGTACACAACCACACTAGGCCCCAATTACTATTGTTTGTACCCCTAAAAGGCTAGATGAGGAGTAGGGGGGGTATGGAACAGGCAGCACCCTCAAACCTTCAGAAGTATGAGATGAACCCCAACAACTTGGAAAGGTGGATCTCTCTCACACGTACCGACACAGACTATCCCGCAATTCAATTGATCCTCAAAGGTTTTTATTGAATAGCGGAATAGGAAATATGATCAAAAAAAGTGTATGTATCTCGCACGTACACAACCACACTAGGCCCCAATTACTATTGTTTGTACCCCTAAAAGGCTAGATGAGGAGTAGGGGGGGTATGGAACAGGCAGCACCCTCAAACCTTCAGAAGTATGAGATGAACCCCAACAACTTGGAAAGGTGGATCTCTCTCACACGTACCGACACAGACTATCCCGCAATTCAATTGATCCTCAAAGGTTTTTATTGAATAGCGGAATAGGAAATATGATCAAAAAAAGTGTATGTATCTCGCACGTACACAACCACACTAGGCCCCAATTACTATTGTTTGTACCCCTAAAAGGCTAGATGAGGAGTAGGGGGGGTATGGAACAGGCAGCACCCTCAAACCTTCAGAAGTATGAGATGAACCCCAACAACTTGGAAAGGTGGATCTCTCTCACACGTACCGACACAGACTATCCCGCAATTCAATTGATCCTCAAAGGTTTTTATTGAATAGCGGAATAGGAAATATGATCAAAAAAAGTGTATGTATCTCGCACGTACACAACCACACTAGGCCCCAATTACTATTGTTTGTACCCCTAAAAGGCTAGATGAGGAGTAGGGGGGGTATGGAACAGGCAGCACCCTCAAACCTTCAGAAGTATGAGATGAACCCCAACAACTTGGAAAGGTGGATCTCTCTCACACGTACCAACACAGACTATCCCCCAATTTAACTGATCCCCAAAGGTTTTTGATTAAATAGCGGAATAGAAAATATGATCCCAAAAAAGTGTATGTATATCACACGTACACAACCACACTAGGCCCCAATTACTATTGTTTGTACCCCTAAAAGGCTAGGAGTAGGGGGAGTATGGAACAGGCAGCACCCTCAAACCTTCAGAAGTATGAGATGAACCCCAACAACTTGGAAAGGTGGATCTCTCTCACACGTACCAACACAGACTATCCCCCAATTTAACTGATCCCCAAAGGTTTTTGATTAAATAGCGGAATAGAAAATATGATCCCAAAAAAGTGTATGTATATCACACGTACACAACCACACTAGGCCCCAATTACTATTGTTTGTACCCCTAAAAGGCTAGGAGTAGGGGGAGTATGGAACAGGCAGCACCCTCAAACCTTCAGAAGTATGAGATGAACCCCAACAACTTGGAAAGGTGGATCTCTCTCACACGTACCAACACAGACTATCCCCCAATTTAACTGATCCCCAAAGGTTTTTGATTAAATAGCGGAATAGAAAATATGATCCCAAAAAAGTGTATGTATATCACACGTACACAACCACACTAGGCCCCAATTACTATTGTTTGTACCCCTAAAAGGCTAGGAGTAGGGGGAGTATGGAACAGGCAGCACCCTCAAACCTTCAGAAGTATGAGATGAACCTCAACAACTTGGAAAGGTGGATCTCTCTCACACGTACCAACACAGACTATCCCCCAATTTAACTGATCCCCAAAGGTTTTTGATTAAATAGCGGAATAGAAAATATGATCCCAAAAAAGTGTATGTATATCACACGTACACAACCACACTAGGCCCCAATTACTATTGTTTGTACCCCTAAAAGGCTAGGAGTAGGGGGGGTATGGAACAGGCAGCACCCTCAAACCTTCAGAAGTATGAGATGAACCCCAACAACTTGGAAAGGTGGATCTCTCTCACACGTACCAACACAGACTATCCCCCAATTTAACTGATCCCCAAAGGTTTTTGATTAAATAGCGGAATAGAAAATATGATCCCAAAAAAGTGTATGTATATCACACGTACACAACCACACTAGGCCCCAATTACTATTGTTTGTACCCCTAAAAGGCTAGGAGTAGGGGGAGTATGGAACAGGCAGCACCCTCAAACCTTCAGAAGTATGAGATGAACCCCAACAACTTGGAAAGGTGGATCTCTCTCACACGTACCAACACAGACTATCCCCCAATTTAACTGATCCCCAAAGGTTTTTGATTAAATAGCGGAATAGAAAATATGATCCCAAAAAAGTGTATGTATATCACACGTACACAACCACACTAGGCCCCAATTACTATTGTTTGTACCCCTAAAAGGCTAGGAGTAGGGGGAGTATGGAACAGGCAGCACCCTCAAACCTTCAGAAGTATGAGATGAACCTCAACAACTTGGAAAGGTGGATCTCTCTCACACGTACCAACACAGACTATCCCCCAATTTAACTGATCCCCAAAGGTTTTTGATTAAATAGCGGAATAGAAAATATGATCCCAAAAAAGTGTATGTATATCACACGTACACAACCACACTAGGCCCCAATTACTATTGTTTGTACCCCTAAAAGGCTAGGAGTAGGGGGAGTATGGAACAGGCAGCACCCTCAAACCTTCAGAAGTATGAGATGAACCCCAACAACTTGGAAAGGTGGATCTCTCTCACACGTACCAACACAGACTATCCCCCAATTTAACTGATCCCCAAAGGTTTTTGATTAAATAGCGGAATAGAAAATATGATCCCAAAAAAGTGTATGTATATCACATGTACACAACCACACTAGGCCCCAATTACTATTGTTTGTACCCCTAAAAGGCTAGGAGTAGGGGGAGTATGGAACAGGCAGCACCCTCAAACCTTCAGAAGTATGAGATGAACCCCAACAACTTGGAAAGGTGGATCTCTCTCACACGTACCAACACAGACTATCCCCCAATTTAACTGATCCCCAAAGGTTTTTGATTAAATAGCGGAATAGAAAATATGATCCCAAAAAAGTGTATGTATATCACACGTACACAACCACACTAGGCCCCAATTACTATTGTTTGTACCCCTAAAAGGCTAGGAGTAGGGGGAGTATGGAACAGGCAGCACCCTCAAACCTTCAGAAGTATGAGATGAACCTCAACAACTTGGAAAGGTGGATCTCTCTCACACGTACCAACACAGACTATCCCCCAATTTAACTGATCCCCAAAGGTTTTTGATTAAATAGCGGAATAGAAAATATGATCCCAAAAAAGTGTATGTATATCACACGTACACAACCACACTAGGCCCCAATTACTATTGTTTGTACCCCTAAAAGGCTAGGAGTAGGGGGAGTATGGAACAGGCAGCACCCTCAAACCTTCAGAAGTATGAGATGAACCTCAACAACTTGGAAAGGTGGATCTCTCTCACACGTACCAACACAGACTATCCCCCAATTTAACTGATCCCCAAAGGTTTTTGATTAAATAGCGGAATAGAAAATATGATCCCAAAAAAGTGTATGTATATCACACGTACACAACCACACTAGGCCCCAATTACTATTGTTTGTACCCCTAAAAGGCTAGGAGTAGGGGGGGTATGGAACAGGCAGCACCCTCAAACCTTCAGAAGTATGAGATGAACCCCAACAACTTGGAAAGGTGGATCTCTCTCACACGTACCAACACAGACTATCCCCCAATTTAACTGATCCCCAAAGGTTTTTGATTAAATAGCGGAATAGAAAATATGATCCCAAAAAAGTGTATGTATATCACACGTACACAACCACACTAGGCCCCAATTACTATTGTTTGTACCCCTAAAAGGCTAGGAGTAGGGGGAGTATGGAACAGGCAGCACCCTCAAACCTTCAGAAGTATGAGATGAACCCCAACAACTTGGAAAGGTGGATCTCTCTCACACGTACCAACACAGACTATCCCCCAATTTAACTGATCCCCAAAGGTTTTTGATTAAATAGCGGAATAGAAAATATGATCCCAAAAAAGTGTATGTATATCACACGTACACAACCACACTAGGCCCCAATTACTATTGTTTGTACCCCTAAAAGGCTAGGAGTAGGGGGAGTATGGAACAGGCAGCACCCTCAAACCTTCAGAAGTATGAGATGAACCTCAACAACTTGGAAAGGTGGATCTCTCTCACACGTACCAACACAGACTATCCCCCAATTTAACTGATCCCCAAAGGTTTTTGATTAAATAGCGGAATAGAAAATATGATCCCAAAAAAGTGTATGTATATCACACGTACACAACCACACTAGGCCCCAATTACTATTGTTTGTACCCCTAAAAGGCTAGGAGTAGGGGGAGTATGGAACAGGCAGCACCCTCAAACCTTCAGAAGTATGAGATGAACCCCAACAACTTGGAAAGGTGGATCTCTCTCACACGTACCAACACAGACTATCCCCCAATTTAACTGATCCCCAAAGGTTTTTGATTAAATAGCGGAATAGAAAATATGATCCCAAAAAAGTGTATGTATATCACATGTACACAACCACACTAGGCCCCAATTACTATTGTTTGTACCCCTAAAAGGCTAGGAGTAGGGGGAGTATGGAACAGGCAGCACCCTCAAACCTTCAGAAGTATGAGATGAACCCCAACAACTTGGAAAGGTGGATCTCTCTCACACGTACCAACACAGACTATCCCCCAATTTAACTGATCCCCAAAGGTTTTTGATTAAATAGCGGAATAGAAAATATGATCCCAAAAAAGTGTATGTATATCACACGTACACAACCACACTAGGCCCCAATTACTATTGTTTGTACCCCTAAAAGGCTAGGAGTAGGGGGAGTATGGAACAGGCAGCACCCTCAAACCTTCAGAAGTATGAGATGAACCTCAACAACTTGGAAAGGTGGATCTCTCTCACACGTACCAACACAGACTATCCCCCAATTTAACTGATCCCCAAAGGTTTTTGATTAAATAGCGGAATAGAAAATATGATCCCAAAAAAGTGTATGTATATCACACGTACACAACCACACTAGGCCCCAATTACTATTGTTTGTACCCCTAAAAGGCTAGATGAGGAGTAGGGGGAGTATGGAACAGGCAGCACCCTCAAACCTTCAGTATGAGATTGTGTTCACTGTACCCCACAAAGATTGAGTTCACTGCACCCCACAATGATTGTGTTCACTGCACCCCACAAAGATTGTGTTCACTGCACCTCACAAAGATTGTGTTCACTGTACCCCCCAAAGATTGTGTTCACTGCACCCCACAAAGATTCTGTTCACTGTACCCCACAAAGATTGTGTTCACTGCACCCCAAAAAGATTGTGTTCACTGCACCCCAAAAAGGATGTTGTTCACTGCACCCCAAAAAGGATGTTGTTCACTCCACCCCAAAAAGATTGTGTTCACTGCACCCCACAAAGATTGTGTTCACTGCACCCCAAAAAGATTGTGTTCACTGCACCCCAAAAATGATTTTGTTCACTGCACCCCAAAAAGGATTTTGTTCACTGCACCCCAAAAAGGATGTTGTTCACTCCACCCCAAAAAGATTGTGTTCACTGCACCCCAAAAAGATTGTGTTCACTGCACCCCACAAAGGATTTTGTTCACTGCACCCCAAAAAGATTGTGTTCACTGCACCCCAAAAAGGATGTTGTTCACTGCACCCCAAAAAGGATTTTGTTCACTGCACCCCAAAAAGATTGTGTTCACTGCACCCCACAAAGGATTTTGTTCACTGCACCCCACAAAGATTGTGTTCACTGCACACCAAAAAGGATTGTGTTCACTGCACCCCAAAAAGATTTTGTTCACTGCACCCCAAAAAGATTGTGTTCACTGCAGCCCAAAAAGATTGTGTTCACTGCAGCCCAAAAAGATTGTGTTCACTGCAGCCCAAAAAGATTGTGTTCACTGCAGCCCAAAAAGATTGTGTTCACTGCAGCTCACACACAGAAAAATGGATGTGGATCACTGACACCTGCCTATCTCCAATCCCACACCACACAGCAATATCGATTGTAGTTTGTAGAACACAGTTTCCCTAAAATTCAGCAGACTCTGTCCCTAACAGGATTGAGAAGAGATCGTAGATCAGGATTGAGTGCAGACCCCACCCCCCACACAGCAATATCGATTGTAGTTTGTAGAAGACACTGACCCTATATAATTCAGCAGACTCTATCCCTAAAATGCCTACAACTCGCCCTGCCTAAACACTCCGATCTGTCCCTCAATTCTATCCGGACACAAATGGTTTTTTCCTGCCTATCTTTCCCTAATCAGCAGCCAGCACGTTGATGTGTGCTCTGTCCCTGAATCTAAGCAGCATAATGACGCCGCTGCGGCTGCCTCGAACTTATAAAGACTTGGTCACATGCTTCAGACGGCCAATCACAGCTACTGAGACATTTGCAGGCATGGCTGGGATGGCTTAAGGCACACCAGTTAAACGATTGTTGATTGGCTGTTGAAAGCCCGCCATGAAAAGAGCGCCAAAGCATGCAAAACCCGGAAATAAAACGACCGAACACGGATTTTTACCCGAACATACAGTAAAGTGTCCGTGTCCGTGTTCGGGTACAAAAAATCCAATTATTCGGTACGAACACGAATAATACAGTCCGTGTTCGCTCAACACTATTTATAAGCACATGATCTTTAATGGCATCCTGGTCTTAGTCCGTAGGGTTCAATATTGAGTTCACCCACCACTTGCAGCTTCAACTCTTTTGGGAAGGCTGTCCACAAGGTTTAGGAGTGTGTCTATGGGAATGTTTGACCATTCTTCCAGGAGCACATTTGTGAAGTCAGGCACTGATGTTTGACGAGAAGGCCTGGCTCGCATTCTGCGCTCCAATTCATCCCAAAGGTGTTCTATCGGGTTGAGGTCTTTACTATGTCCAGGCCAGTCATGTCCCTCCACCCCAAAGTCACTCCTCCCTGTCTTTAAAGACCCTGCTTTGTGCACTGGTGCGCAGTCATGTTGAAGTTAGAAAGTACATTAACCACCTACTTGAATAACAGGTAAAAACTCGGTCAGTTGGGTAAAATATTTCAAACCAGTTGAGTCAATGACCTCAGTCATTAAAAAACAAGTTTTTAAAATAGAAAAGGAAGAGTCTTTAAAGATAGTCCAGGGATGGAGTTCTGGATTACTAAGTGATGTTAATGGACTTATATAAGAAGATAGTAGGGGAATATTAACCACTTAAGCCCCAGAGGATTTGGTTGCTCAAAGACCAGGCCCTATTTTGCGATTCGTCACTGCGTGACTTTAACGGACAATTGCACGGTCGTGCAGCGCTGTACCCAAATTAAATTGGCGTCCTTTTTTTCCCACAAACAGAGCTTTCTTTTGGTGGTATTTTATCACCTGTGCGATTTTTACTTTTGCGCTATAAACAAAAAAACAGCGACAATTTTGAAAAAATAACAATATTTTTCAATTTTTTTATATGAAATTCTAAAAAAAATGTAAAAATCTAAATTTTTTAACATTTTAGGTATGTTTTCTGCTACATATGTTTGGTAAAAAAAATCGCAATAAGTGTATTTTGATTGGTTTGCGCAAAAGTTATTGCGTTTACTAACTACGGGAAAGATTTATGCCATTTTTATTGGGTTTTTTAACTAGTAATGGCGGCGATCTGCGTTTTTTTTGCGGGACTGCGACATTGCGGCAGACAGGTTGGACCCATAACTGACATTTTTGACACTTTTGGGAGTACCAGTGACATTACTACAGTAATCAGTGCTATAAATATGCATTGTTACTGTAAAAATGACACTGGCAGGGAAGGGGTTAACTTTATTGGTGATCAGTGGGTTAAACTAGGGGCCTGATTCTACCTGTGGGGGGGCATGGCTTGTGATGTAACCACAGAGACATACGATCCTACTAGCAGTATTGCATAGCCTCTGTGCTTACATCAGGGAGAATGACAAACGGCTGTGTTTACATCAGCCGTCCGTCCTTCTCCCTCTCCTGTGGAAGATCGCGAGTGGCCGGCGGACATCGGAGCCACTGGTCACACGCCCGGGGAAGGCATGGAACGAGCGGTGGCGGGAGCGCACCTCTGGCGGCACGCGCTCGCCCCCTACAGGCTCCTGGGCTGGTCTACGTCGCTTTGCCCAGGAGCGGCTGACTGCCACAGTAAATAGTCGTGCGGCGGTCGGCAAGTGGTTAAATAAATGGTCCCAAAATTTCAAGAGTTGATAAAACATGGTAAAGACTAGGGATGATCGAACGGTTCAGGTCGACCATCGGTTCGACCCGAACATTGACTGTTCGAGGTTCGGCCGAATTTAGAACTTTTTGTTGAAAAAGTTCGGAATTCGGCAACCAGAACCGACCAAAAACCAATGGGACAGGAACTGGGCTTTAAAAGCCCGTGATTGGACCAGAAGCATTAGTAAAAGCCAATTGAGGGGGCAGGAGAATGCTAGCAATGTGATTGGAGTGACTAGGGGGTCCCTAGGCCAATCATTAGTGAATATGCCCCCCAGTATACAAGATAGCCCCCGCCAAATTCCTATCATTGTAATACAGGGACATGGAAGAGAGTGGAAGCAGTTCTGTTAATTTTACTTTAAAAGTGTCATTTAGCATTTATTAGTGTGAGGAAAGGGATATCTAGTGTAGTTAGGGTGCTATTTTCCACTTTAGTTAGATGCAAAAAAGTAGTTTCTGTAGGGAAAGTGTTAGTGTCAGGGTGACCGTAGTGTAGTGTAGGGTGAACTGACACTGACTGCTATGGCAGGGTGACCAAACCCTTCCATATCAGGGTGACCGCTATAGAGAAAACATTCTCAGGAGAAGGCAGGGGCTGTGCGGACATGGTACAGTAGAATGCGGGGCTGTGCGGACATGGTACAGGAGAATGCGGGGCTGTGCAGACATGGTACAGGAGAATGCGGGGCTGTGCGGACATGGTACAGGAGAATGCGGGGCTGTGCGGACATGGTACAGGAGAATGCGGGGCTGCGGACATGGTACAGGAGAATGCAGGGCTGCGGACAAGGTACAGGAGAATGCAGTGCTGCGGACATGGTACAGGAGAATGCAGGGCTGCGGACATGGTACAGGAGATGCAGTGCTGCGGACATGGTACAGGAGAATGCAGGGCTGTGGGCATTGTACAGGAGAATGCAGGGCTGTGGACATGGTACAGGAGAATGCAGGGCTGTGGACATGGTACAGGAGAATGCAGTGCTGCAGAAATGGTACAGGAGATGCAGTGCTGCGGACATGGTACAGGAGAATGCGGGGCTGCGGACATGGTACAGGACATGCAGTGCTACGGGCATGGTACAGGAGAATGCGGGGCTGTGCGGGCATGGTACAGGAGAATGCGGGGCTGTGTGGACATGGTACAGGAGAATGCGGGGCTGTGCGGACATGGTACAGGAGAATGCGGGGCTGTGCGGGCATGGTACAGGAGAATGCGGGGCTGTGCGGACATGGTACAGGAGAATGCGGGGCTGTGCAGACATGGTACAAGAGAATGCGGGGCTGCGGACATGGTACAGGAGAATGCGGGGCTGTGCGAACATGGTACAGGAGAATGCGGGGCTGCGGACATGGTACAGAAGAATGCGGGGCTGCAGACATGGTACGGGAGAATGCAGTGCTGCGGACATGGTACAGGAGATGCAGTGCTGCGGACATAGTACAGGAGAATGCAGGGCTGCGGACATGGTACAGGAGAATGCAGTGCTGCGGACATGGTACAGGAGAATGCAGGGCTGTGGGCATTGTACAGGAGAATGCAGGGCTGCGGACATGGTACAGGAGAATGCAGGGCTGTGGACATCGTTTCTCTTAGGTCACATTCAGTGCACTAATATGGCTTCTCGCCGGTCAGCCTGCTTTTTGGCTGCAGGCGTTTATTTTTTGAGGACAAGTTTGGAGTCAGGCATGACATCTAAACTTGTGTATTGGAGTATATATATATACACACACATGTCTGTATATATACACCTGCACATATATAGGTGTGAAAGGAGCAGAAAACTATACTTGCGCTAATTAAATAATTAACACCAATATGGTTACGCTCCTATCACACCTATATATGTGTATGTGTAAAATATATATAAGTGTGTGTGTATATATATATATACCCCTATACAGAAGTTCAGATGTTTTGCCTGCCTCCAAAGAACCCAAAAAAATTCCCAAAAAAACGCCAGTGCCAAAAAAAACCGCCCAGGTGTGTTTTTGCAGCAGGCGTTTTTTTTGGGCATTTTTTTGGGGTCTTTGGAGGCAGGCAAAACATCTGAACTTCTGTATAGGGGTATATATATACACACACACGTATATGTATTTTACAGGGCTGTGGACATGGTACAGGAGAATGCAGTGCTGTGGAAATGGTACATGAGATGCAGTGCTGCGGACATGGTACAGGAGAATGCAGTGCTGAGGACATGGTACAGGAGATGCAGTGCTGCGGACATGGTACAGGAGATGCAGTGCTGCGGACATGGTACAGGAGAATGCAGGGTTGCGGACATGGTACAGGAGAATGCAGTGCTGCGGACATGGTACAGGAGAATGCAGGGCTGTGTGCATTGTACAGGAGAATGCAGGGCTGTGGACATGGTACAGGAGAATGCAGGGCTGTGGACATGGTACAGGAGAATGCAGTGCTTCGAAAATGGCACAGGAGATGCAGTGCTGCGGACATGGTACAGGAGACTGCGGGCCTGCGGACATGGTACAGGAGATGCAGTGCTGCGGGCATGGTACAGGAGAATGCGGGGCTGTGCAGACATGGTACAGGAGAATGCGGGGCTGTGCGGACATGGTACAGGAGAATGCGGGGCTGTGCGGACATGGTACAGGAGAATGCGGGGCTGTGCGGACATGGAACAGGAGAATGCGGGGCTGCAGACATGGTACAGGAGAATGCGGGGCTGCGGACATGGTACGGGAGAATGCAGTGCTGCGGACATGGTACAGGAGATGCAGTGCTGCGGACATGGTACAAGAGAATGCAGTGCTGCAGACATGGTACAGGAGAATGCATGGGCTGCGGAAATGGTACAGGAGAATGCAGGGCTGTGGGCATTGTACAGGAGAATGCAGGGCTGCAGACATGGTACAGGTGAATGCAGGGCTGTGCGGACATGGTACAGGAGAATGCGGGGCTGTGCGGACATGGTACAGGAGAATGCGGGGCTGCGGACATGGTACAGGAGAATGCGGGGCTGCGGACAAGGTACAGGAGAATGCAGTGCTGCGGACATGGTACAGGAAATGCAGTGCTGCGGACATGGTACAGGAGAATGCAGGGCTGCGGACATGGTACGGTAGAATGCAGTGCTGCGGACATGGTACAGGAGAATGCAGGGCTGCGGACATGGTACAGGAAAATGCGGGGCTGCAGACAAGGTACAGGAGAATGCAGTGCTGCGGACATGGTACAGGAAATGCAGTGCTGCGGACATGGTACAGGAGAATGCAGGGCTGCGGACATGGTACAGTAGAATGCAGTGCTGCGGACATGGTACAGGAGAATGCAGGGCTGCGGACATGGTACAGGAGATGCAGTGCTGCGGACATGGTACAGGAGAATGCAGGGCTGTGTGCATTGTACAGGAGAATGCAGGGCTGTGGACATGGTACAGGAGAATGCAGGGCTGTGGACATGGTACAGGAGAATGCAGTGCTGCGGAAATGGTACAGGAGATGCAGTGCTGCGGACATGGTACAGGAGAATGCGGGGCTGTGTGGACATGGTACAGGAGAATGCGGGGCTGTGCGGACATGGTGCAGGAGAATGCGGGGCTGTGCGGGCATGGTACAGGAGAATGCGGGGCTGTGCGGACATGGTACAGGAGAATGCGGGGCTGTGCGGACATGGTACAGGAGAATGCGGGGCTGCGGACATGGTACAGGAGAATGCGGGGCTGTGCGAACATGGTACAGGAGAATGTGGGGCTGCGGACATGGTACAGAAGAATGCGGGGCTGCAGACATGGTACGGGAGAATGCAGCGCTGCGGACATGGTACAGGAGATGCAGTGCTGCGGACATAGTACAGGAGAATGCAGGGCTGCGGACATGGTACAGGAGAATGCAGGGCTGTGGACATGGTACAGGAGAATGCAGTGCTGCGGAAATGGTACAGGAGATGCAGTGCTGCAGACATGGTACAGGAGAATGCGGGGCTGCGGACATTGTACAGGACATGCAGTGCTTCGGGCATGGTACAGGAGAATGCGGGGCTGTGCGGACATGGTACAGGAGAATGCAGGGCTGTGCGGGCATGGTACAGGAGAATGCGGGGCTGTGCGGACATGGTACAGGAGAATGCAGGGCTGCGGACATGGTACAGGAGATGCAGTGCTGCGGGCATGGTACAGGTGTACCATGCCCGCAGCATCGTATCTCTTGTAGTATGCCTGCAGCCCCGCATAATGACAGGCAGTGGAGGAGTCTCACCTGTTCCTGAGGCCACATTGATTTAAAATTGGCGCCGCTCGGCGCCAGCACGGCATTGCGCATGCGCCGCCGCCACTCGGGAAAGCTCGCATACGTTCGGCTATTCTCTGGAATAGCCGAACGTGTACGGCCTTTTCCAAGCGGCGGTGCATGCGCCGTGACATGTTGGCGCTGTGCGGCGCCATTTTTAAATCAGGCAACCCAGTGGAACGGCCCCCGGTGCCAATCCGGGCCAGGTCGACCCGAACCATAGCCGAGTCATAATGGTCCATGATTTTGGTTAACAGACTAGAGGGTACACCAATTTGTGTAAGAGAAGCAAAAATAAATTCCCAGGAAACATAGTCAATTGCGTTCTCAGCATCAACTACTACAAAGCAGCGGGGAAGATGTTTTTCCTTTGTATGACTAATAAGGGTGAGTGTTTTGATAGTATTGTCCCTTGCTTCACTACTAAAGAGAAACACCACCTGATCCAGATGGACCAGAGAGGGACACATGTCCCAGGACTATCCTTCATTTTGGTGACGTTTCCATTAAATAGCTGATGTGTCTCTGGGATAGGGATTTATAGGAAAAATCCTTATACAGAGACAAAAAAATTAAAATGTTTTAACTATTTCTTGACAGATTATGATGAGTTGGTATTCTGGCTTTTATGTGGATGAAGAAAAAAGAGGTCTTTACAAACCAAATACAATTTTTTTATGTACAAAGCAGCCATTACAATTGAGCTTACCATGCTATCACACACTGGCCCAATAAAGTGTATGTAAAACCAAAACTCTTTATTTCACTTTTGAATAAAGTGGGGAAGGGTTCAAGAATATGTTACTCCAACATTTCATATTCTTGATATGTACATGTTGTACCATGTACTTGCATTAACCACTTAAGCCCCGGAGGATTTGGCTGCTTAAAGACCAGGGGCTATTTTGCGATTCGGCACTGCGTGACTTTAACGGACAATTGCGCGGTCGTGCGATGATGTACCTAAACGAATTTGACGTCCTTTTTTTCCCACAAACAGAGCTTTCTTTTGGAGGTATTTGATCACCTGTGCGATTTTTTAATCATGCGCTATAAACAAAAAAAGAGCGTCAATTTTGCAAAAATAACAATATTTTTCACATTTTTTTATATGAAATTCCCCCCCAAAGAAATGTAAAAATCAAAATTTTTTAACTTTTTCGGCCAATTTGTTTTATGCTACATATGTTTGGTAAAAAAATAGCAAAAAGCGTATTTTGATTGGTTTGCGCAAAAGTTATTGCGTTTACTAACAAAGGGAAAGATTTTTGTCATTTTTGTTGTTTTTTTTTTAACGCGCAATGGCGGCGATCTGCGATTTTTTTTGCGGTACTGCGACATTGGGGCGGACAGATCGGACCCTTGACTGACATTTTTGACACTTTTGGGGTTACCAGTGACATTTCTACAGTAATCAGTGCTATATATATGCACTGTTACTGTAAAATTACACTGGCAGTGAAGGGGTTAACTTTATTTTAGAGGGAGGGGCTGTGTGTGTCCCTAGGAGTGTGATTCTAACTGTGATTGGCTGTGGCTTGAGCTGTAGGAACATGGACTGAAATGCTCCAGGAAAGCTTTTTTTATGCTGATCTAATCAAAATGACCACAGCTGATCACAGTTGAATGTCAAATGGCTTTGTGTTTCATTGAGAAGGTGATTAGCGACACCTGATTGAGTTTACAAGTCATTTTTAGGAGGGAGGTGATCCTTTTTCCAACTCAGTGATTCAGTTTTTGAATTTTATTTTGATTTTTTTGACATGTTGGGGTTATATCTTTCACTTGGAAGTTATAATTTGCACAGCTGGATAAAACAAAAACTGTGTCTGTCTTCATTTCAGGCTGCCAAGCAACAACATGTAATTATTTTAAATGGGGGCCATTCTTTTCTATACCAACTGTACACTTTAAAAGTATATATAGATTAAAAGATAAAGTGTTACAAATACAGACATCGTATAAAAAACACAGTAAAAATGAAAGAAACAGGAAAGGAAACAAAGGACATTAAAACAGATTAACTTATGATAGCACTATATAAGATGCTGTATGACATTCAATTAAAGCATATTTGATTGGACAATGTCAATCTAGGTAGATTGCTTAGTATTCTCTCATTCTGAATCACCATACTCTGGACTACAATTTAGATATCTATATTCCACATGTTAAAATCACTTTATCAATTAAGGAAATTATTGCAGGCGTGTTAGCAGATTCAGCTTCCTTTAAAAGTGATTTTTTTTTTTTTGCTTAGCTAGGTGTGTCAAAGCATCTCTTAATGTAACTTACATCTAAATCTTGTAAATGTCTACAGCCTAACTAGCCGCCCCCATGTTCTTAGATGCTTTTTTTACATTGTCTGACAAATCCTCTTACTGGATGAGGAAGGGAAATTATTATATTATATAGCCTGTAAAGAATAGGAAGCTTAGTTCACAACGCCCTTTGCCATGCTTCTTAAAAGAGGTCTTAAATTTGTAAATACACTCTTTGTACTGTCAAACCTGCCAGATATAATATACACTACACTGACACAATGAGCAACAGCAATAAGCAGAACCAAACTGGAAAGCATAAAGGCAGTAACATCTTTAGCCAAATAACCTCACTCAGTCTCAGAGGGTTTCGTAAAGATAACAATGCTGGTACCTGGAGGCCCATTAGTTTTCAGGCCAAGCCTAGTGGAAGTCCCACCATCACAAAACATCATTCATTCAACCATGGATCTAACTTTGGACTTACATATAGTAGTTTTGGCAAAGAAGTCACACATAACAGAGAATCCAAAAAACACAGTTTGCTCACCACTAATGAGAAGGAAACCATGAGGATTCTAAATGACCGGTTAGCAACCTACTTGGACAAGGTACGTTCTTTAGAAGAAGAGAATGCCAATCTGGAAAAGAAGATCCGAGACTGGTATGACAAGAATCATCCTCAAATGTTGCCTGATTTCAGTCACTATTTTGCAGAAATGGAAGAACTACAAAGAAAGGTAATTTTTCTAATATTTTTTAGACATGTTCAAATGTTTACAGCTTTTTTTTTCCCCAAAGATTTAGATTTGTGGTTTATACAAGTGTAAAAAACCTCTACAGTGTGTATTGTTGGCTCCTAATGGGCAAAAGGCTTCTTAAGATCGCTAGTTACAATAAGGTTTTTTTTTTTTTTTTGATTGATTAAAACAAGTGATAGTTGAGACAACTGGCTTTAGGAATAACTTTATAGTATAAATAAGTATTACACTCATCTATAAACAATATGGACTTTATCTCCCAAGCCATTGCTTCAAATTTACTATTATTGTGATTATTTTTGTTATAGGAACTTTTTCATTTTCTTTATTGTAATTTTTTTTGTCCTTATACTGTTATGAAACCCTTAAAGTAGATGTAAAAGCTAATTTGATGACATTTAGTTTTCTAAAGTATGATGTATCATAAACAATTACCATGAATTTTATTACTTTTTTTATCCTATTTTGCAGCTTAGTGTTGCTGATTTTAAAAGTTGTCAACCTCTTTAAATCTGCAGCTCTCATTAAAATAATACCTGGGGAGCCTGACATGAAAGTTCCTTGTTCAGGGAAAGTCACTTGTTCAGGCACGTCTTGTTATAGGTGACAACTGACTCCAGGATGTAGTCCTACTTTGCCACATGCAGTGCTTAAACTCATTGAATAATCAGAGATCACTATAGTCACTATCAGGCAGCCGGGCCATAGCAAGGATGTGCAGCTGAGGCTAGAGTGAGTGCATGTAGACAGGACGTGTCTGAAAAAAGGTTGTAGAAGGTCAGCAGCACCGAGATTTGAAACATATTCTTTTAATAAACAGTGCTTTGGACCAGTAGTTCCCAATCTTAGTGAGACCATAGCCTGGTACATTTTTCCAAAACTTTCAAAGCCCCAAAATCATTGGGGTCAGTCAGATCATGCCCCCCAAAGGAGAATTACCCTTCCATTCATTGGTGACAAACGGATAGTGGCCACAGCGAAAGAATGGCTTCCAGAAGGGATGAATGAACTCTCTTCGTGGAGGAACAAATTGACCACAGTTGCTGAGCAGCAATGGAGTTTTGATTCATGGGAGGTTCTTCAAACTTAGTATGAAGTCCACAAAACCTGAACTTAGCATCAGGCTCCATTAAAGTGTATGGATGGCAAATCTTGATACTAAGTTCTGGCCATTATCAAGGCTAAAAGGTCAGCTATTGGATAAACAATGGCAAAGGGTCTTTTCATGTGGCTTTGAAAGCAACATTCAAAAATAAATAAATCAAAAAACTTGCTTGGGGGATGTTTAAGTTGCACATGGTATTACAGAACAATTAACATTTCAAGGACAGCCTTAGTACAAGTGTAAACTGGCAGAGAGAATATTTGGCTGTGGAATTTATTTATTTTTATTTTTTACAATTAGCTTTACATACAGCAGCAGCACTTAAATTTTATTACTTTCAGGTTGAATGGTGTAATAAAAATGTAAGGGAAAAAAACAGTGTGGGGTCCCCTTAGTATTCTAAGCAGAGAACTATCCAGACATGCAGCCTTGGTGGCCATGAAAGAGGAGGTAGTAGGAGTGCACCCTCCCCTTCATGTACAACCATGTTTCTTAACTCCAGTTCTCAGTACCCCCAACAGGTCATGTTTTCAGGCTTTCCATTATTTTGCACAGGTGATTTGATCAGTTTCACTGCCTTAGCAATTACCACAGCTGTTTTATCTGAGGGAAATCATGAAAACATGACCTGTTGAGGGTACTTGAGAACTGGAGTTGAGAAATATTGCTGTAAAAGACAAGGCCAATGAACTGATGCCTCCCATCCCCCTTGAAAAGAATCTTGTCTCAATGTTTAGGAACAAGGGCCATTTTAATGTCAATCACAGCTTCCAACTATGTAATCCTCCTCAATCACTGTGACCCATCTCCTGCCAATGTGTACATGTTGCACTGCCATTGCTAAATTAAAGATTCTCCTTCTGTGGTAACGTAAACAGACAGTTGGGAATCCTGGAAATGTATAGATAAAATAAAGAGTCTGAAAATTCCAGTTCTATCCTTCTATACTTTGAGGCAATGACCTAGAACCTAGTTTTAGGATGTTGGAATAAAATGTATTTTAGTATATATTAATATAGGTATATTGTCATTTGAACAAATTGGCTCATTGGTTTAGTTGTTTTAAATGTTTCAGCACACAGCATCTCATCCTATAATGTATTATTCATAAATTGGAATTCTCAATCGGAAGTGTAGGGAACACAGACAGACATTGTATTGGTTGTTTAAGCTAGCCAAGGGTTAAACTGAACGGCAACCATAGTTCAAAGGTTGTTCCAATATTTTCCTTCTAAATATGTCCCCGTGAGGCACCCTTACTGAAGGGAAGAACCCATCAATCTATTAAAGAATGGGCAGTTCTAACTCCGGCGACTAGCGATTAGATGTTGATAGCTGTGCCAGCCTCCATATAATGTGTGAGGAAGTGTACAGTCACATGATCCCCTGATGACGTCAGCACGCCTGACAAAACGTGCGTCGGGAGCGTGAGACCGTAGAGTTCCGGTGGGGTGGAGCGCAGATGCGGAAGCGTCCCATCCACCAGAAGTAGCCGAACGATCTGTATTATTATTATGTAGTAAGTACATTACTTTTAAATTAAATCTGTTTACCTGACAATATTACACTATTGGAGTCTTCTTATTTCCTACAACATGATGTCCGGAGCCCCGGAGCTACCTTTATACTACTGGCCTATTACACACTAGATGTGAAGACAGTATCAGGAGAACCTGGAGCTCTTCTGGAGACACATGCTGGTTATGACCCCCTATAACTAAGGGGTCAACTTCTTCTGGTAAGAAGTATTTTATCCGAGCACTGGGTGCATATTGATTGGTGAAGGCACTTTATATCAAGTCCAATTTGCTGCTGAGACAAGTAGTTTGCACCGAGCACTTTAAGGATTTTATTTATTTATTTGATATATTTATTCACCTATGAAAGGATTTATATGAATTTATATTGGTTTATTTATTAATGTGATCTATGTGTGAGACACAACACTGTTTATGCATTAGCACTTTATTGTGAGTTTACTGCTGAGCGCAATAATCCTTTTTCTTTATCACATAATGACCTAGAACAAATCATGAGTTTTGACTTTTGCCTTTGTAATCTGCATGCTTTTTCCAGGTCAGAGGCTTAAAATACTAAAAAAAGGTACAACCAGGTAATTAGCAATCTTAGAAAGAGGTAATGAGTGGTAGCCCTTTCCCAGTTCAACTTTCTTTATAATTCACTATTTATTTATTTTTTCTCCCTAAATATTTATATAATTTAAATTTGATAATATCTAAGGATTTTAATAATTTTGTCACCATTACTATTGGAAATGGCAAGAGGGTTTTATGGATCTTTAGATTTTTTTTATTATTTGGGTGTTGGGAGTTAAAGGACAACAACACTCTTTTAACAAATCCACAAACCAAAGAAAATGCACTACACACAGAGCAGGGTGAATTACTTTTGTTTTGTTTCTTTATAAGGTCTGGATAAAGTGTAATATCAGGGGAAAGATGCAAATAACCACTGCATTCAGGTAAATAAGCCATGGGCTTGAGAATGGGGGCTTGATTTTAGATAAAGTTAGGGGGCTAGGACGGGTGTTTGTTGAGGATGAATTTGAAATTTGTCCTTTAAAGAAATTTTGGGAATAGGACAATGGGTTTAATGCACAAAACGGCTTTACTTTTTCCTTCAATGTTGCATCAGCACCATAATATCTCTTATGGTCCTATCTAAAGAACAGTATTTTACTACTACTAGTGCTATAATAACACTGGCTGTATTATTTTACAAATTTCAAATAAATGTATATGTAAATTCACAAAAAATACCACACAGGTTATCAACCCCTAAAATTACAACAGCTTCTGGCTGATGATACCTGAGTTTCAGTAGGTGTCTATGTAATCAAAGCAGGGAAAGGGTCTGTTTGATATAGTGCTATGACAACACATAATGAAGTAAAATAATGATTTTTTAAGGAAATATGGCTTTCAACAGTTAGGACTTATTCAATGCAGGAAAAAAATTACATTCATGGTTGTGAATTGAACATTTTAGGAGAAAAATATCATAGGGATTAATTAAGCAATTGGTATAAAAAAAACCAAGCCTTTGTTTATTGAAAAAAAGATGGTTGCTATCCCTTATCTAGATCATTGGTTACTATACTCTGTGTGGAACAATGATTGCGGTCCATGTCCAATGCTTACTTTCTGTTCTATGTATATATGACTATTACAAATAAATGTAAAAGCATTTGTGATTACTATAGGAATAAAAATAACGTTATATTTAGGTTTTCAGAAGCACCATGGAGAACACAAGGCTTACTCGGCAGATTGACAATACTCGCTTGGCTGCAGATGATTTTCACAATAAGTGAGTTTTCTATCCTTGAAGAAATTACTAAATTTAATGGTGACCTCCTTAAAGGGAATTTATAGTATTTTCAATGCTTTTTAGATGAACTTGTAGAAGAGATCCACCCAGTGTAATAGATATTACTAATATGTGCTCATGTTAAAACTTCTTTCTCTTTTTTACTGAGTCATAAGGGATGAACTTTGATTGTTCAGGCATTCGTCTGAATGCAGGACTTTCAACTCATATAACATCTATGTCAGGATCTATATATCACCCTTACCCCATGCCATTTGTTTGACTTTCCCTTGCCTATTAGCCTAGGAAATGGCCTTATTTTTTTATCATTTTACTCTCCCTAACCTCAATGGGGTTCGGATTCAAGACCTGAACTTTAGTAATGTTTGCCAAACCGGCCTCAAACTGGGTGTTCAGCTTATCACTAACAGTTATATATGAAAATTAAAGAAACTATGTATCTAACTAAAGGAGAAGGGCTTTCCAGAGTGTGCCAACATCCTAATCAAAATCAGAATTTTTTTTACACCAGGTGCTCTTGAACAAAAGCATCTGTAATAAGAATGTGGACTTTAAGGGCACAACATGAGACACATATTCGAGAGTACGTTTTAGTAAAAAGGAATTTTATTAAACAATCATCTAAAACATAAAATGTTAAAAGAGAGAGAGAGGACTCTAAATTATTAAGGCCCAACTCACATACAAATAGTACAAAATAGGCTGAGAACAAAAATCACCTAAAGTTTGTGTTGTATACCCCTAATATTCGAGTTACAGACAGGACAATAAATTAATCCATATACTAGATACGTGAATACATGTGTTCTTGTCTGATCTCAGGTTGGTCAGCGCTTTTCGCAAATAGCTTCCACAGGACCTTTATGGATGTAGGTGTATACATAATTTAGAGGCAGCGTATATCCAATTCCTGTGTCTAAACATCTTGGGGGTAGGACCCAGAAACAGTAATGTTTCCATGAACAGTCTGGGGGCGTTCTCTACATGATGCAAACATCTACTGCAGGAGAGTATATCATCTATTCCTCCATTTACTGAAGCATGCCATATTTTACCCCTAATGCATTGCTGAAGGATCCAGTCCCTCCATGTGCTCCACATACCCAGCTCTGGTCTAGACATATGGGGTATATCGTGATACACGTCCAGTAAGCATATATTTACTACATGGATTTTTTACCTACAGAAACAGACACACAGCCTAACTACATGCTTATATCTGATGTTTACAATCATTTACGGAAACATTACTGTTTCTGTGTCTTACTTTGCACCTCTGTGTCTGCCCCTGAGATGTTTATACACAGAAATTGGATATACACTGCCTCTAAATGATGTATACACCTACATCTATATGCTATTTGTGAAAAGCGTTGACCGACCTGAGATCAGACAAGTACACATATATCCCCGTATCTAGTATATGAATTATTTTATTGTGTTGTCTTTGACTCGAATATGTGTTAAAAGTGTATACAACACATAAACTTTAGGAGATTTTTATTCTCAGCCTATTTTTACTATTTGTATGTGAGTTAGGCCTAATACTTTAGAGCCCTCTCTCTGTCTTTTTTTTTTTTTTTTTTTAACATTTTTTCATGTTTTAGATGATTGTTTAATAAAATTCCATTTGACTAAAACCTACTTTCAAATATATGTCTCATGTTGTGCCCTTAACCACTTGCCGACCGCCGCACGACTATCTACGTCGGCGGTCAGCCCCTCACAGGCAAAGTGACGTAGGGCTACGTCACTAGCTTGTGAGGGTCTAGGGAGCGAGCGCGCGCCCCCGGAGGCGCGCTCCCGCTCCCGAGTGGTCACGGACCCCCCCCGCGCGTGTGACCGGCGGACCCGTTGTCCGCCGGCCACTCTGCGATCGGCGGGGGAGAGGGAGAAAGTCAGGCAGCTTGTGTAAACAAGCTGCCTGTCATTCTCCTCGCTGTATGAGAGCTGATCATCTGGATCTACTATGTAGATCCGTTGATCACTCTGCATACAGCTGAAGCCCCAGCCAATCACAGTTAGAATCACGCCCCTAGGGACACACACAGCCCCTCCCTCTCAAATAAAGTTAACCCCTTCACTACCAGTGTATTTTTACAGTAACAGTGCATATGTATAGCACTGATTACTGTAGAAATGTCACTGGTAACCCCAAAAGTGTCAAAAATGTCAGTCAAGGGTCCGATCTGTCCGCCGCAATGTCGCAGTACCACAAAAAAAATCGCAGATCGCCGCCATTACGCGTTAAAAAAAAAAACAACAAAAATGACAAAAATCTTTCCCTTAGTTAGTAAACGCAATAACTTTTGCGCAAACCAATCAAAATACGCTTTTTGCGATTTTTTTTTACCAAACATAGGTAGCATAAAACAAATTGGCCGAAAATTTTAAAAAATTTTGATTTTTACATTTTTTTTTGGGGGAATTTCATATAAAAAAAAGGGAAAAATATTGCTATTTTTGCAAAATGGACGCTCTTTTTTTGTTTATAGCGCGTGATCAAAAAATCGCACAGGTGATCAAATACCGCCAAAAGAAAGCTCTGTTTGTGGGAAAAAAAGGACGCCAAATTCGTTTAGGTACAGCGTCGCACGACCGCGCAATTCTCCGTTAAAGTCACGCAGTGCCGAATCGCAAAATACCCCCTGGTCGGAATGGGGGTAAAATCTTCCGGGGCTTAAGTGGTTAAAGTGCACATTCTTATTACAGAGGCTCTTGTTCAAGAGCAACTGCTGTATATTTTCAATATATCTAACTGCTTTATCAGAACTGCATACACTATTTGGCCATAAGTTTGTGAAGACCCATAAGTCACACCTACAGTGTATAAGCTTGTTTGACATCCCATTCCAAAAACCATAGACATTATTATGATGTTACCCCCCTTTGCAGCTATAACAGTCTCCACTCTTCTGGGAAAGCTTCCCAGAATAATATGGAATATTCATTTGAATTAAGCTGAAATAGCATTTATGAAGTCAGGTACTTATGTGGGTTGACAAGACCTGGCTCACAATCAGTGTTCCAGATCATTTGAAGATCTTCATTAGGGTTTGGGTTTAGGGCTCTGGAAGTTCCTTCATATCAAATGCATCAAATCATGTCTTCTTGGGCCTGGCTTTGTGCACCAGAACTCTATAATTTTGAGGGGTGTCCACATACGTTTGTCCATACAGAGTATTTTTCCTCTATGAAATATGAATACTTAGTGATAACCTGTAACTTTTTAATATATTTTATGCCCTTATTTTTTCTAGGTATGAGATGGAGTACAAACTAAGGACTGACATTGAGCTGGATTTGAATGATTTGCGTAATGAGCTTGAAAAAATCAAGGAAGATGTTCAATATCTAAACATTGACCATCAGCATCTCCAGCAGGACATGCTTCAAAAGAAGAAGGCCAATGAAGATGTACTGTATTGAAGAATAATAGTGTTTGGGAAATACTATATAGCAATATAGTAATACTATAATGGCCGCGGGGCCCAACATGTGGCCCTTTGATATTTACTGTACCCTTGTGGTTTCTGCAGACAGTAGTTCATATTTTCTTTACCTAGGTGCACACTCAAGCTGTGCCATCAGGTAGAGTAGGTGAGGAACATTCTTAACACTGGGTTCTAGTAGCTAATGCCTTGGTTATTTCCTTTACTCTCAGAGCTGTCCACCCTTTTCTTCTTTTTATTTTTTATTTTATCTAACCTTTTATAATGGTTCTTGCTGAGATAAATATCAATAATACTTTTTTAAGGGGACTGTAGGAAGAATAAATGTATAAGCATCGATTCTTAAAGAGGCTGCAATAGTTGTGACCTCTAGCAGTCCAATGGAATGTGTTTCCTGTCTATGACCTTCTCCTGTAGCAAGTCCCCACTTTCCACCAGCTGCCAGAATGTTCACTATCTCCGATCATCCCTTATAGCATGTCTGCAGGCTCTAACTATCTCTTCTAGCATGCTGTGGTCTTTGACTATCTCTTGTATTTCTACAGTTTCAGACAGCTTTCCATGTGTTGCTAAACACTTTGTTTTTAGCTTTCAATAGAGTATGAAAGCATTAGAGCCCCCGTCAGATTTTTATTGCTGTCTGTTCTAGTGCTTTCCCTGCTAGGTAGATTCAATGAGTTATTTGGTAAGAAGAAGGCAATTTGTAACGCATAGTAACCCTTAAAGTTAAGTTCCAAACAACTAACCTTCGAGATTTCCTTCCTATGTCGAAGCAGCAAGGTACGTAATTTCCGCGGTTGCATCCAGCCCTCCTCCTTCCCCCCTTCTGGGACCTGTGTGTGTCCCAGAAGACGATGAGACCATTCAGAAAGCGGTGCATGACTCACGCATGCGCAGTAGGAAACAGGCTGTGAAGCTTGAAGGTTTCACTGCCGGTTTCCCTTACTTGCAATGCCAGTTCCTGCACCCGAAGCCAATAGATGGATCAGCTTGGGGTGCCGACATTGCAGGCTCCCTGGACAGGTAAGTGTCCCTACATTAAAAGTCAGCAGCTACAGTATTTGTAGCTGCTGACTTTAATGTTTATTTCCCAGGCTGTAGCTCAGCTTTAACAACCCTTTGTATTTTATTGACTGCAACTCATAAAAGATGGTTGCTAGGGGTATAGCACCCCACATACCATAGCTTTTTGACTAAATATTCCTGACATTTTACCAAAATGTATACATACATATAATTGTTCCTTTTTGTATGTGAACAGAAAGTGAACAGCCTCTATAGCCAGCTGGGTGCAAGAGTCACTGTGGAAGTAGAAGCCCCCCATTCTGCGGACTTGAGTAAAATTCTGTCTGAAATTCGAGAGCAATATGAAGATCTGATGGAAGGTAACAAAGCAGAGGCAGAAAAATGGTTCCTGGCAAAGGTAAGTGTGTCATTAGTATTTTATAGAAAGTATTGTGCTGTAAAGTTCAATAGCGTGTTTGAATTTGAAAATACTGGTTGGCTGGCTTTTATGTCTTGGCTATAGTGCTTTCTGAGTACCTTACCTGGAATAGATATAGAGATAAGCTATTCTGATTTTTCTCTGATTAGCCTTCTTCTTGTTGTGAGTATGTGACTCAGACGTAGTGATGAGCCGAACATCCCCCCTGTTCAGTTCACACCAGAACATCTCGAACAGGGGAAATGTTCTAGCGAACATGCAAACTCTATTAAAGTCTATGGGAAACGAACATGAAAAATCAGAAGTCCTAATTTTCAAGGCTTAAATGCAAGTTATTGGCCCACAAAAGTGTATGGAGACCTGGGCACTACCCTGGGTGACATGAATCAATGCAAAAAAATGTTTTTAAAACAATTGTTTTTACAGGAGCAGTGATTTTAATAACGCTTAAAGTGAAACAATAAAAATGAAAAATTCCTTTAAATATTGTGCCTGGGGGGCCCCCTTAATGTGCCTGTAAAGTGGCGCATTTGTGCAATGTATGTAGCTTGCTGCAGCAATACTGACACTTCTAAAGGGAAAAATGTACCGTAATTTAAACTTGCTTGTGGCTGCAATGTATTGTCAGCTCCCGGCAATACAGAAAAAGGGAGAGAGATTTTTGCTTTTTACAGTTTGTTAAGATCAGATAGTGCAGTGTATCAGTGTATACCACAAAGTTGTATATATATATATATATATATATATATATATACAACTTTGTGGTATACACTGATACACTGCACTATCTGATCTCAACAAACTGTAAAAAGCAAAAATCTCTCTCCCTGCCAGCAATGTATTTTTAACTATACTACACTACGCTGGCCAAGGGAGCTGGTCTAGAGATAAAGGTGACTTAGTTAGGCAGGGGGAGTGTGTTCAGCCTAAGCAGGCTTGGTGGTGGTGTAGGTGGTAGAATACCAGGCTTGCAATTGAGAGGTTGTGGGTTTGAATCCATTGGCCAGTGGGTGATTTACAAGTGGAATTCCTTCAGGGAGATTGTAGTGATTTTAACAGCCGCCCCTGAGTCATGCACCTGCCTTTGGCCAATCATGGCGCAGATGATTTGATTGGCCAAAGCATGGAGGGCAGAGTCCATGCTTTGGCCAATCACATAATGCACTGCCAGTGCGCAGAGTATTATGGATGCGGGAACTCAAATTTCCCACAAAGAAGCCCATTTGTTTGCCATTGGGTGAACAGGCTGTGTTCAAATCGAACATAAGTTTGACTCAAACATGAAGCCCATCCCTACTCAGAAGCATTAAAGTGAGTCACAACCACTAGTCAGGGGACTAGAATTTTAAAAGGGTCACCAATGGCAGCTCACAGTCTGCACTTCTCATGAACTTTAAATAAATGTTAACTTAAATGAACTGTGCTAGAAGACGAAATGTAAGTTATTTGTTTAAATCAGGGCTGTCCAACAGACAAGAACTTTGGGCAGCTGGCAGGTATGCTCTTTTTTGAGATATTAGGGTTCTTTTAGACCCCTAATATCTCCCCTGACCTCCAAAGCAGTGCATCGAACACAGATCATGCTTGATTAGCTGTAAAAACCAGGAAAAAACTGTTCTGCAACAGGAATTGATGAGATTATTGTCGCTTTTGGCTTCAATGGTCATAAAGGAGATTGGGGAATGGATCCTCCCTGTATCCAGGGAAGTGGGTACCTCATTTTAGTAGGTACCCAGTTCCCGCACCCATCTAGGTTAATCAAGTGGAAGTCTGAGATCACAGATCCCAGGAGGCTGCGGGACCATTCACAGGGTGCAACGTAGCTCATGCATGTGCAGTGGAAAGCCAGCTGTGAAGCCTCAAGGAGTCACAGCTGGCTTACTACAGTTAACATACCGGCATCACTGACCCGAAGACCGGTGAAAACTGGCCCGGGTGAGGACGGTGCTGGATAACTGGGCAGGTGAGTGTCTGTTTGTTAAAAATCAGTAGCTACAGTTTTTGTAGCTGCTGGCTTTTGATTTTTTTTAGAACCTGGTCCAAGCTCCTCTTAAATAAAGGAGTTTGTTTATGTATCTCTCAGGAAATTGGCTAAAATAATATGGGTGTCAGTGTTAGTGCTAGACCATAGAGTCTTCAAGGGACAGCATCAGAGAAAAGGTGAGTATTGCAGCTAAAACTGCATGGCAATTGAAGAAAAATGCAATTCAGTTTAAGGTTGTTTGTTGCCTTTTTATTTCCCCTTCCAAACAGGCAGTTATTACAATTAATAGTAAGCAAGCATACTAAAAGACTAAAATAAAAGACAACATTAATAATTGTAGTAAACAAGGGCCCTTTATGTATTTTCAGAGTGAAGAACTGAAACGCAACGTTGAATCTAAATCTTCGGAACAGCTTCCTACTTTTCAGAGTGAGATCATAGAATTAAAGAGAACCGTTCATACCTTGGAAATAGATCTACAGAGCCAGTTGAGCATGGTACAAATTAAACTTAGCCTACTAATCAATGGTAGGACTTGTTTGAGAAGATATAAAACTTCAATAGAAAAATATGGATCTAAAGGAAATGCATAGTGTCTTTGTACATGTGTACTATTTTATATGTTATGAACAGTAAGGATTAAAATATTTGCTGTTCAATTTCTTTTTAGCACTGAAATTTTCCCTATGAACAGTTTATATTTATCATGTTCAGCCATCAGGTAGATATATAGAGTTGTCTGACTGCAAGTTTATGGCACTTGTACACTTCTGAGCTGTAACAAGAGTTTAACCTGGGAAAAATTAGCCAAACATGTAACAACTATGAAGCAATATAAAAATATTCCTGCGCCGTGTACAAAACGCAGCTTACATAAAAACAGGTGTATCCAACCAATATAAAACCTATAGAATCAAAGAAAGTGTAGCGCACTAAATTAAAAACATTAATAATACCCAGACAATTTGGTATCCAAAATGTAGATCATAGAGAGTCATAGCCCTCATTTAAAGGTGCAGTGTTGAATATCAGTCGTGAGTCACCACCATCACCAGAAAGATTGCACACTCACCAGATGGAATGGCTACCATTACAGTAGCTAGAGAGACTCAAACGTACATGACCAGAAATCACACTGGAGTTCAAAGTGGAAGGAAGACCTCCGCTGGATCACCGTATATGAATCCAACTGGGAAATGAAACAGCTCAGCTGATTATTACTGGAATTGTAATCTGGAATATTGCTTTATGTCAATTCTTTTTCTCATCTTCTGTGCACCAGCTTTGAAGGAGTTGCTAATGGTTGGGTCCTCCTAATTCCAGATGGCAATGACCTTCTGGCAGTGCCACATCCTCTGACACACCAAGGCTGAGGTCCCTCTAGCTCCAGTGTGATTCCTGGTCATGTACGTTTGAGGCTCTCTAGCTACTGTAATGGTAGCCATGCCATCTGGTGAGTGTCCAATCTTTCTGGTGATGGTGGTGACTCACGACTGATATTCTACACTGCACCTTTAAATGACGGCTATAACTCTCTATGATCTACATTTTGGATACCAAATTGTCTGGACATTATTAATGTTTTTTATTTAGTGCGCTACACTTTCTTTGAATTTATATGAAACAACTATGGTTGGCTGTCATAAGGGTCACGTGATCAGCAACTGACCCTGCAAACCCCCGATCATTATTGAGGCCGGAAACTGTCTTTGACAGCTTGGTCACTGCGCTTGGGGGTGCACACCCCAGTACAGCGCATTCCCAGTACAGAGATCTCTACCACCCATGGACACAAATTTGCAGCATGTGGATGTTAAAGCCCACCCTCTTTGCCCCTGCACATATATGATATCGGGGCAGCAAGAGGTTAAGTTAATTCCATGCTGTTTGGCTTTATTCACAGCACACCCAGAGCTGATTAAGTGAAGAGACAAATCCATCATACAGCTTTGCATGGATTCTCAATTAGAGAAACAGCCCAAAAGTGACCCGTACAGAAAGCTCGAAATGCAAACATAATGGATGTGCCTATATTAAATATTTTTATATAAAATTATTTTTCCAAGTATTTAAATAAGGTCAGAAAAATTAGGTTATAAACTTTATTCAAAATTATTATAGTATAGTAGGCTGATCCTTGGGGTCAAGAAATCGGGTAGTGTGCTCCATGAAGTGTAAATTTCCAGCTAGCTTACTTAGTCTGGGCATTACACAATGGACTAGACAATAGAAATTTTAAGACTAACATATTTTTCCCTTGACCACAGAAAATGGCCCTAGAAAGCACATTAATCGAAAAAAAGGCCAGCTACAGTTCTCAGCTTTCACAGCTACAGGAGCTAATCCATCAAGTAGAAGGCAACCTTTCTCAAGTACGCGACAAACAAGAGCGCCAGAATGAAGATTATAAGGCACTAATGCATGTTACAACACATTTGGAGAGAGAAATAGCTACCTACCAACTCCTGCTTGAGAAACAAGATATTCGGTAAGTCACAAATGCGCTAGAATTTTCAATTTTGTACATGCAACCTAAAGTACAACTAAGGGTAAAACTTGTTTTTCTGTTTTGGACAGAGAAGAGATGGATTAGAACCCCTGTCATTTTTAATTTCTGTCTGTGCCCCCCATTAGAGAGATACGCCCTCTCTATTTGTCCTGTTTACCATTATCATTGACAGAGAAGGTAATAGAAAATCCCAAATTTTGGGTTGTCCTCAGAAAAGTAATAGAGCAAAAACCTTCCATTGGAGACACTATTTCTGGTGGCCTGTGGGTCCCCAAGGAATTCCCTTAATCACTTCAGCTCCGGAAGGTTTACCCCCCAAAGCATTTTAACTGCGTTAATTTAACTGACAATTGTGCGGTCGTGCGACAATGTACCAAATGTATCAAAATATTATCAAAGTATCAAATTGATGTCCTTTTTTTCCCCAAAAAAAGAGCTTTCTTTTGGTGGTATTTGATCACCTCTGTGGTTTTTATTTTTTGCGCTATAAACAAAAAAAGAACGATAATTTTGAAAAAAAAAACATTTTTTTAGCTTTTGCTATAAAACACATGCAATAAAAAAAATCTAAAAAAAATCTAATTCTTCATCAATTTAGGCCAATATGTATTCTGCCACATGTTTTTGGTAAAAAAAAAAAAAAAAAAAATCCCAATAAGCATATATTGATTGGTTTGTTATTGCGTCTTCAAACTATGGGATAGATTTAAGGATTTTTTTTTACATTTTTGTAATAGTAATGGAGAGAATCAGAGGCTTTTAACAGGACTATGACATTGTGGGGGACAAATCTGACACTAAGTGCCATTTTTTGGGGACCAGTGACACTAATACAGTGATTAGTGCTAAAAAAAATGCACTGTCACTGTACTAATGACATTAGCAGGGAAGGGGTTAACATCAGGGGCAATCAAAGGGTTAAATGTGTTTACTGTGTGGGGGTTGCTCTGACTGGAGGAAGACAGAGATCCATGTTTCTGCTTAGCAGAAACACAAGATCTAAATCTTCCCCTCTCACAGAACCGTTGTCTGCCTTGTTTACATAGGCAGACCGCCGTTCTGCCTCTCTCATGAATGATCGCTGGGTGGTGGCAAACATTGGGTCTTCTGGGCCCGCTGATTGGCTCCCGCTGTGTCCAACCACAGCAGGAGTGGGTCACCGGCGGCGCGCATGCGCCCTAGACCCAGTGTACGAAATTATTTAAAGGTATGTCATTTCGCGCAGGAGAGCTGCCCTGTCGCAGCTTATATGCATGGGGCGGTCCAGAACAGGTTAATTTGTAGGGCTTTCCTCGCACTTCCTGTATTGACTATGAAACAGGAAGTGATGGGAATTCTCTCAAATGGGACACAGATTGCAAGAAATAAACTGACTGATCCAAAATGAAAAAAAAAGTTTTGCCTAAACTTCCACTTTAAAGGCTAAGTTCACCTTTATTTTCTAAATTCCAGCACCCCTGTGTACCAATATATCATAAATGTACTTATTTTGCAAGAATAAAGGTTTTCCATTTATCCTAAACAGAGCTTCCCTCAGTGTCAGTGCTTGTTTTATAAAAAAAATAACTTCTCCATTACTTCCTGGACAGACTTTAGGACATGAAAACTGTTAAGACACAGCACACAGAATAGGAAGACGTTCACCAGTTGACCTCATTAGCACACACCCTGCAGCTGTCCCCCCTTCTGGAAGATCACTTCCACCCTCCTCCTTAGGTGCATGGTTTTGATCACTGCCATTGTTTGTTTTTTTTTTTCTCCTACCTTAATTTCATCTCGCATAGATTGTTAATTTGGCATGTGCATATGATGTCCTTCCAGGATCAAGACTCGTGATCGCCCCCAAGGCCTACGCTCCGACACGATCTGCCACCCGTCGTGTCTACCAGACACGGCCGATGACAGATCACTGTACCAGCCTGATGCTGGTACCATAACATATGCTTATGGCCAAAGATATGGTACACATTGGACAGATATGCTTTTGGATGTAAGAGTGCCATTAGATGGATTTGGGGGCTCTGCTGTTTTGCACTGTTATCGATATTTGGTATCTATTATTTACTGTATCTATGAGATCTGTAGCTTGCGTCTCCCCTTCTGGATATTTATAGGCATTAACTATAAAGATGGCCTATTACGTCTGCTGGTGCCTTCCTTTTGCTGCTTCATCTTGCCCGTAGAAAATGTCCTTTTTTCCTCAGTGTTTGTTTTTCCCTGGCTGGTTTAGAAATTGTTTGGCATACAACAAATACATCCTATCTTATGCACTTTATATGTTGTACCAATCAGCCATTTTATTGAAGCTCTTCAGTTGTCATGATATATCTCTACTACCAAGATTAAAGGTCCTGAGAAAGCAGATTTTGCGAAACGCGTAGGCCTCTTGGATGCTACAATAGAGATTTGTTTTACTTTTTGTATATACACTATGAGAGTACAACAATTAATTGTTTTAACAATAATGTTATTCTATTATGTTTTTGTAATAACTTTTTGCTGTTTTATTATAAAAATACACCGTGTCTTAATCTGGTACCAGTAAAGTCCTTATCCCATTCCCAATTTTTCCATAATTTCCTCATCCAGAATTGGACAATTTCCCCCTCCCCTAGCTTTAGCATAACTCAGCTCCTCACTAGCACCTCCTCTCTTAGAGGGGGAGGAGAAATTAATTATGACAGGTAACCTTCTCTTGAATGTGGCATTAGATATACAAGGATAGCTATAAGATTCTAAACTTGGATCTGTACTACCAAAACTACATAATATCATCTAAAAAAAAGTCTGAAATATTATGAATAGAATAGTTCCAAAAAAGTTAGCAGGACAGACAATTTCCTGTTTGATAGCAGAATAATTTTATCACCTGCTCTAACGATCAAGTAGTCTACCACCTTACATAACCCTGCGACTTATTATTTATTTGTAGGCCAAACTAAAAGACCCCTCAGAAAAAGAGTAGAGGAACACCAGAGATTTGTTGAGTGTGGTTCCTTTGACCACAGGGCCCCATGTAATTTTAAACAATAAAAGCTTAGCGGCAGCTATGGTATTTGCAGTTGAATTGATCACCACAGACCTTCAGAGAGATTCCAGAGAATATGCGATCAAGAAATGTTTTGGATATACTAATCGGACACCCTGACCCCATAAGGTCTAAATGAAGAAAGGGAAATGTCTGAATTTTCTTTTCATAAAAAACATTTATTTATATATGCATTTTAAATCAATATGTATATGTTTTTAATATATCTATTTTATGCATGTTATAACATTAATTGGTAATACACATTTCATAGGCTAGTATTTTATGTTTAATCCAGTTGTCCTGTAACATTTTAGTAATGTTTATTAATTTATAGCATCAGTTAGGGCACCTCTTTATATTTATGCATTGTGCCTGATATGTTTTATTTTTTATTTTTTTGCTAATACGTCATTTTTTTTCTTTTCTTTTTTTTTTTTTTTGCAATTTATATTGTTGTCAATTATTTGTTGTTTGTTACAATTTAATAGCAGTGTATGGCAGATGTAACATTTCATATTCTCCCCTCTTCCATGGCTATAGAGTGCTCCTTTTAACCCCAGTAGTGAATGTGTATATCAGACTTGAAAAGGAGAGTGCCACCCTGGAAACACGTTGCCTGTGTTAGTGTGGGAGATAGAGTTCTGGAAACAGCTGCGGGAGCTGTTTGGCAGTCCAAGCCTAGTCAGTAAGAACACCAACGGTGGTCTCCCTTGTATTACCACTGTGCCACCCACTCCCCTTTGCTTGCCCCCAATTGCTACTGAATAGAAAATGACAGGTAGGATAATACTTGCGATAGTGGTTGAACCATATGCTTTGTGGAATCAGACTCTTTGGTTTAATTGCTCATAGGTTCTTGAAGCAAGCTAATTTTCAGTGCATGTGGAAATGACTGCTAGCTGTGATATTGTCCCAAGCCTTGTGAACCCCTCTATAGGACTTATCAACTATTCTTTTAACTTTTGTATGGGTATAGAGGTGAACCCAGTAGAACATTTTATCACATTGAAGGGTGTATTTAAGAAGTTTATTGAAGATAACAGTTCAAAGGTAAAGCCTGCATATTGAATGGACTGCAAGCGTTAACATTGTCCTAAGCCTTGTGAACCCCTCTCTGAGGCTTGCCAGGTTTTCTTTCAGAAATAGCTGTGGCTTTTGCAAGTGGTCAGAATGAACAAGCATCACTACCAGGGTTTATGACCATTGGATGGTGTATTTTTTGCATCTTTAATTCTATATTTATGTATTTTTTTCAGCTTTGGGCACCAGGTAATAAAATAGATATTAGAGAACCGGAGAAAGTGCAGAGAAGGGCAAACAAACTGATGCATGGAGGAACTTAGCTATGAGGAAAGATTAGCTCAATCAAATTCTCTTCTTGAGAAGAGGAGATTGAGGGGGGGGGGGCACCATGTATAAATACATAAATGGTTTATTTAGCGACCTTGGGGTAGGGGGTTTCCCTTTATACTCATACCAAAAGGTTTCTTTGCAGTAAGAGCTTTGAAAATGTGGAATAGACTCCCTCAAGAACTAGTTCTGGCTGTCTCGTTAGATTGTAGAAGAACTAAATGCATTCCTAAATGCATAAAACTGTATTTTAAAGTATACAAAGACAAAGATTTTTTTTTTGTTTTGCATAAAGTGGAGAGGAATAAGAACCCCTGTTAGGTTTTTATTGCTGTCTGTGTCCCGATTTTGAACATTTACTCTCTCTTTTTCTCCTGTTCACCTTTAAAACTGAAAATGAAAGAAACAAATGACAATGAAAAAAATCCTACATTTTGGGTTGTCCACAGAACAGGAATAGAGGGGAGAGCTTCCAATTGGGACACTAGTTCTGGTAAACCCTGGGGATAATCAGTGGTTCCCTCACTTTAGAAAGATTTCTCATTGCTTCCTGTTTTGACTATTAGACAGAAAATTAAGAGAAATCTCCACAATTGGATACAGATGGCCAAAAATTTTTGACAGATGTAACCCTCTCTTGCGCTATTAAAAAAAAAAAAATAGTTTGCCTTGTATATTACTTTAACATTTACAGTAAAGGGAAAGACAATGACAATAATATAGGCAATATCTTATTGCCTTCTGGGAGATCAGAAAGGAATTTATTTTTCCCCTGCTGGACCACATTGGACCATGCTTTATTGGGGGTTTTCACAGGATGCCTTCCTATGAATCAACTGTGAGTATAGGATCCTGTCAATGGAGGTTTTCTATTTATTAATTTATTCTATGTATTTATTTGTTATTGGTTGAACTAGATTGACTTGTTTTTTTTTTCAACCTAACTATGTATTTATGTATATTATAATATGCAGACTGGTGCTTATACAGAAAAGATATACTGCTAGAAGCACATATCTGTCGATAGCCTTATTTTTTTTACATATGTATACTAACTGCCTTCAGGTGTCTTACATTTTTTTTTTAAAACCATGGATTTTTTTTTTTTTTTGCAGTGTTCCAAGACATATGCCACATTTCTCAGAAGGTCAGTGACAAAAAGACATTTACTTGTCAGTTAACCATAAGATATTATGCAAGACATACTGAGCGATAACTAAATGATAGGGCCAATTTATAACAGAGAATGGATTCCATTATCCTCTCTCCTTTATTCTCCACAGTATTTTTAGATACCGCAGCCTCTATAACCATAACCATATATATATATATATATATATATATATATATATATATATATATATATATTTTTTTTTTTTTTTTTTTTTTTTTACTTTAATTTAGGCATAGTTTGTGATATTTTTAAAGTCCTGATAAGGGAGTATTGTTTTATCCCTTGAAATGTGTTGGCTTTGTATATGGTTTTAACAACTGAATAAACTTGTATTTGGACTTTAATATCACAGTGTGGTGCCACGATCCTAGACCAACTAAATACAGATTTTAATAGCTGCCTGTTATTCAGTTGTTTCCTATTGGGAGATTTCCCCTCTTGTTCTGTTCTGCCTTACAACTGTCACCTATACAAGAAATGATTTAGAAATTTCTCATATGGTATAAAGACGACAATGAAAATTCCCTACAAAGAAATTGAGGGTCCTGCTTCAGGCTGCAGTAGGTTCTTATATGCTGATAATTGCTGGAGTTTAAGCAGGGAAAGAGCCAATAAAAGTCAACGAAGAAGGAAAAGAAGTCCCAAGAGCCGCACATCACACAAAACCCTCAAGTGGAAGAAAGCCTTAGCATAGACTCCGCCTGGGTCATACCCCGACATGTTTCGCCCCCACCCACGGGGCTTAGTCAGGAAAACAGAGATTCCACAGACAGGGGGAGATAAACACATCATTGGCTGTTGCTTTATTAAGAAAATAATAATATCAGGGGAATTTCTGCAACACATAGGAGCCAGGGAACACAAAGCTCTAGCCCACAATAATTCAGAAAGATTTTCAAAGGATACAAACGTTCAAAAACCTGTGTTGGCAGAAAAAAAATGAAGGAAATGTGCAATAAAGTAACAGCCCAAAAAAATAAAAAAAAAGATAAGATATCCCATGACTAAGCCCCATGGGCTTGGCAAAACATGTCTGGGGCACGGCTTGGAAGGACTCTAGGCTGAGGCTGCTTTCACTCTTTACATGAGGGTTTTGTGTAATGTGTGTGGCTCTTGGGACTTTTCTTCCTTCAGCATGAAAATCCGACAGAGGTTTTAATCTTACCACACTCTAGGCCAGGGGTCTCCAAACTTTTCATGAACAAATCAAATTTAAATGAATGAATACATTTTAATTTGCCTTTCTTTTTTTTTTTCTTTTTTTGCAATCAGCAATGAATAACTGAAACAACTGTAGTAAAATAAAGCAAAGACAATCCAAATAAACTTGAGCCCATCAGGTACCCCTTTACATTGGAATTCCCCTTACATAAGAGTCCTCTTTAGAGCCCCCTTACATCTGTGTGTCCCCTTTTACATCAGAGGGCTGCCTGAAATCTTGCAGCAGGCTGAATTTGGACCGCGTGGGCATAGTTTAGAGACCCTTTCTCTAGGCAAACCAAAATGTTTTGTCTGGAGTTTGCCTTGAACCTCGGGTTGCATTATGTGGCAAATGCATGTCTTCATGTCCTCTCAATTTTAATAGCTTACTCCCTATTTTCAAAAAAATTGGTTTTATAAAATGTGTAATTTTGCTTGAATATGTAGATGTTAGATTCAAAAATAAAACATTTTTTTCCCTATCTTTCTTAGGGCGTTCCAAAAACATCAGAGTCGTCTCAATTACAGAAGAAGTTGAGAGCAGGAAAATTATATCACCAAGAGAAAGCTGTTAGAAATTACTATGATGGGCCTGAGCTTTTTAATTATTTTAAACACCTATGATCTTCTGCTTACTACATGATGAACATCATGGTTTTGTAGATCACTAGGATGCTAGAGTCATTGGTCTCACTACTGGTTTGACTTGTTCCTTGCATCACGTCACCTAAGATGTAAGAGTTTGTGTCATCACAACATACACAGTGAGGTCAGTTTTATTAAAGCTATGAAGTCTTTCTTCGTAAGTCTCTATTAAATGTCAAATTGTACCTATTAATCAATACACTTTGAAGTAAGGGTGAGGCTGAAGCATTAAAAACGAATAAACTAGGGGATAGAAGGCAAAGGTGATAATTATGTCTTTGTAGCTTATACATTGATCACACCATTATTTAAAGCGTTGATTAAGCAACATTTAGCAATTCTCATCACAAACAAAAACAAGTTAAAAATCTCAGTAAGTTTAGGAGATACAGTGACTTTTCATTTCTATTGCAAATATATGGTGAAATGTATCCCCCTGACCCACTGATAATCACCTCTGCAGCAATCCCTTGCCATTCTCCCTCTGTCTCAACCAATACCCGAGTATAGGGAACATGTGACCTCCTCCTAGTGGTTCATCACTATGCCCCAGCATTGTCATTTAAAGGAGGGGGTGATGTTATCGGTTCCTCTAGGCTCTGACATCGATCAGCACAAAATACTAAGCAGGAAGGACTGTGTGGGATCACTTGAATGGTTAAAATCAGTAGATCGAGAGGGTCTTTCTAAAAGTCACTTTTCTCTTTAGGTACTTATGGTCAACAATCCAATAAATGTTAGGTTATTGTCTGACTGCAACATTTATTACTTTCTTCTTTAGTGGTTTATTTAGATCTAGTAGTCACAAATATGCTTTTATTTATTTATGTATTTATTTATTTAGATAGATACAGTATCTCACAAAAATGAGTACACCCCTCCCATTTTTGTAAATATTTTATTATATCTTTTTATGTGACAATACTAAAGAAATTACACTTTGCTACAATGTAAAGTAGTGAGTGTACAGCTTGTATAATAGTGTAAATTTGCTGTCCCCTCAAAAAAACTCAACACACAGCCAATAATGTCTAAACCGCTGGCAACAAAAGTGAGTACACCCCTAAGTGAAAATGTCCAAATTGGGCATAATAAGACATTTTCCCTCCCCGGTGTCATGTGACTCATTAGTGTTACATGGTCTCAGATGTAAATGGGGAGCAGGTGTGTTAAATTTGGTGTTATCGCTCCCACTCTCTCATACTGGTCACTGGAAGTTCAACTTGGCACCTCATGGTAAAGAACTCTCTGAGGATCTGAAAAAAAAAGAATTATTGCTCTACATAAAGATGGCCTAGGCTATAAGAAGATTGCCAAGACCCCAAAACGAATCTGCAGCATGGTGGCCAAGAGCATACAGCAGTTTAACAGGACAGGTTCCACTCAGAACAGGCCTCACCATGGTCGACCAAAAAAGTTGAGTACACATGCTCAGCATCGTATCCAAAGGTTGTCTTTGAGAAATAGATGTATGAGTGCTGCAAGCATTGCTGCAGATGTTGAAGGGGTGAAGGGGTCAGAGTGTCAGTCCTCAGACCATACGCCGCACACTGCATCAAGTTGGTCTGCATGGCTGTCGTCCCTAAAGATGATGCACAAGAAAGCCTGCAAACAGTTTGCTGAACACAAGCAGACTAAGGACATGGATTACTCGAACCATGTCCTGTGGTCTGATGAGACCAAGATAAACTTATTCGGTTCAGATGGTGTCAATCGTGTGTGGCGGCAACCAAGTAAGGACACCAAGTGAGGAGACAAAGACAAGTGTGTCTTGCCTACAGTCAAGCATGGTGATGGGAGTGTTATGGTCTTGGGCTGCATGAGTTCTCCCGGCACTGGGGAGCCGTGAACCAAGAATGCCAACATGTACTGTGACATACTGAAGCAGAGCATGATCCCCTCCCTTCAGAAACTAGGCCGCAGAGCAGTATTCCAACATGATAATGATGACCCCAAACACAACTCCAAGACGACCACTGCTTTGCTAAAGAAACTGAGGATAAAGCTGATGGACTGGCCAAGCATGTCTCCAGACCTAAACCCTATTGAGCATCTGTTAGGCGTCCTCAAACAGAAGGTGGAGGAGCGCAAGGTCTCAAACATCCACCAGCTCTGTGATGTCATCATGGAGGAGTGGAAGAGGACTCCAGTGGCAACCTGTGAAGCTCTGGTGAACTCCATGCCCAAGAGGGTTAAGGCAGTTCTGGAAAATAATGGTGGTCACACAAAATATAGACACTTTGGGTCCAATTTTGACATGTTCACTTAGGGGTGTACTCACTTTTATTGCCAGCGGCTTAGATATAAATGGCTATGTGCTGAGTTATTTTGAGGGGACAGTAAATGTACACTGTTATACAAGCTGTACAGTCACTACTTTGCATTGTAGCAGCCATTTATTCAGTGTTGTCACATGAAAAGGTATAATAAAATATTTACAACAATCTGGGGAGTGTGATCACTTTTGTGAGATACTGTAGATAGATAGATAGATAGATAACTGCCTTTTATCTCTAGCTCATATATATATATATATATATATATATATATATATATATATATATATATATGAGCTAGAGATAAAATCTCTATCTATCTATCTATCTATCTATCTATCTATCTATCTATATATATATATATATATATATATATATATATATATATATATATATATATATATATATATATATATAGATAGATAGATAGATAGATAGATAGAGATTTTATCTCTAGCTCATATATATATATATATATATACAGTATCTAACAAAAGTGAGTACACCCCTCAGATTTTTGTAAATATTTTATTATATCTTTTCATGTGACACCACTGAAGAAATTACACTTTGCTACAATGTAAAGTAGTGAGTGTACAGCTTGTATAACAGTTATGTATAAATTTGCTGTTCCCTCAAAATAACTCAACACACAGCCATTAATGTCTGGCAACAAAAGTGAGTACACCCCTAAGTGAACATGTCAAAATTGGGCCCAAAGTGTCAATATTTTGTGTGGCCACCATCATTTTTCAGCACTGCCTTAACCCTCTTGGGTATGGAGTTCACCAGAGCTTCACAGGTTGCCACTGGAGTCCTCTTCCACTCCTCCATGATGACATCACAGAACTGGTGGATGTTAAAGATCTTGCGCTCCTCCACCTTCCATTGGAGGATGCCCCACAGATGCTCAATTAGGTTTACAGTATGTCCGGAGACATGCATGGCCAGTCCATCGCCTTTACCCTCAGCTTCTTTAGCAAGGTAGTGGTCGTCTTGGAGGTGTATTTAGGGTTGTTATCATGTTGGAATACTGCCCTGCGGCCCAGTCTCCAAAGGGAGGGGATCATGCTCTGCTTCAGTATGTCACAGTTCATGTTGGCATTTATGGTTCCCTCATTGAACTGTAGCTCCCCAGTGCTAGCAGCACTCATGCAGCCCCAGACCATGACACTCCCACCACCATGCTTGACTGTAGGCAAGACACACTTGTCTTTGTACTCCTCATCTGGTTGCTGCCACACACGCTTGACACCATCTGAAACAAATAGGTTAATTTTGGTCTCATCAGACCACAGGACATGGTTCCAGTAATCCATGTACTTAGTCTGCTTGTCTTCAGCAAACTGTTTGCAGGCTTTCTTGTACATCATCTTTAGAAGAGGCTTCCTTCTGGGATGACAGTCATGCAGACCAATTTGATGCAGTATGCAGCATATGGTCTGAGCACTGACAGGCTGACACCCCACCCCTTCAACCTCTGCAGTAATACTGGCAGCAATCATACATTTATTTTCCAAAGACAACCTCTGGATATGACGCTGAGCACATGCACTCAACTTTCAACCATGGCGAGTCCTGTTCTGAGTGGAACCTGTCCTGTTAACCCTCTGTATGGTCTTGACCACAATGCCGCAGCTCAATTTCAGGGTCTTGGCAATCTTCCTATAGCCTAGGCCATCTATTATGTAGAGCAACAATTCTTTTTTCAGATTCTCAGAGAGATCTTTGCCATGAGGTGCCATGTTGAACTTCCAGTGACCAGTATGAGAGAGCGAGAGCAATAACACCAGATTTAACACACCGGCTCCCCATTCACACCTGAGATCTTGTAACACTAACGAGTCACATGACACTGGGGAGAGAAAATGGTTGATCGGGCCCAACTTGGACATTTTCAAGTGTACTCACTTTTTTTAATTTTGAGGGGACAGCAAATTTACACTGTTATGCAAGCTGTACACTCACCCTACATTGCAGCAAAGTGTAATTCCTTCAGAGTTGTCACATGAAGAGATATAGTAAATATATGGTATCTAAAGAGATATAATATATAGTATATAGAGATATAGTAAAAAAAAATTTAAAATGTGAGGGGTGTACTCACTTTTGTGGGATACTGTATATATATATATATATATATATATATTATATATATATATATATATATATATATATATATATATATATATATATATATATATATATATATATATAGTCAAAATTACTGAGACACTTGCCTTTACATGCGCATGAACTTTAATGACATCCCAGTCTTAGTCTGTAGGGTTCAATATTGAGTTGGCCTATCCATTGCAGCTACAACAGCTTCAACTCTTCTGGGAAGGCTGTCCACAAGGTTTAGGAGTGTGTCTAGGGAAAAGTTTGACTATTCTTCCAGAAGCAAATTTGTAAGGTCAGGCACTGGTGTTGGACGAGAAGGCCTGTCTCTTATTCTCCACTCTAATTCATCCTGAAGGTGTTCTATCGGGTTGAGGTCAGGATTCTGTGCAGGCCAATCAAGTTCCTTCACCCCAAACTTGCTCATCCATGTCTTTATGGACCTTGCTTTGTGCACTCATGTGCAGTTATGTTGGAACAGAAAGGGGTCATCCTCAAACTGTTCCCACAAAGTTTGAAGAATGAAATTGTCCAAAATGTCTATGTATGCTGACACCTTAAGAGTTCCCTTCACTGGAACTATGAGGCCAAGCCCAACCCCTGAAAAACAACCCCACACCATAACCCCCCCTCCCCCCTCCACAAAAATATTTGGACCAGTGCACACAGCAAGGTCCATAAAGACATGGATGCAGGAGTTTGGGGTGGAGGAACTTGACTGGCCTGCACCCCAACCCGATAGAACACTTTTGGGATGAATTAGAGCAGAGACTATGAGCCAGGCCTTCTCATCCTATATCAGTGCCTGACCACACCAAATGCGCTTCTGGAAGAATGGTCAAAAATTCCCATAGACACACTCCTAAACCTTGTGGACAGCCTTCCCAGAAGAGTTAAAGCTGTTACAGTTGCAAAGGGTGAGCCAACTCATTATTGAACCCTACGGACTAAGACTTGGATGCGATTATATTTCATGTGCGTGTAAAGGCAGGCGTTCCAATACTTTTGACAATATAGTGTATATATACAAATATATATATATATAGATATATATATATTGATAATTCCAAGCACAGTATTGCGTCTGGTGTCTTCTCTATGTCTTATAAACTTATCTAATCTTATCAACTAAGAAGTCTTATCAACTTAGAAGTCTTAACTTCTCCAAGTCTTATCAACCTGCTAAACAAATAACATTTGAAATATGTGTAACTGAGGTGTTAGATTTGACTGATCAATAGATTGGAGATCATCAAACAAATTATTATGGTGTAGAATGGCGCCACTGAGGCTGCCTTTAAACACAAACTTGGTGCCCCTATAAACAAAGGACCTCCGTTTCGGAAGCTGCATATAGAAAGCCAAAAAAAAGCACCAGACCATGATTGTCCAAAAACACTTAAAATCAGCATATGTTCAACAAGACAATATAAAACTCATAACACATTTCAGGGGTTTCAAATGTATCCCCCTTCCTCAGGGCTACAAAACAAATATATAATTGATACAAAAATGGTTGCAAAAATATAGCATTTGCTGCTGAACTCAGAAACAAATGCAGAAATAATCTTATTTAAAAAAAAAGGATGGTTTGAAATTGTAGATTTAAAATGTTAATAAATATATAGTATGCAGCTGTAATTAATTAAAAAGTAATAAAATGGATACAAGGTCCTTGTCCTAAAATGACCTGAAATATTAGGATTGACATACAGTAATATCTTTGGTTGCAGATAAGATTGTGTTAACTTTTTTACTGTTGCATATAAGTTTCAGTGACAAATGTTATGTTTTTTTCAACCCTTTGTGCATCAATTATTTATTTGTGTTGTACCCCTCGAGAAGAGGGATACCTTTGAACCCTTGATATTGGCTGGATGTCATATAATGAATTGCTAAAGAGAACACCAATATTATATTTTTTTGGACTCTCAGCTCATTGGTCTGACACCATTTTTGGACTTTGTATATGAAAAACTTTTTGATCAGTTCATGTAAAAATATGTAAACCTAAATTGAAATTAGACTATTAGACATTTCATCGTTGGCTGTGTAGGTTATTGCTCACTTAGCTGCCATTTTAGGAAAAAATTTAATTTTGATTCTATGTGATTATTGGACAGAAAGTTTGCTATTCATGATATTCATTCCCCAGTATACCAGAATTATTTTAAAATACTCTCTCATATTTTGTGGATATTACATATTCTACCTTTGAATTATATTTTTACTGCGTTTTTCAAATATTACTGAACACATCTGAAAAAAACTCACTTTTTAAAAGAAGAATCTACTCTGATGTGTTAGCTTTGTGAATTCAACCTTTGAGCTCTCACAAAAACCAATTCATGAAAAGTATTTTTGGTTGCCTTTTTACTTCCCTGTCATCAACATTTGACTTCTGCTTCTTTAGCACTAATAGATTTACCTTGAAGCTGTTTCCAAAGGACACAGAATGTTTTAAAACTATGAATGAAGGTGTGCAATTTTTTTACCAGAGCTTCTTATGTACATCTATATCAGGGGTCTCCAAACTTGTCAGCATAAAGGCCACATTTGCATATTTTACAAATTTACGTAGACTGACAAAAATAATTTTATAAATGAATAAATAAACTTACTCCAAGAAATATCTTCACAACAAAATTGCCCCATCACATCAGCATTCAGAAGCCCTCCTTTTACACCAGACCCCTCCATTACACATCAAAGTACCCCCTTTCATTTTAGAGCCCCTTTTCCTTTATAAACCCCCTCTTCACACAACAGAGCCCGCATTTCACTTTAGAGCTTCTCTTTTCACATCAGAGACCACTTTTCAAATCAGAACCCCTCTTAGACTTCAAAAACTAACTCAAATCAGAGCCCCCCCCCCCCCCCATTACATCAGAGCCCCTATTAAAACCAACTCAAATCAGGGATTCCACTCTCATCAGAGCCCCCTTTTCACATTAGAGCCTCCCTTTCATATCAAAGCCCCCCTCACATCAGAGCCCCCCTTGCACATCAGGGCCCCCCCCACATCAAATCCTTCATTACATCAGAGCCCCATACACATCAGAGCCCCCCTTTCACTTTAGAGTTCCCCTTTTCACATCAGGGACCATTTTTCAAATCAGAACTTCTCTTCGACATCAAAAACCATCTTAAATCAGAGCCCCCCCCCCTTACATCAGAACCCCTGTTAAAACCAACTCAAATCAGGGACCCCACTCACATCAGAGCCCCCTTTTCAATTAGAGCCTCCCTTTCATATCAAACCCCACCTCACATCAGAGCCCCTCATATCAAACCCTCCATTACATCAGAGCCCCATACACATCAGAGCCCCCTTTCACTTTAGAGTTCCTCTTTTCACATCAGAGACCACTTTTCAACCTCTCTTAGACATCAAAAACCAACTCAAATCAGAGCTCCCACCTTACATCAGAGCCCCTGTTAAAACCAACTCAAATCAGGTACCCCACTCACATCAGAGCCCCCTTTTCACATTAGAGCCTGCCTTTCATATCAAAGCCCTCCTTGCACATCAGAGCCCCATATATCAAACCCTAAATTACATCAGAGCCCCCATACACATCAGAGCCCCCTTTCACTTTAGAGTTCCTCTTTTCACATCAAAGACCACTTTCAAACCAGAAGTCTTTTTGGACATCAAAAACCAACCCAAATCAGAGCCCCTCACCCCCTTACATCAGAGCCCCCATCAAAACCAACTCAAATCAGGGACCCCACTCACACCAGATCCCCCTTTTCACATTAGAGCCTCCCTTTCATATCAAAGCCCTTCCTCACATCAGAGCTCCTGTTACACATCAGAGCCCCCTTTTACATCAGAACCTCCAAATATTGAACCATCCATCACATTAGTCTCCTCATACACATCAGGGCACCTCTTACACCTCAGAGCTACCTCTCATTAGAGCCCCCCACTCATCACAGCATCCCTTCACATCTGATTCCTCCTTTATATCAGAGCCCCCCTTTCACATCAGAGCCCCCATAACATATGGGAGAAGTTGCTGAGAGCTGAGTAAAATCTTGTAGCCAGGTGTGGCCATGAGCTGTAGTTTGGAGAGCCCTGATCTACTCCATGGTAAAAGTCAGTTATTTTGATAAATGCATAGAGATTATTCAACTGCGAGCAAATGAAAGCTAGACATTATGGTTCATTGCCTTTCTGTTTGCTTGAGCTATGAGGTGGTCAAAGTGAGTGGAAAACCCATCACTCAAGCAGAGTAGAAAGGTAGAGTGTGAGTTTGGGGTAATGACATTACTGCAAAGGTCAGATCATTTTAAGACAATTTTAACTCCACTTAAAATCCTAAAAGGCATTGTCAACCAGAAGGTGGTTATGGTAGACTTTAAAGCCCAACTACAGATAAACCATTTTTTTTTTTAAATTATAGATAATTATTCTAAATGATGCCTATTACTATAACCAATATTATACTAGACCTCTGTAGGTCATACATTTTCAATACAACATTACTTTGTTAAGACAAAGTTATCTTATCCTTTCCCTTTACCCCTTTGTAACACATCCTACCCCCTCAATGGTCTCCACTAACCTAGATCTCGTCATTGCAGCACAAGCTTCTTTATCTGATGTCCACATGTGTGCAGTTTGGTTTTAAAGACTGGTAGATGACTAGGAGTCAATCCATCTTCCAGCTCCATAGAAGTCCATGGGGCCGAACTGCGCAAGCGTGGGAATTAGGCCAGGAAGCCGTTGAGAGATATAAACATAACTACATGCACTGGTGATGAGATCTAAGTAAGTTGAGAGCTTTGAGGGAGGAGAATGGATTACATCTACCCAGGAAGATAAGCGGAAAAGGGTGAGGAAACTTTGTATGAACTTTCCCTTACCCTTTAAAGGACTTAAATAGGCTGTACTTACAGGTGAGGGGGTATTGACATAGAGTTTACTTTTATTATTTATAAATCTTGTATATTTGACTTATATTTTAGGTATTATGTATTGTTGACTACAAACCAAATATATACAGTATATCTATAAATATATCTATTATATCTGATGTATCTATTATAAGGTAATATAATAAAATGACTTTTGTTTCAAATGTCTCCAATTGTTATTAGTGATGTTTTAAGCAGTATACATGCAAACAATGTGAATTAAAGTGGTTGCTGTAAAGACAGACATGAAATATGAACAAAGCCTATCCTTCTATAGTGTATTCTTGTCTCAATTTAGAGCACTAAGTTTAATTTCTGTCTGCTGCTTCACTCCCCTGCTATTATGGTAGCATGAATCACTTCTGGCAAGGATTCCTGACACCAAGAGAAAAAAAAAGTGGCAGGGGAGGGATCTCCAGCACACAGCCTGTGATTGGCAGCCGCAGCTCTGATCCTGTGTGCTGTGTGAAGGGGACGGGTGTCTCTTCTCTCCGATCAGCAACCAGAACTCTCCTTACTGAGCTCTTTACTGTGTCTTTGAAGCTCTCCACGCCCTGTTTTCTGGGAGCTCAGACAAGCTTTATTAATTCTGCACTTTGAACAAATGTAAAGAGGAGAAGACCGCAGATAAACAGGTATGACTTATGTAGGAGGATTTATTTAATCTCTGTATATAGCCTGAGTACAGTCCCTTTACTGGGTATTTGTAAGATTTGGCAACCACTTTTAACATACCTTTGTTGGTAAAGTAACCGGTTCTCTTTATTCCCCTCCCCAGCAATACATACACTATATTGTCAAAAGTATTGGGACACCTGCCTTTACATGCACATGAACTTTAATGGCATCCCAGTCCTAGTCCGTAGATTCAATATTGATTGGCCTACCCTTTGTGGCTATAACAGCTTCAATTCTTCTGGGAAGGCTGTCCACAAGGATAAGGGTGGAAGGATCTGGTTGAAGCCAGTCAAGATCCTACACCCCAAACTCACTCATTTAGCTCTTTATGGACCTTGCTTTATGCACTGATCCAAATAATTTGGTGAAGGGGGGATTATGGTGTGGGGATCTTTTCCAGGGGTTAGGCTTTGCCCCTTAGTTCCAATGAAGGTAATTCTTAAGGCATCAGCATACAAAGACATTTTGGACAATTTCATGCTCCCAACTTTGTGGGGATGGCCCCTTCCTGTTCCAACATAACTGTGCACCAGTGCACATAGCAAAGTGCATACAGACATAGGTTAGCGAGTTTTGGGTGGAGGAACTTGACTGGCCTGCACAGAGTCCTAAACTCAACCTGACAGAACACCTTTGGGATGAATTAGAGTAAAGACTGTGAGCCAGGCCTTCTCCAACATCAGTGCCTGACCTCACAAATGTGCTTCTGGAAGAATGGTCAAACATTCCCATAGACACACTCCTAAACCTTGTGGACAGTCTTCTCAGAAGAGTTGAAGCTGTTATAGCTGCAAAGGATGGGCCAACTCAATATTGAACCCTGCAGACTAAGACTGGGATGCCATTATGGTTCATGTGCGTGTAAAGGGAAAGCGCCCCAATACTTTTGACAATACAGTGTACCTTCCTTTGCCCCCCAACTCTTCAGTTCAATTGCCAGAAGTGAAGAAAATACTTCATTTTTCTTGGTATGGAGAATCAGCATGCCTTCCAACCTTCTGAAGGAAAAAAAGAAAACTAGAAAGAGAAGGGGGGGGGGGGTTTCTTGGAGAAAGATATCTCCCCCACCCATAAGAGTAGAACTTTAGAGGACCTATGGTTGTCACATATGGGTGAGCACATCAAAATATAATCATTTGTATAGAAAGAAAAAGAAAAACCTTTTAGTACAATGTATGCGGACAAAAACCAAAGAGCCATTTTTGCACACATTTAGAAAAACATTTTAGGTCTGAAGATAAGTTTAAACCCCCAAAGATTATATATTTTCTGAAAGCAGACACTTGAGAGGTTAAAGTAGTGGTAGTTACAATTTTGTTGTCACAACTTATTTGTTTATCAAGCGCAAACTTTCAGTACAAAATACACTAAAGCTAATTTTAGGGCACACAAATGCAATATATTACCCCGTTTTTTGGTAAGAAAAAAATGAAACTGTGTTGAGTAAATAGCACCAACAAAATGATGACAAACTTTAGTACCCTATATTTCCCCTAGGTGATACTTTACAAGCCCCAACAAGTCACCAATTTAGAGTTAGCCATAAATATTGGCCCTAAAATTATTTCTCTCCAGCATGCATGGTGATATCTAACATGTGTTTTGCAAATTACATTTTCTTACGCAGGCATCTTCATTGGGTGCATTTATGTTTGTGTGTGGAGGGTGGGGCAAGCTAAACATTTTTTCTGGGAGTTTAAGTCCTTGGTTATAACTTTACCTTATAACTTTTTTCTCCCTCCCCTCCATCCAGTGACACCTGTCCGGGACAGTGCAGCCCAGAAAGCAAGGCAGGTGGGGGGCAGGGGTTATGCTGGGGTAGAGGATACTCCAGGGGTCTTACAGTATGCTTTCATTAGATTGCTCCATTTAATAATGAGAAATAAAGAGAGATATTTAGGCAGCATCTTACATATCAAGATCCTGAAAATCAATATAGATCAGAATAATCTGCAGTTATAATAATACGGATACATGTGACCTAATGCCTCCAAAGTACTCTTCTTTCTTTTTGTTAGGTAAGGTTATTTGCACATGGGGGTGTCTATCTTCTGAGCATCCCAATGTTTTAGTGTGCCTGGGAGGGACAAGTGCAGAGTCCAGCTCACTGCATGCAGTTTATCAAAGTCTATGGCAGGCTGCCGCTGGATGGGGCTAAATGCTGTATCAATTGGTACTCACGGTTATGGCTCTATGCATTTAGGGACAAAAGTCCAGAACGCAATAGATCTGAGTTCTAGGTACTTATCCCTGAACACATAGGGCCCTAAAAGCACTTAAAAATCTAGACACTCGATTTCTGGACCTTGCTGTTCTTAGTGGTTCCACTCGCCAACTCCTGTGTCCTAGAGGAACCACTGAGCGTGCGAGTGGGACCAGCGATCTGACACTTACAGAAATGTTGGTTTCTAAAGATATTTCAGTCACCTTCTCTGCAAAAGAAGGTTGTTTAGTAGCACAGGCAGCAGAAGAGATAAGTATCTTCATTTTCAGGGACAGAATTTTGAGCACTTTGGGGTTGATTTACTAAAGGCAAAATCAATGCGCACTCTGCAAAGTGCAGTTGCTCCAGAGCTTAGTAAATGAGGTAAAGGTGTACTTTGCAAAGAATATCCATCACAATGCAATGAAAAAAAAAAAAAAAACAGCTTTTTTGCTTGCGCATGTTTGGATGATGGAAATCAGCAGAGCGTTTGCTCATTTACTAAGCTCTGGAGCAACTGCATAAAGTGTACAGTACATTCTATTTGCTTTTAGTAAATAAACCCCCTATGACTTTAGTCCCTTTTTCTAGACTTGCCTGTACTAGGCTCCAGCGCTCGGTTTTATGCTCTGCGTGCAGTTGCCAGCTTCAAGCCTATCATAGAGGGGGGCACTGTTTAAAAAGTCTAGCATGTGGATTGCTCAGTGTTTGAGCAATGCGTCCACACGCTAGCAGTTGGACTCCCTTGACCCCCGTTCTCTTAGTGGGATTCCCTGTGCTTTTTGTGATCCCCGGCATTTCAATTTCTTCCAGCCTTGCTCCTAAGTGGTTCGCTTGCTACAATCTTTGTAAGTTCCTGAAGAAGCTTGAAGAGATTGTAGAATGCGAAATGCGTAGAAGTTGATTGAGGCTCCGGATCTCTGACCTGACCCCCTGCAGTCACCTTGCTACTTGTTGCTCTCTGGTCCCCGATGATTGGACTGACATGGACCGCCTTACGGCCAGCCTATGACAAGCCAAGTGCAGCCATGCAGAAGAACACGTGAGGCAGTGTACCCGCTATGAAGAGGAGCTCTGTAATCCAACACAACTGTAACTAATTACTGGACATGGTTCACCGCAGCTGACTCACTCCTGTCCATAGGAGTAACACTGTGTGGATGTATCACACGATCCGTGTTTGGGTGCCATATAGCAGTGGTCCTCAACTCCGGTCCTCTGGGCCCACTAACAGGCCAGATTTTAAGTTTTACCTTGGGGAGATGCAGACTAGAATACTGCAATCACTAAGCAGCAAATGAGATCACCTGTGATATAATTTAGTTATCTTGCAAACCTGGCCTGTTAGTGGGCCCCGAGGACCGGAGTTGAGGACCACTGCCATATAGGATCTGAGAGAGTACTTGTGATTTATATCACTGCTACAGTGACTTCACATATTGATACTTATACTCAACCCATGGCCATATCCAATTTGAACTACACACGGACGTGATCATCCACGGCTCCAACACCGGTATTTCAGCTGCCACTTTGATCTTCTCTCGTTCATAGAGCTGAACTATCCCTTACATCCTTATGATCTGCTTATCTGCCTGGCTAATGGCATTAATTGTCTTTAAACAGGGTCTACTGTGAAATCAGTTCCCTCAATACAATTATTTCTCAAAGAGGTTACTTCGAAACTGATCCCACTTAACAATGTGAACTGTCAACGCTATCCAGCAGATGGCCATCGGCTTCAGATGAGGTGTACGGTTCCTGATCAGCCAGATAGTAGCATTATTGTGATTATTGCAGGGGGTTCCCTGTTTCAGAATTTACACATTGTTATCTATAGGTTTTGTATGGTTTTAGCATGTCATCTTCCAGGTGATTACAACTCTTCTGCAAACATATGCAGGATGCTAGCGATGCAAAAGAGGTAGTTGTTCCCTGGAATGATGACCCAGCATTTGACCAATCAGCTATATTATCAGGTCATGCACTTAGAGTCCGAACTCTATTGTTTTTAATTTGACAATGTTGTCATGTGCACTCTGTATTTGATGTAGGTGGTGCGATATATACATATCATGTATCTTATATAAATTTTGTATTCAATAAACTTTATCTTAGTCACACTATGTGGACCTATAAGTGCCGTCTTTTTGTATGGTCCTTTCCATACTATTTTAATTTTTTTTTTCCATGTGTTTATAACTGGGCACTTGGTTCAACACCTATTTTGGTGAGTTAGTGGAATAAGCTGGTGTGTTGTATCATATACACACCGGCACCTCCTTGCTTTGTGTAGCAGATCTCTGTTACCTATTTTTTATGGTGATATCACACTTAAGTAGGCTTCAGCTCTAAAACCAGAGGTAAGATGCTGGGTGGGGGTGGGGTTTTTGCAGTTTATATTAGGAGGTTGTGGGGGGATTAGTATTAGTTCATGTAAAAATTAACTGTAAACCCACCTTTCTTCATGCACATATAGACCACTATGTGCAGCATCAAAATGGGTCATTTCTTAGGTAAATGAGCTATAAAGCAATTTGGTAAAGAGGTCAAGGACACCACACTTTAGGTAAAGCTGTAAAAGTGACCATTTTGAAATGCTCTTCTGTGTAAAAGTGAGGCTTGCTGGCCAAACATGATCATTTACTGTTTGAGAGACCGTAAATATCTGATTATCCAAGTGATTGAAGCACTGAAAAATGCTCTTCAAGAAATTCCAAAATTATTGCCAATCTAATGCCTAACATGATGCATGTAAAAAGACATACAACTTTCTATTTTTTCCATACATTAAAAACAATTGTTTCAGATAGATATAAATGGGGTTGACTGGGGTAGAGCATGTTATGGAGTCAGGGGGTAGTCAAAAGAAGTGGCTGCCTTTAGCATGTGGGAGGCACAAAAAGGGCAGGATCTGCAACCTGTGCTACAGAAGGAGCTCATAAGGAAAAGCAGCGGGCATATTGTTTTTTTGTCTTGGGTGCTAAAGGACCTAGTCCCTGAACTGACTAAAAAGGTAGAACACATTCAAAGTAAATGTTTAGCACATGAGGTAAAGCTGTGTTCACTTTGATTACCCAGTCCTATGCAAGGAGAATAAAAAAATATGATTTTTGCTTCCCCAATTGGGTGATTGAAGTTCACATCTTTACCTCATTCACTAAGCTAAGTAAAGACTGAAAATACACTTAGCTTAGTGAATGAGGGAAATCAAACCATGAGTCAAGCATCCAATCACGTTCAGGCAAAAATCTATTTTTTTTTTCCTTTAACATGATATTCTTTGAAACAAGAATTTTCACTTAGCAGCCTCTCATTCACTTAGATAAGGGAGAATTCACCTTGCTAAGTGAAGAGCCTCTCTACTTCTTTAGCAAGTCAACCCCAATCATTTTGTAGTGTGCAGTGTCTTCATTTTTATAGATATACAGTATGTGTAAAAAAAAAAATCATCTTGATGACAATAATTTATTAATTGGTATTGAATTTTTTAAAACCTTTCTGTGTTATTGTCCTTTCAAAGTCACAAGGTTTTTGTAAAGGGACCTTTCAATCTGCTGATAATTAGGAGTTTTGCACTTCTCTGCCACTCCTTTCTCCATTGGAGCCAGGGCTAAATTCCCCAACATTGGCTGGTACCAGACACTAGGGGGAGCAGAGATGTCAACTTCTCTGTCATGTGACAGTGCTTAGGCCTAGCAATTGGCTGTTACATCCAAGCACTATGACATGGGAGGAGGTCACATGCCCCCCAAAAACCAGAAGTACTGGGTATTTTCACTAGTTGAAATGGGGAAAGGAGCACTGGCAAGGTGAGTAACAGCGGTTGGGGAGCCTTTACTCAGACACTGTCACTTTACTCTGTATAGACAAGGTAATGTCACTTTAAATGTTATATGTATATAGGAGCAGCCATGTTTGCTCATTACATTGGTGTAGTGGTTAGAACTTTCACCTGGCAGCAAAAGGGTTGCTGGTTCAGAATCCCAGCCACGACACTACCGGCCTGGAGTTTGCATGTACTCCCTGTGCTTGCATGGGTTTCCTCTGGGTTCTCCTGATTTCCTCCTACACTCCAAAGACATTTTGATAGGTTAATTGGCTCCTGTCTAAATTATCCCTGGTAGGTGTATGTAAGAATGTGAGTTAGGGACCTTAGATTGTAAGCTCCTTGGGGGTAGGGATTGATGTGACTGTATATGTAAAGCGCTGCATAAATTGACAGTGCTCTATAAGTACCTGAAATAAATAAATTACACATTCAGCTTTCACTTCCTCTGTTTTTAGGCACTACACAGTATTTATACTTTATTACTTCTTCTCACAATGCAAGCAAGTTCGCTTTGCAAGTTAAATACCACTTTCAAGGGAATGTTCCCTTAGCTTAGAGAATAGTAAAAATTCACTTTGCAAAGACTACCCAATCACGTGCAAGAAAAAAAAATATGGTGATGGAAGTCATTGGGGCTTCACCTCTTTCACTAAGCTAATGAAAAAAACCCTTGCAAAGTCTGCAGCCTATTTACCTTTAGTAAATTAACCCCAATGAGTTGGGTGGAACAGTAATACAGTGCACTCCCTCTAGTGACTAATCTATCTATATCTATATTTATTATAATACCGAAAATATGGAAGAGCAAGCATGTAAAATGTGGATGTTTTATTAAAAATCAACTCATTAGAAAGCTATCAATTGAAGATACTGTATACTTTCCCTTTAATCAACAGCACATTTCTAAAACTTGTTTCATATGTGCTTTAAGCTGTGAATTGTCTTATGCCAAAATAAAAATGGTTAGGTTGTGTATAAACCTATTGTTAATATCTACTGTCTAGTCAACTTTATGTCCGAGTTTACAAATGGTTAGGTTGTGTGTAAACCTATTGTTAATATCTACTGTCTAGTAGTGTTGAGCGAACACGGACTGTATTATTCGTGTTCGTACCGAATAATTGGATTTTTTGTACCCGAACACGGACACGGACACTTTACTGTATGTTCGGGTAAAAATCCGTGTTCGGTCGTTTTATTTCCGGGTTTTGCATGCTTTGGCGCTCTTTTCATGGCGGGCTTTCAACAGCCAATCAACAATCGTTTAACTGGTGTGCCTTAAGCCATCCCAGCCATGCCTGCAAATGTCTCAGTAGCTGTGATTGGCCGTCTGAAGCATGTGACCAAGTCTTTATAAGTTCGAGGCAGCCGCAGCGGCGTCATTATGCTGCTTAGATTCAGGGACAGAGCACACATCAACGTGCTGGCTGCTGATTAGGGAAAGATAGGCAGGAAAAAAACATTTGTGTCCGGATAGAATTGAGGGACAGGTCGGAGTGTTTAGGCAGGGCGAGTTGTAGGCATTTTAGGGATAGAGTCTGCTGAATTATAGGGTCAGTGTCTTCTACAAACTACAATCGATATTGCTGTGTGGGGGGTGGGGTCTGCACTCAATCCTGATCTACGATCTCTTCTCAATCCTGTTAGGGACAGAGTCTGCTGAATTTTAGGGAAACTGTGTTCTACAAACTACAATCGATATTGCTGTGTGGTGTGGGATTGGAGATAGGCAGGTGTCAGTGATCCACATCCATTTTTCTGTGTGTGAGCTGCAGTGAACACAATCTTTTTGGGCTGCAGTGAACACAATCTTTTTGGGCTGCAGTGAACACAATCTTTTTGGGCTGCAGTGAACACAATATTTTTGGGCTGCAGTGAACACAATCTTTTTGGGCTGCAGTGAACACAATCTTTTTGGGGTGCAGTGAACAAAATCTTTTTGGGGTGCAGTGAACACAATCCTTTTTGGTGTGCAGTGAACACAATCTTTGTGGGGTGCAGTGAACAAAATCCTTTGTGGGGTGCAGTGAACACAATCTTTTTGGGGTGCAGTGAACAAAATCCTTTTTGGGGTGCAGTGAACACAATCTTTTTGGGGTGCAGTGAACACAATCTTTTTGGGGTGGAGTGAACAACATCCTTTTTGGGGTGCAGTGAACAAAATCCTTTTTGGGGTGCAGTGAACAAAATCATTTTTGGGGTGCAGTGAACACAATCTTTTTGGGGTGCAGTGAACACAATCTTTGTGGGGTGCAGTGAACACAATCTTTTTGGGGTGGAGTGAACAACATCCTTTTTGGGGTGCAGTGAACAACATCCTTTTTGGGGTGCAGTGAACACAATCTTTTTGGGGTGCAGTGAACACAATCTTTGTGGGGTACAGTGAACAGAATCTTTGTGGGGTGCAGTGAACACAATCTTTGGGGGGTACAGTGAACACAATCTTTGTGAGGTGCAGTGAACACAATCTTTGTGGGGTGCAGTGAACACAATCATTGTGGGGTGCAGTGAACTCAATCTTTGTGGGGTACAGTGAACACAATCTCATACTTCTGAAGGTTTGAGGGTGCTGCCTGTTCCATACTCCCCCTACTCCTCATCTAGCCTTTTAGGGGTACAAACAATAGTAATTGGGGCCTAGTGTGGTTGTGTACGTGTGATATACATACACTTTTTTGGGATCATATTTTCTATTCCGCTATTTAATCAAAAACCTTTGGGGATCAGTTAAATTGGGGGATAGTCTGTGTTGGTACGTGTGAGAGAGATCCACCTTTCCAAGTTGTTGGGGTTCATCTCATACTTCTGAAGGTTTGAGGGTGCTGCCTGTTCCATACTCCCCCTACTCCTAGCCTTTTAGGGGTACAAACAATAGTAATTGGGGCCTAGTGTGGTTGTGTACGTGTGATATACATACACTTTTTTTGGATCATATTTTCTATTCCGCTATTTAATCAAAAACCTTTGGGGATCAGTTAAATTGGGGGATAGTCTGTGTTGGTACGTGTGAGAGAGATCCACCTTTCCAAGTTGTTGGGGTTCATCTCATACTTCTGAAGGTTTGAGGGTGCTGCCTGTTCCATACTCCCCCTACTCCTAGCCTTTTAGGGGTACAAACAATAGTAATTGGGGCCTAGTGTGGTTGTGTACGTGTGATATACATACACTTTTTTGGGATCATATTTTCTATTCCGCTATTTAATCAAAAACCTTTGGGGATCAGTTAAATTGGGGGATAGTCTGTGTTGGTACGTGTGAGAGAGATCCACCTTTCCAAGTTGTTGGGGTTCATCTCATACTTCTGAAGGTTTGAGGGTGCTGCCTGTTCCATACTCCCCCTACTCCTAGCCTTTTAGGGGTACAAACAATAGTAATTGGGGCCTAGTGTGGTTGTGTACGTGTGATATACATACACTTTTTTGGGATCATATTTTCTATTCCGCTATTTAATCAAAAACCTTTGGGGATCAGTTAAATTGGGGGATAGTCTGTGTTGGTACGTGTGAGAGAGATCCACCTTTCCAAGTTGTTGGGGTTCATCTCATACTTCTGAAGGTTTGAGGGTGCTGCCTGTTCCATACTCCCCCTACTCCTAGCCTTTTAGGGGTACAAACAATAGTAATTGGGGCCTAGTGTGGTTGTGTACGTGTGATATACATACACTTTTTTGGGATCATATTTTCTATTCCGCTATTTAATCAAAAACCTTTGGGGATCAGTTAAATTGGGGGATAGTCTGTGTTGGTACGTGTGAGAGAGATCCACCTTTCCAAGTTGTTGGGGTTCATCTCATACTTCTGAAGGTTTGAGGGTGCTGCCTGTTCCATACTCCCCCCTACTCCTAGCCTTTTAGGGGTACAAACAATAGTAATTGGGGCCTAGTGTGGTTGTGTACGTGTGATATACATACACTTTTTTGGGATCATATTTTCTATTCCGCTATTTAATCAAAAACCTTTGGGGATCAGTTAAATTGGGGGATAGTCTGTGTTGGTACGTGTGAGAGAGATCCACCTTTCCAAGTTGTTGGGGTTCATCTCATACTTCTGAAGGTTTGAGGGTGCTGCCTGTTCCCTACTCCCCCCTACTCCTAGCCTTTTAGGGGTACAAACAATAGTAATTGGGGCCTAGTGTGGTTGTGTACGTGTGATATACATACACTTTTTTGGGATCATATTTTCTATTCCGCTATTTAATCAAAAACCTTTGGGGATCAGTTAAATTGGGGGATAGTCTGTGTTGGTACGTGTGAGAGAGATCCACCTTTCCAAGTTGTTGGGGTTCATCTCATACTTCTGAAGGTTTGAGGGTGCTGCCTGTTCCATACTCCCCCTACTCCTAGCCTTTTAGGGGTACAAACAATAGTAATTGGGGCCTAGTGTGGTTGTGTACGTGTGATATACATACACTTTTTTGGGATCATATTTTCTATTCCGCTATTTAATCAAAAACCTTTGGGGATCAGTTAAATTGGGGGATAGTCTGTGTTGGTACGTGTGAGAGAGATCCACCTTTCCAAGTTGTTGGGGTTCATCTCATACTTCTGAAGGTTTGAGGGTGCTGCCTGTTCCATACTCCCCCTACTCCTAGCCTTTTAGGGGTACAAACAATAGTAATTGGGGCCTAGTGTGGTTGTGTACGTGTGATATACATACACTTTTTTTGGATCATATTTTCTATTCCGCTATTTAATCAAAAACCTTTGGGGATCAGTTAAATTGGGGGATAGTCTGTGTTGGTACGTGTGAGAGAGATCCACCTTTCCAAGTTGTTGGGGTTCATCTCATACTTCTGAAGGTTTGAGGGTGCTGCCTGTTCCATACTCCCCCTACTCCTAGCCTTTTAGGGGTACAAACAATAGTAATTGGGGCCTAGTGTGGTTGTGTACGTGTGATATACATACACTTTTTTGGGATCATATTTTCTATTCCGCTATTTAATCAAAAACCTTTGGGGATCAGTTAAATTGGGGGATAGTCTGTGTTGGTACGTGTGAGAGAGATCCACCTTTCCAAGTTGTTGGGGTTCATCTCATACTTCTGAAGGTTTGAGGGTGCTGCCTGTTCCATACTCCCCCTACTCCTAGCCTTTTAGGGGTACAAACAATAGTAATTGGGGCCTAGTGTGGTTGTGTACGTGTGATATACATACACTTTTTTGGGATCATATTTTCTATTCCGCTATTTAATCAAAAACCTTTGGGGATCAGTTAAATTGGGGGATAGTCTGTGTTGGTACGTGTGAGAGAGATCCACCTTTCCAAGTTGTTGGGGTTCATCTCATACTTCTGAAGGTTTGAGGGTGCTGCCTGTTCCATACTCCCCCCTACTCCTAGCCTTTTAGGGGTACAAACAATAGTAATTGGGGCCTAGTGTGGTTGTGTACGTGTGATATACATACACTTTTTTGGGATCATATTTTCTATTCCGCTATTTAATCAAAAACCTTTGGGGATCAGTTAAATTGGGGGATAGTCTGTGTTGGTACGTGTGAGAGAGATCCACCTTTCCAAGTTGTTGGGGTTCATCTCATACTTCTGAAGGTTTGAGGGTGCTGCCTGTTCCATACTCCCCCTACTCCTAGCCTTTTAGGGGTACAAACAATAGTAATTGGGGCCTAGTGTGGTTGTGTACGTGTGATATACATACACTTTTTTGGGATCATATTTTCTATTCCGCTATTTAATCAAAAACCTTTGGGGATCAGTTAAATTGGGGGATAGTCTGTGTTGGTACGTGTGAGAGAGATCCACCTTTCCAAGTTGTTGGGGTTCATCTCATACTTCTGAAGGTTTGAGGGTGCTGCCTGTTCCATACTCCCCCTACTCCTAGCCTTTTAGGGGTACAAACAATAGTAATTGGGGCCTAGTGTGGTTGTGTACGTGTGATATACATACACTTTTTTGGGATCATATTTTCTATTCCGCTATTTAATCAAAAACCTTTGGGGATCAGTTAAATTGGGGGATAGTCTGTGTTGGTACGTGTGAGAGAGATCCACCTTTCCAAGTTGTTGGGGTTCATCTCATACTTCTGAAGGTTTGAGGGTGCTGCCTGTTCCATACTCCCCCTACTCCTAGCCTTTTAGGGGTACAAACAATAGTAATTGGGGCCTAGTGTGGTTGTGTACGTGTGATATACATACACTTTTTTGGGATCATATTTTCTATTCCGCTATTTAATCAAAAACCTTTGGGGATCAGTTAAATTGGGGGATAGTCTGTGTTGGTACGTGTGAGAGAGATCCACCTTTCCAAGTTGTTGGGGTTCATCTCATACTTCTGAAGGTTTGAGGGTGCTGCCTGTTCCATACTCCCCCTACTCCTAGCCTTTTAGGGGTACAAACAATAGTAATTGGGGCCTAGTGTGGTTGTGTACGTGTGATATACATACACTTTTTTTGGATCATATTTTCTATTCCGCTATTTAATCAAAAACCTTTGGGGATCAGTTAAATTGGGGGATAGTCTGTGTTGGTACGTGTGAGAGAGATCCACCTTTCCAAGTTGTTGGGGTTCATCTCATACTTCTGAAGGTTTGAGGGTGCTGCCTGTTCCATACTCCCCCTACTCCTAGCCTTTTAGGGGTACAAACAATAGTAATTGGGGCCTAGTGTGGTTGTGTACGTGTGATATACATACACTTTTTTGGGATCATATTTTCTATTCCGCTATTTAATCAAAAACCTTTGGGGATCAGTTAAATTGGGGGATAGTCTGTGTTGGTACGTGTGAGAGAGATCCACCTTTCCAAGTTGTTGGGGTTCATCTCATACTTCTGAAGGTTTGAGGGTGCTGCCTGTTCCATACCCCCCCTACTCCTCATCTAGCCTTTTAGGGGTACAAACAATAGTAATTGGGGCCTAGTGTGGTTGTGTACGTGTGATATACATACACTTTTTTTGGATCATATTTTCTATTCCGCTATTTAATCAAAAACCTTTGGGGATCAGTTAAATTGGGGGATAGTCTGTGTCGGTACGTGTGAGAGAGATCCACCTTTCCAAGTTGTTGGGGTTCATCTCATACTTCTGAAGGTTTGAGGGTGCTGCCTGTTCCATACTCCCCCTACTCCTCATCTAGCCTTTTAGGGGTACAAACAATAGTAATTGGGGCCTAGTGTGGTTGTGTACGTGCGAGATACATACACTTTTTTTGATCATATTTCCTATTCCGCTATTCAATAAAAACCTTTGAGGATCAATTGAATTGCGGGATAGTCTGTGTCGGTACGTGTGAGAGAGATCCACCTTTCCAAGTTGTTGGGGTTCATCTCATACTTCTGAAGGTTTGAGGGTGCTGCCTGTTCCATACTCCCCCTACTCCTCATCTAGCCTTTTAGGGGTACAAACAATAGTAATTGGGGCCTAGTGTGGTTGTGTACGTGTGATATACATACACTTTTTTTGGATCATATTTTCTATTCCGCTATTTAATCAAAAACCTTTGGGGATCAGTTAAATTGGGGGATAGTCTGTGTTGGTACGTGTGAGAGAGATCCACCTTTCCAAGTTGTTGGGGTTCATCTCATACTTCTGAAGGTTTGAGGGTGCTGCCTGTTCCATACTCCCCCTACTCCTAGCCTTTTAGGGGTACAAACAATAGTAATTGGGGCCTAGTGTGGTTGTGTACGTGTGATATACATACACTTTTTTTGGATCATATTTTCTATTCCGCTATTTAATCAAAAACCTTTGGGGATCAGTTAAATTGGGGGATAGTCTGTGTTGGTACGTGTGAGAGAGATCCACCTTTCCAAGTTGTTGGGGTTCATCTCATACTTCTGAAGGTTTGAGGGTGCTGCCTGTTCCATACTCCCCCTACTCCTAGCCTTTTAGGGGTACAAACAATAGTAATTGGGGCCTAGTGTGGTTGTGTACGTGTGATATACATACACTTTTTTGGGATCATATTTTCTATTCCGCTATTTAATCAAAAACCTTTGGGGATCAGTTAAATTGGGGGATAGTCTGTGTTGGTACGTGTGAGAGAGATCCACCTTTCCAAGTTGTTGGGGTTCATCTCATACTTCTGAAGGTTTGAGGGTGCTGCCTGTTCCATACCCCCCCTACTCCTCATCTAGCCTTTTAGGGGTACAAACAATAGTAATTGGGGCCTAGTGTGGTTGTGTACGTGCGAGATACATACACTTTTTTTGATCATATTTCCTATTCCGCTATTCAATAAAAACCTTTGAGGATCAATTGAATTGCGGGATAGTCTGTGTCGGTACGTGTGAGAGAGATCCACCTTTCCAAGTTGTTGGGGTTCATCTCATACTTCTGAAGGTTTGAGGGTGCTGCCTGTTCCATACTCCCCCTACTCCTCATCTAGCCTTTTAGGGGTACAAACAATAGTAATTGGGGCCCAGTGTGGTTGTGTACGTGTGATATACATACACTTTTTTTGGATCATATTTTCTATTCCGCTATTTAATTTAACTGGGCCTCCATGCGAGACCTGTGTGCCTTGTTGCGCTGTTTTGAGTACTCCACCAACATGGCCAGTGGCAATGACGCCGTTCTCAGCTTAACTATCCCACTTCTATGCCTCCTTGAAAAAACAATTCGGGCGATGATGGAAGAGGATGTGGCACAGGATGAGGAGGAGGAGGAGGATGAAGAGGTAACATTTCCAAGGCTTTCAGGGCAGTCATTCGCAAGGGGCTCCGAGGGTGGGTTCCTGCACACGCAAACGCCAGGGACGCAATTGTCCAGCAGGGGCACAGTTCTGGAGGATGAGGAGGATGAGGAGGAGGAGGAGCTGGAGGAGGAGATGGAACCATGTTCACAGCAGGGTGGCACCCAGGCCAGCTCATGGCCATCACTGGTGCGTGGCTGGGGGGATACAGAGGACACGGACGATACACCTCCCACAGAGGACAGCCTTTCGTTGCCTCTGGGCAGCCTGGCACACATGAGCGATTACATGCTGCAGTGTCTCCACAACGACCGCCGAGTTGCCCACATTCTAACTTGTGCTGATTACTGGGTGGCCACGCTGCTGGATCCCCGTTACAAGGACAACGTACCGTCCTTAATTCACTCACTGGAGCGCGATCGCAAGATGCGCGAGTACAAGCGCACGCTGGTAGACGCCATGCTGCTGGCATTCCCATCTGACAGCGGGGCCACAGTGGAAGCACAAGGCAGAGGAGGAGGAGGAGGAGGTCGCCAACGCAACCAGGGCACCGCCAGCACCTCAGAAGGCAGGGTTAGCATGGCCGAAATGTGGAAAAGCTTTGTCAGCACGCCACAACAAACAGCAGCACCAGCAGCTCAGATGGAACGTCTTAGCAGGAGGCAGCATTTTACCAACATGGTGGAGCAGTATGTGTGCACACGCCTACATGTAGTGAATGACGGGTCTGCCCCCTTCAACTTCTGGGTCTCCAAATTGGGCACATGGCTTGAGCTTGCCCTTTACGCCTTGGAGGTGCTGGCGTGCCCTGCAGCCAGTGTATTATCTGAACGGGTATTTAGCACGGCTGGGGGCGTTATAACAGACAAGCGCAGCCGCCTGTCCAGAGACAATGTGGACAAGCTCACGTTCATTAAAATGAACCAGGCATGGATCCCACGGGACTTTTCCGTACCTTATGCAGAATAGCAATGGATACCGACCTTACCCACCCATTGTTCCATTTTTGCTCTTTCTCACTCTTTTGGGGTGTACCCTCATTTAAAATTTTTGAAAAGAAGCAGTGTTGGCTACCTCGTCCTCCTCCTCAGGGCCAGATTAATGTAGGGGCTATTGGAGCTGCAGCTCCAGGCCCCTACCTTTTATATAGGCCCCGGGTTGGCCATATTCACTGTTACCGCTCTTCTGTCACTTGTAAACACAGAAGTCTGGCTTCTATGCTCGCTTCCCCAGGCAGCACCCTCAGAACCTCCCCACACAGCGTGAAGGCCGGACAAGGAGGGACAGTTGGCGATGCATGGATGTGTTTATGGGCTTCAGAGACAGCATCCCATGTTGAATTAGGCATGCATGGCTGCACCCTTCCTCCTCTGGGTGCATGGCAAGGCACGGCCCTTAAGGCCCTTCAAAATCCTCAGCACCAAGCCCATGATGCTGTTAATCCGGCCCTGGTCCTCCTCCACCGCCGCTTCCACCTACACCGCCCATAGGTGTGCGCAGCCTATTGCATTAAGGTGTGCACCCCAAAGTTGAAATACACATGCATGTGTTTGCCAGCAGGGAGAGTAATGTATCGGGGCCATGTACCTGTAGGCAAGGAGAAATAGGGCAGAGCAGGTCCCAGGGAGATCTTTCCCATCTCCTCACTGGCAATGCTATGTGCCCTAGGTGATTAGGGTGTGCCCAGGCACACCCAGCACACCCTGTGCGCACGCCTATGTCACCGCCACATCCACCACCACCTCAACCTCCCTCCTACTCCATATGGGCCTCGTCCTTCAGAGATGAAGAAGAACATTGTTTTATTTTTCTGTTTTTTTTTTGTTGTTTTAAGTTATTTCCCTATCCACATTTGTTTGCAGAGCACTTGCCATGCTCTTAATTACGTTTTGCTGCCATTTGCAGCACTCTAGCCCTTTCCTTTGGTGTTTTAGAGCCATTTTAGTGCCTTAAAGTTCGGGTCCCCATTGACTTCAATGGGGTTCGGTGTCCGGGAAAAGTTCGGTAAAAGTCCGGGACACGGACCCGGACTTTTTTTTAAAGTTCGGCCGAACCCGTCGAACACGGACATCTAGGTGTTCGCTCAACCCTACTGTCTAGTCAACTTTATGTCCGAGTTTACAAATTCACGATCTAAAGCCACTGCCAACCAGATTAATCTATCAATCCATGTTCTATAAATATACTGTATATATATATATATATATATATATATATATATATATATATATATATATATATATACAGTATATTTAAAGAACATGGATTAATAGATTCATCTGGTTGGTAGTGGCTTTATATATATATATATATATATATTTTTTTTTTTCTAGAAATACAGTATTTCACCCAACTATTCAAAGATACAAATACTCAATCAAATTTTATAAGAATAATGATTAGAATTATTATTAGAAGAACAAATGGAAAAATTAAAATAACCAACATTTGTTTTGCATGAGAAAGAATAGATTTTATTGCAGTTAAAGGCCCTTACATTGACATAGAGGATTAACATAAAACACCAAGAAAGACATGAATATTTATTTACTCAAGATATAGTAATAGCTGGAATATAAACACTGGAACTCTTTAGATCCCAGAGTTCCTAGCACTTGGTATGATGAGTGTGTTCAGGAATGTGGTGGATTGTCACAGCATGGTGGGACACTGGAAAAAAAAAAATACATAATAAATACATCTTATTAATAATGCAACAGAAGAAAATAAACCCAACAGTGGAAAATAAATCTAACAGTGAAAAATGAACCCAACATGGAAAAAAATCCAAGGCTTCTGTCCTGAAAAGTTTTACTGCTATCCATGTAGACAACATACACTATATATATATATATATATATATATATATATATATATGTATATATATATATATATATATATATATATATATATATATATATATATATATATATATGCAATATTTCTATGTCTGACCAGGAAGAGGAGGATAGTTATCTTCTAATGTGTATTTCAAATTTAAGGTAAAAAAAAACGATATTCCTCAAGAGCCTAAGGGGTTGATTTACTAAAGGCAAAAACACTGTGCACTTTGCAGTAGCTCCAGACCTTAATAACTAGGTAAAGCTTCACTTTTCAAAATGTACCCAATCATGTGCAAGGAGAATAAAAAAAACACATATTTCCTTGCACATGATTGGATGATGTAAGTCAGCAGAGCTTTTGCTCATTTACTAAACTCTGGAGCAACTTTGCAAAGTACACAGTGTATTTGCCTTAAGTAAATCAACCCCTAAGTCTCTATCTCCTGCTTTAGTGGGTATCTGTGATGGAGGCAACTTTATGTAACATCTACAATACAACAAGAAGAAGCTGGCCAAGTATAGCAGGCCAACGGTCCTGGTTTGAAATTTTTATATTTATCATGCCCACAAATGGACATGTTAACCAAAAGTAGTTGTTTGGATCCTATTGTGCCATTATAGTCTGCCCCTGACCTCTTATGGGGGTTCACTTGTACATGTGTTACTTTTTTATGACAGTTTGCATTGTGTCTGCCAAAAGTAAGCCCAATGTCCACGGTGTAAGCAATATAGTAATATATAAATATACTCTATATATTAGTCTTAATTGTCTTGTAGATGACACAGCTTTTCACAACACACTCAAGAAAATGGTTTCTGCTCTGATATCCCGGAGCAACCACCAACAGCATGCATGACCAACACAAAGGCTAGTGAAAGAGGGCACATTTAGTATTCTTAAAAATAATCTCTAGATAAACAGCTAAATACACAAATGAACCTATATGGAAGCTGTCCACCTGCCCAACAATATATTTTTTCTGCCTATCCAGTTATGAGGCTTTCACAGTTCTGCCACACATCACAGTCTTGTTTGACAGGGCAGAAAACATTTTTTTTATTCTGCAGGTATGTAACGCTTAGAAGTATTGTCTCCCCCCAGACTCTTGAACATATGGTGTGTGCTACACAAACTAGCGAATCAGTGAAGTGTACCTTCGTCCTATATATTGACATATAGAATAAAAAATTGGATTGAGGCACTCTACATGTTTTGCGGATTATCTGCTTCTTCAGGAGCTTGGTTCAAGAGGTCTGTTAAATCGGGTTAAAAAAGGGTTTGCATTTTTTACAGATTTAACATTCCTCTTGAACCGAGCTCTTGAAGAAGCAGATAATCCGCAAAACATGTAGAGTATGATTGGAAATTCACCATTAGAGGTCCCCCATTTTCAGGTAGACACCTTAGTCAATAACCAATCTATATTAGAGGAATTCTGATATGTGTTATTTTAATCGATTGTCCGCTCCTTAGTGGACATTTTATATTGTATTTCTATCATTCAATTTTCCCTTTATGGGTGTTTTTTTAGCATTGATAGATGCAATAAACGTTTGTATTTTTTATAGTATTATTGTGTTGTGAGTTCATACTGTACCATGAAAGTCCTCAGTCCTCAATTCATTTTTTTATTCTATATCTCCCCAGACTCTGGGCAGGAGCTAGCAGTAGACTGTTGAGCTCATCTTTCTGCCCGTCTGCTCTCTTTTCCTATTAGCATGTTGCTTGTTAACACATGAACACTGCAGCACAACTGATTGGATCATTGTGCTGTTTCTCCCAACTCTGAACACTGCTGCACCATGTACTTACATTAGATTTAAAGTCGCCTTTCTCAACCAAGGTTCTGTAAAACCTTAGGGTTCCTCCAGCAGTTGCTAGGGTTTCCTTGAGCAATGAGCATTATTTGCATCTCAGATGAGTAACCATTGGCTGCAATTACGGTATCTTTTTAGTGAGTTGTAAGAGGCGGATTCTTCCCATTGATCACAATGTAAGGATATTCTTCTCAATGATGATCACACTAATGTGCCATGAGCTGTAGATAAATTATTATCATGGATTCCCTGAGCTTGGAAGGTAATTTAAGGGTTCCGTCATGTTAAAAGGGTTGGAAAAAGCTGTAATAATGACTACTGAGCTGAATTAATCTGTGTATTTTTTTTTTTTATCTGCCTGAAGTTTAGCTTTAAGTAATATTCTTTAGGTGCTGGATCTTTTTTCTTTTAACTGTCATAATGAGGGTCAGGATTGGATTATTCATTGGGTAAAATGGAAAGTTCATTTGGTTTTATTCAGTTACCTTCCTTGGTGCCTGAGAAGTGTTGTCCAGAAACACTGAAAAAGTAAAGATACGGGTCACACAGAATAAACGGTTGAACAATTTGTATAATTGTGCCTGACTATATAAAGGATCCTAGCAAAAAGTGAATTGCACTCTCAAATATCTAATGTGCAAATATAAAATTGCCTTTTGTGACTTACTGGATGTCATGACCTTCTAGCAGTCGCTTGTATGTTGCAATTTCCATTTCCAAATGATTCTTCTGGTCCATCAGTGTTTTGTACTCATGGTTCTGACGTTCTAGGTCTCCACGCATCTGTGCCAGCTCAGATTCTACATTATTGATCAAGCATTGCAGCTGAGCAAGCTGTGCACCATAAGTGGCTTCTGTCTCAGCAAGAGTTCCCTCCAATGCAGATTTCTAAGATAAGGTGAAGACAGTATTATCCAAGTAGTATTTAATTATAAGTTACATTACAAACTATAGTGGGACTTTGTGATGCTTATGAATTGATTACCTTTATTATAGGCTCCAGTGAATTAACACAAAATGTGCAACATATAGCAGTGTCCTACAGTGCATCCAGAAAGTATTCACAGCGCTTCACTTTTTCCACAATTTGTTATGCTACAGCCTTATTGCAAAATGGATTACATTAATTATTTTCCTCAAAATTCTACAAACAATAACCCATAATGATAAAATGAAAGAAGTTTGTTTGAAATCTTTGCCAATTTATTAAAAATAAAAGCAAAGAAAAATAACACGTACATAAGTATCCACAGCCTTTGCCATGACACTCAAAATTGAGCTCATGTGCATCCTGTTTCCACTGATCATCCTTGAGATGTTTCTACAACTTGATTGGAGTCCACCTGTGGCAAATTCAATTGACTGGACATAATTTGGAAAGGCACACACCTGTCTACATATGGTCCCACAGTTAAAAGTGCATGTCAGAGCACAACCATGCTATGAAGTCCAAGGAATTGTTTGTGGACTTCCAACACAGGATTGTATTGGGGCTGAGAAGGGTACAGAAGAATTTTTGCTGCATTAAAGGTCCCAATGAGCACAGTGGCCTCCTGTAAATGGAAGAAGTTTGGAACCACTAGGACTCTTCCTAGAGCAGGCCGCCTTGCCAAACTGAGCAATCAGGGGAGAAGGGCCTTAGTCAGGGAGGTGACTAAGAACCTTATGGTCATTCTGACAGAGCTCCAGAATTTCTCTGTGGAGAGAGGAGAACTTTCCAGAAGAACAACCATCTCTGCAACACTCACCAATCAGGCCTGTATGGTAGAGTGGCCAATGGGAGCCACATCTTAGTAAAAGGTACATGACAGCTCACCTGGAGTTTGCCAAAAAGCACCTGAAGGACTTTCAGACCATGAGAAACAAAATTATCTGGTCTAATAAACCAAAGATTTAACTCTTTGGCCTGAATGGCAAGTGTCATGTCTGGAGAAAACCAGGCACGGCTCATCACCTGGCCAATACCGTCTCTACAGTGAAGCATGGCCGTGACAGCATCATGCTGTGGGGATGTTTTTCAGTGGAAGACTAGTCAGGAATGAGGGAAAGATAAATGCAGCAATGTACAGAGACATCCTTGATGAAAACCTACTCCAGTGCGCTCTGGACCTTAGACTGGGACGAAGGTTCATCTCCCAAAGTACAACAACCCGAAGCACACAGCCGAGATAACAAAGGAGTGGCTATGGGACAACTCTGTAATTGTCCTTGAGTGGCCCAGCCAGAGCCCAGGCTTGAACCCGAATGAACATCTCTGGAGAGATCTGAAAATGGCTTTGCACCGATGCTCCCCTTCCAACCTGATGGAGCTTGAGAGGTCCTGCAAAGAAGAATGGGAGAAACTGCCCAAAAATAGGTGTGCCAAGCTTGTAACATCATACTGAAAAAGATTTGAGACTGCAATAGGTGCCAAAGATGCTTCAACAAAGTACCGAGCAAAGAATGTGAATACTTATGTATATGGGATTTTTTTTTTTTATTATTTTTAATAAATTTGCAAAAATTTCACATTGTCATTATGGGTTATTGTTTGTAGAATTTTAAGGAGAATATTTAATTTAATCCATTTTGGAATAAGGCTGTAACATAACAAAATGTGGAAAAAGTGAAGTACTTTCCAGATGCACTGTATTTGCTTTATAAAGAGAACTAATTATTCAGCTAATATATCTTGTTTACCAGACAAGAGATAAGGAAGATGGTTTCATGCTGATTGAGCCTAAGAGAGTCATTTTACTCCTCACAACATGCAATCCCCACTTCTTATTTTGTATAATTTGTGTATAACACACACTTTTTCCTCCTAAAAATGGAGGGTAAAACACCAGTGCGTGTTATACGCCGATATGTTAAAAAAAAAAAGCCGGGCAGTGCTGAGAGGCAGAGGGGGGCGGGCCAGGCAGAAGGAAGGACGAACGGTTGCTTTCATAGGAAGTCCCGCCTCCTATGATAAACAGCACAGTGGCCCAATGCCGGGACGCGGGACCTGTGATGTCTATCATTGGCGCCGGGACGTCAGATGATAGCAGCCGCTTATCCTCGCTTCTCCTCCGCCCGGCTCGCCCCCTCTGCCTCAGCACTGCCTGGCTTTTTAAAAAAAAAATATTTTGCAGCTCTGTGCGTGTATATGTAGTTTGCAATGGCGCTGGCGAGGCTGCATTGGGGACACTGCGCTGGCGAGGCTGCATTGGGGACACTGCGCTGGCGAAGGCTGCATTGGGGACACTTGCGCTGGCGAAGGCTGCATTGGGGACACTGCGCTGGTGAGGCTGCATTTGAGACACTGCTCTGGCAAGGCTGCATTGGAGACACTGCGCTGGCGAAGGCTGCATTGGGGACACTGCGCTGGTGAGGCTCCATTGGGGACACTGCGCTGGCAAAGGCTGCATTGGGGACACTGCGCTGTCGAAGGCTGCATTGGGGACACTGCGCTGGCAAGGCTGCATTGGAGACACTGCGCTGGCAAAGGCTGCATTGGGGACACTGCGCTGGCGAGGCTGCATTGGGGGACAGTGCGATGGCGAGGCTGCATTGGGGGATAGTGCGCTGGTGAAGCTGCATTGGGGACACTGCGCTGGCGAAGGCTGCATTGGGGACGCTGCGCTGGCGAGGCTGCATTGGAGACACTGCGCTGGCAAGGCTGCATTGGTAAACGCTGCGCTGGTGAGGCTTCATTGATGGACACTGCGCTGATGAGGCTGCATTCACGGGCATCGGTAAGACTGCATTTGATTAAAAAAAATAGTTCTGAGTTCAATGCTGTTTATTTAAAATGTAAGCTTTTTTCCTAAAATTTCCCTCCTAAATTTGAGGTGCGTGTTATACGCCGATGCGTTTTATAAATACGGTAAATATTTATATATGAAAAATAGAGAAAAAATTTAAATATGATATGTGTATCTATCAAAAATGAGGGTTAGGTAACTAAAATCCTCCCCAAACTTAAGGAGCAGGGAGAAGGGAAAAAATAATTGACCACCAACCACTAATGAAAAATCTTGTGGCTTGGTGTTGTGCCATGTTACCCAGCTGCCAAATTCAATGGCCATCAAGATCCCTAATGTGTTCATGTTTTATATTGTGGGTATAGTGTACCATGCTTTGCTGGCTTTGCAGCTCAATCTCCAGGGTCTGAACACTCCGTCTAAGTTCAATGACTTCAGTTTGGACAGACTGCAGTTGCTCGGATCCTGATTCCATCTGACGACTCAACTCTTCGCTCTAAAAAAAGAAAAAATGACAATATATTTTTTCACTGACACCTAAATGCTGTGAACGTTTGAAGGTCATTTTACCTTTTCATTTTTTCCTTTTTTTTTTAAACACCTTTCAGCTTTACAGACATCAACAGATTGCATTATGAGAACAATGGGTGTTGAGATTTTGTTTGACATCTTTGTGTTTACAAACCCGCTGTGATGTTCTCCCCAGGTATTATTTAAAGGGTAACTCCACTTTTGTGGGGGAAAAATTTGCAAAAAAAAAAAATCTAGCGTATACAATTGCGAAACAAGTCATATTGTAATAAATGTTATTAAAAAATACCTTTCCTTTTCAATCTGCAGCCGCTATCATTTTCTGAAAATGCAATGCAATATGGCTACCTGGAGGTGTTTTGTACACAGAATGTGTACTGGCCACACCCCAGAAACATCATTTCCTGCTTATGTGATTGGCTCACTGATTTTCCCAGAAGTCTGCACTAAGATGAAAGTCAGATTTCATGCACCCCCTGCAACAAAAAAGTCATTTTTGGTGAAATACTCCCAATAGGAACATGTCTAAAGGGATGCAGGGCTAGCAGCTTTCCTCATTAGTGCCCTACAGCTGCTGCAGCTGATTGATAATTATAAAACCATTCCCATTAGACCCACTCAGCACAGGAGCACAGAGGAACAAACAATGATTTCTTCAGAATAACAAAAGGTAGGAATCTGCAGCAAAGTTTTTTTTAAATCCTTGTAATCAGGGGCGTCTTTAATATTGATTGGACCCTGGGCAAATTTTTTCATGGGCCCTCCCGAATCCATTTATCAGCTATTTGCAGACTGTGCGAGGTCAAGGGGCAGCTGCTTTGGGCCCCACAACAATGACTGGGCCCGCGGCAGCTGCCCCTTTTCCCCTGTGTTAAAGGCGGCCCTGCTTGTAATATACATAGACACCCAGAGGGGAATGTTTTTTTCTCAACAAAAGTGGAGTTACGCTTTAACACCACAAAGGAGCATAGCTCAACTTTCTGGCTGATACCATAATGCAGTGAGTGTCAGACTATCAGCTGGGCTCCTTTCAACCCCATACACTTGATACTTGAAAAAGTCAATGCTGGCATCCATACATAACTCGCAGGGTTTATTTATTTAAAATCAAGTTGTTCAGTATACAGCAGAAACCTAACATATTTTGCTTACAAAGCCCTGCTCAAAGCCTTACAACTTGCATGTAAAATACCTGTGTTCTATTCTCAGAGGGATAAACTAGATGGTTTGGATGGACTTCTTTGATATGTTGGCTTCTGAATACATTGGCTGTTATACTATTGTGTATTGTAAGACAATATGCATGTTCCCTTGAATCCATTTTTTTTTAAATTGAGTTACCCTTTGAAGGAACATGTTCTCAGCATCTCTCATGTTCCTGTCCATCAGGTTCTCATATTGTTCTCGGATCTCAAACAAAGCTCTGTTCAGGTCTACAGATGGAGCGGCATCCACTTCCACATTGACCCTGGCACCCAGCTGAGTACGGAGAGAGTTGACCTCCTATACAAAAAAATAACAATTATGACAATATCACAACAAAAGAAGATCATCCAAGATTTAAACATTGAGAAACATAATGTATATGAGGTATGTTTACTGAAACATTTAAATGGTATTTTTTTTTTAAACAAAAGGGGTCTTCTGTTTAGAAGCATGATGTTGCAGTAATCGTTATCACCTAAAATCCATCTCAAAGGTATCTTGACTGCTAACACATGCATGCTCTGTGGACAAAATTGAGACTTACAAATTACTGTCAAATAAAGGTTTTAATAGAATTTAAGGCTAAAGCAATGTCTTTACAGTCCTTCCTCGGTCCAAATGTAGAAGGCAAGTCTACTCTAGGGATCGACCGATTATCGGCAAAGCCGATTTATCGAGGGCCGATATGCACTTTCCCCGATATTTCGGAACCAAGGTGGCCGATATTACCGATATTTCGGAAAGTGCTTGTACCAAAGTGATACCTGCAGCTAGAGGCATCACCCCGGTACTGGTGTCCATAGCCGATGGTCGGCTGTCTTGTAATGACAACTGATGCGGCTGAGAAGCTGCTCGGCTGTCATTACAAGGAGCGGGAAGGGCCAACCCCCCCCCTCACGCTGCCTTCCGCGGCTCGCCCGTGTCTCCCTTCCCACTGGGAGACCCGGGCAAGCAGCCTGCACGGCCGCCGAAGACCCGATCAAAGCTGCATTCGGCTCTGATCGGGTCTCCATGCAAAAACCCAGAAGTAATCTCATGACATCACTTCCGGGTACTGGGCTGGCGCCAGATTCAAAAAAATGACAGCATTCAAAACAGCTAAACGTGGCTATTGAATGATTTTAAGTGCAGAGGAGGGGTTTGGGGACCCCCAGATCCCTCCACAAGAATATCTGTCAAGTAAAAAAAAATATGAAAATACATGTACAAAAACATCGGCCCATATCGGCCGATACTGATACGCGATGACCAAAATATCGGTATCTGCAATGAAAAAACGATATTGGTCGATCACTAGTCTACTCAATAAGAAAACAGACAGCAACAAAAACCTGACTGGGACTAACTCTTCACAGCCAGGTCTATCAAAAACTTAAAAAAAATGTTGGCTTTGGATGCTCTTTAATACTTTAAATTCCCCTCCCACTGAGATAGACACTGATTGCAATTGTCCTAAATTCAAGGCTCTCTAAAAAAGCAAGTCTGGATATGTTGACCACAGTTATACTAATAATACACTACTAATAATAGTTTTCTGCACACCAGACTCCAAAAAGCCCCTACCTCCTCATGGTTCCTCTTCATCTGCAAAAGTTCTTCCTGCAGGTTCTGGACTTGACTTTCCAAGTCACATCTCTCCCGGTTAAGCTCTTCCAATACCCGGCGAAGACCATTCACATCAGATTCAACACTGTTCCTCAGTCTCATCTCCATTTCATACCTTGCAGGAAATAAAAAAAAAAAATAGTCATGTAAGATGCTGTAAGATCTTACTAAAACTCAAAAACCATGAGATTAAATATTTCTTAAAAATGTTGCTTCTAGACTACTGTTTTATTTTAAAAAGTTAGAAGTCACACTTGTTCTTGAAGTCATCAGAAGCCAATCGGGCATTGTCGATCAGCAGCACAATCCTTGCATTTTCAATAGTGGCAGAAGATATCTAAAAAAGAAAGGAAACACCTAATTAGTAATATAAAGAATGCAGGCTTTCAAAGTCTATCTACAGTATCTATCTATCTATCTATCTATCTATCTATCTATCTATCTATCTATCTATCTATCTATCTATCTATCTATCTATCTATCTATCTATCTATCTATCTATCTATCTATCTATCTATCTATCTATCTATCTATCTATCTATCTATCTATCTATCTATCTATCTATCTATCTATCTATCTATCTATCTATCTATCTATCTATCTATCTATCTATCTATCTATCTATCTATCTATCTATCTATCTATCTATCTATCTATCTATCTATCTATCTATCTATCTATCTATCTATCTATCTATCTATCTATCTATCTATCTATCTATCTATCTATCTATCTATCTATCTATCTATCTATCTATCTATCTATCTATCTATCTATCTATCTATCTATCTATCTATCTATCTATCTATCTATCTATCTATCTATCTATCTATCTATCTATCTATCTATCTATCTATCTATCTATCTATCTATCTATCTATCTATCTATCTATCTATCTATCTATCTATCTATCTATCTATCTATCTATCTATCAACATTTTTCAATGTGTTTTAAACTGAGAGTGGAGCTTCTTTGGATGCAATGGTAAATGGTGTTAAAACCAGCTTAACTTTGCTCTTCTTGGTGCAAATTATTATTAACATTATATGGATTTGCTTTGTAGTGCTTAAGAAGCCAATTTAGTTATTTTCTGTCTGAAGTGGATACATTCTTTACAGTTTGTACAGTAGTGGAAAAAAGTTAAAAAATGTATATTCATATGGATGGATAGATAGATAGATAGATAGATAGATAGATAGATAGATAGATAGATAGATAGATAGATAGATAGATAGATAGATAGATAGATAGATAGATAGATAGATAGATAGATAGATAGATAGATAGATAGATAGATAGATAGATAGATAGATAGATAGATAGATAGATAGATAGATAGATAGATAGATAGATAGATAGATAGATAGATAGATGTGAAAAATATTATTTGTGATACTGTGAACCTGCAATCTTATATGTAACTGAGGTCATGAATGTCCTGTTCACTTCTATCCTAATTGGTGTCAATCAAAAATCAAGAAGCATTCTGTCTTATTCTGCTCAATAGGAAATAGAGATGACCACTACCCAACACCACTTCTAAACTTGTAGAACAGTTGGGGAATCATTAAGAATGCCTTCTGCTGCTCTCCTGTCTATGTCTACATGGCAGTATGTGTGGGTTCCAGAACCCATATTACTTGCCTTTAAGTCCCACCAGAAAGCCACTGTGCAGATGCATAGACTGGATAAGTATTTTTGCTGCCCCTATACACTAATGCAATTTTTTAACATTGTAATGTTTTTTAATTTCATTTATTAACAACTTGCTTAAAAAAAGATATATCCTAAAATAGTTTCTGATGTAAATGTTAATACTTTGGATTCACCATAGTTCAGGTCTATGTATGTTAGTGTGGGAACTATAAACAAAATCCTGCATGCTAAATTTTCGGTGTGGTTTCTAAAGAGTGCAGCTCTCATGTGAACTAATTTAACCCATAAAACAGCGTCAAAAACACATTCCAGCTCATGAAGTACAGAGATGTGAATAGGCCCCTACTTACCTGGCCTTGAAGCTCCTGAATGGTCCTAAAGAAGCAGCTGAAATCAGGGAAAGTGCTGGGCTGGTTTCTGTCATACCACTCTCGAATATTCCTCTCTAGCTGAGAATTTTCCTGTTCCAGTGAGCGAACCTTATCCAAGTAGGAAGCCAAACGGTCGTTTAGATGTTGCATTGTTTCTTTTTCATTTACAGCAAAAAGGCCCTCTGCCTTCCAACCACTGTGACCGCAAAAGCTTTGATGGCTTCTGTGAGTATGGACATTTCCAAAGCCAAATCCATGACCAATAGAAGTGTGTTTGGAAACAGAGATGCCTTTTCCTCCAGAGCCTCCATGAACACTTGGAGTTCTGTAGTGACCTCCATGATGGGACAAGTGGGAGTTTACATGATGCCCTTTATGGAATCCCCCATGAAGGGAAGAATGAGTTGTTTCATGATGGCCTATTTTATGAGAATCCCCATGATGGACCTTGTGGTGTACAGTTGAGGTATGGCTAGAAATGTTGTGATAGGCTCCCTTCATAGGTCCAGTTGAAGAATGAGTTGACTTGATACAGTGGCTCATAATGATGATCCTCTAAGAATCACACTACACTGTAGCTTCCTATGGAAGTTTGGTAGAGTTCCCAGCACTCATGTGCCTCTTTTTATACAAAGGCAAGGAGGCGTTGAAAAAGCTAAGAGATTTTATGAGGAATTCACATGCATCCTATTCCGTTTCATTTAGTGGTTGATGGGACTTGTATAACAGACATTTGTGTGATTACCAGAAAATGATCACAGCATGCTAGAAGCTGTGACAAGTTTATTGTAATGTTGTATAGCACTATAATATGCACCACACCTAAGGTAAGATTGAAAGCCAGCATTATGCTTACATGAAAGACAGGTCAATGATTATGGTATGCGTCTAGGTTTTTCTCTTATTAGAAATAGGATGTTTCAAGAACATTTTCTGAAATATTGCATATTTGCCCTAATTTACCAATTCAATACAGGGCACTTTCACCCTCTTCCTGCCCAGGCCAATTTTCAGCTTTCAGTGCTGTTGCATTTTGAATTGCATGGTTATGAAACACTGTACTCAAACTAAATTTTTATAATTTTTTTCCCCTACAAATAGAGCTTTCTTTTGGTGGTATTTGATCACCACTGGGTTTTTTATTTTTACTAATTTCTGTTATAAAATTTTGTAAATAAGTATGTTTTCTCCTTCACTGATGAGCACTGATGAGGCTGCACTAATGGGCACTGATGAGAGGGCACTGATGGGCACTGATGAGGTGGTGCTGATGGGCACTGACAATGAGGCACTAATATGCAGCACTAATTGGCACTGATAGGTGGCACTGATATGCAGCACTGATGGGCACTGATAGGTTGCACTGATGTGCATTTATAGGCAGCACTGATGGGCACTGATAGGTGGCACTGATTGGGCACTGATAGTCAGCACTGAATGATGGCTCTAAAGGGCAATGATGGGCACTGATAGATGAGGCAATAATATGCAGCACTGATTGGCACTGATAGATGAGGCACTAATATGAAACACTGATGGGCACTGATATGTGGCAATGATGGGCACTCATAGGTGGCACTTATAGGCACTGATAGGTGGCACTGATGGGCACTGATGGGCACTTATACTGTAGGTGGCACTGATGAGCACTGATAGGCACTGATAGGCAATGATGGACACTGATGGGCACTGATAGATGGCACTGATAGGCAGCACTGATAAGGAAGCACTGACAGGCACTAATTGGCATCCCTAATGGACACTGATTGGCATCCCTGGTGGGCATGGGTGGGCATCCGTGGTGGGCATGGGTTGACATCCCTGGTGGGCTCTAGTGTGCATCATTGATGGGTCTTCACTGATAATCAATGCGCTGATTATCAGCACAGACCCGCCCCCTCCCTGTCAGGAGAGCCGCTGATCAGCTCTCCTCTACTCGTGCTTTGTCAGTGCGAATGGAGGAAAAGCAGATAAATGACACTTCTTGGTTATGATGTGACCAGCTGTGATTGGACATAGCTGATCACATGGTAAAGAGTCTATGGCATAGGCTCTTTACCGAGATCAGAAATGCAGTGAGTCAGAGTGACACACTGCATTACTGATCGCCGCGCTGTGAGCCCTTGCAGGCGTGCGCGAGCGGCTTATCCTGCTGGATGTCATATTCCGTCATTCTGCATACGGTGGGCAGGAAGTGGTTAAGTAAGAATTCCAGTCTAGTAGAAAATATAATATGCAATATCTAATAAACCCTGGACAACTACACTCTCTAGTCCTATCCTCTCAGTACAGTTCCCCCTGCTTTGATAACGTTAATTAATACTACAGCTGTAAAATTGCAGCATGCACCGATGTGGGCCTTAGTTCAATCACAAACAGCTGCAGGTGTCAGACGAACCTGCATTGGTTGAGCTAGATGGACTTGTGTATTTTTTCAACCTATGTAACTATGAACCCATTAGGAACCAATCAGCATGGTCCTTGATCATGTGATCAGCATTAAAGACAATCACAATGATTACTGAATGTTGTTGTTCAACTTTATTTGCAAATAGGCCTCTTGTTGATGCCACTGTGTCCCTCTCTCTTTGTCCACCCAGCAGCATCAGTTTTATCAGAGAGAAAGAGACACATTGTTAGGAAGTATTTCTATGTGTAAAGATATAATATCAATTGCAAAATGTGCACATTTATTAAAACTAATATTAGAAACACGCCTCCATTCAAATACCTCATACCTGTTAATCCTAACAAAGTGTTTCTATTTTTCTTAGGGTGACATCACATCACCTGAATAGTTCTGCTGTGGTGTTGTCACTCTTTAGTGCACATTCCTGAGCTGGACTACATGTAGTCAGGCCAATGCACATTGTGCTGCTGGTTCTACCATAGTGATTGCACTAAATCTGTGATAAACCTAATAAAAAGCAGCACCGTTCACATGTTCCTGTCAGAAGAGCCGGCCAGTTCAAACACTGCTCCTGGATGCTGGTTCATTGATCAAATCCGAACACGTAGTCACAAGTGTTTCCGAGGACTGAACACCTATATAGTGAATCACAAAACAAATGATCGGAGACTGGCTTTAGCTGGGCTCTCTGCCCATCAGCAAACCCCTCTAACATGCTTAACCCATTTAGTGCTTAACCATCAAGTTCTAAAGCCTTAAGATTTTATACCTCAATGCATTCTATGAATTTAGGTAAAAACAAATGCTCCCCCCTGAGTAGGGATCGACCGATTATCGGCAAAGCCGATATCTGAATCAGCCCCTGAGGTTACCGATATTGCCGATATTCCAGGAAAGTGCTGTACCGGAGTAATGCCTGCAGCTAGAGGCATCACCCCGGTACCGGCGTCCATAGCTGACGGTCGGCTGTCTTGTAATGACAACCGATGTAGCTGAGAAGCTGCTTGGCTGTCATTACAAGCGGTGGGAGGGGACGTCCGCCCCCCCCTCCTGCCATCTTCCGCGGCTCGCCCGGGTCACCCGTCCCACCGAGAGACCTGGGCATCCTACCTCCATGGCTGCCGAAGAGAAGACCCGATCAAAGCCGCATTCGGCTCTGATCAGGTCTCCATGTACAAACCCTGAAGTGATGTCATGACATCACTTCCGGGTATTCGGCGCCAGATTTAAAAAAATGACAGCATTCAAAACAGCCAAACTTGGCTGTTTTGAATGCTTTTAAGTGCAGAGGAGGGGTTTGGGGTCTTTTAAACCCCCAGATCCCTCCACAACAGTACCTGTGACAAATAAAAAAATAAAAAATGTAAATGTCTGAAAATATCGGCCAATATCGGCCAATACCGATATCCAATGACCAAAATATTGATATCGGTATCGGCACTGAAAAAAACAATATCGGTCGATCACTACCCCTGAGTCCCAGCCCTACCCCAATCGAGTGATGTGCAAGAGAGCAGTGGCTGTCACCACTGTCTACATCCTCACTGGGCAGGTTAATAACTGTGGGAGCTTTTGGGTCTCTCTGCAGTCAATCAAATAGATGTAGACATGGCAGCTTGGGAGCGAGCCAGCAAAAGTGGCTCCATAGAAAGCAGCTTTCTATGGGATCATTCGTCAAAGAGGAAGAGCCTGGAGCACTAGTGGGGGACCCCAGATGAGGAGGATCGGGGCTGCTCTGTGCAAAACCATTGTATAACACTTTTATTATTTAAATTTTTTTTAACCACTTTACCACCGGAGGATTTTGCTGTCTTCCGTCCAGGCCATTTTTTGCGATTCGGCGCTGTGCGACTTTAACTGACAATTGCGCGGTCGTGCGACGCCGTTCCCAAACGAAATTTACGTCCTTTTTTCCCCACAAACAGAGCTTTCTTTTGGTGGTATTTGATCACCTGTGCGATTTTTACTTTTTGCGCTATAAACAAAAAAAGAGCGTTTATTTTGAAAAAATAACAATATTTTTAACATTTTTTATATGAAATTCCCCCCCAAAAAAATGTAAAAACCAATTTTTTAAAAAATTTTTGGCCAATTTGTTTTCTGCTACCTATGCTTGGTAAAAAAAATCACAATAAGCGTATTTTGATTGGTTTGCGCAAAAGTTATTGCGTTTACTAACAAAGGGAAAAATTTCTGTCATTTTTGGTGTTTTTTTTTAACGCGTAATGGCGGCGATCTGCGATTTTTTTTGCGGGACTGCGACATTGCGGCGGACAGATCGGACCCTTGACTGACATTTTTGACACTTTTGGGGGTACCAGTGACATTACTGCAGTAATCAGTGCTATATATATGCACTGTTACTGTAAAAATGACCCTGGCAGGGAAGGGGTTAATTTTATTGGAGAGGGAGGGGTTAATGTATGCCTGGTGCTTACTGACGTGTGGGGAGGGAGGTGATTGAGTGAGTCATGGACAGATCGGACGTCCAGCTATGCTGAACGGTCCGATCTGTCACTCCCTGTCACTATGGAGATCCGCCCGCTTGTGTTTACACAGGCGGGCGGATCTCCACACTAGATCCCCGATGATCGGGGGAAGAGCGGCGGTGATCGCCGCTGCTCCTCCCCTGGCCCGACTCCCGCTGTGACTGAAAACAGTGGGAGCGAGCCTCCGGCGGCGCGCAAGCGCCGCCCAGAAGGGGGAGTGTCTGACGACGTAGTACTACGTCGTCAGACGATAACGAGCCACTCTGCCGCAGTAATATTACTGTGGGCGGTGGTAAAGTGGTTAATAATGCAGCTTTAGCGTTAATTTAAGCCCTACACAGGTGAAAGATGTTAGTTAGGCTTTTCTGATGGGTGGAGAGCCAGCTGAAACCATTCTGTAATCACTTGTTTTGTGGTTCACTGTATTGGTGTGTGGTCCTGGGAAACATTTGTGGCTAAAACTATAACGCTTTACTGCCATTGGAGAACACAAATAATTGCAAGATGTTCATACAAAGGGTCTACAGGGTGCGCACTGCACTGGAAGGAAAACCCAAGCAAAGCTAGCATTTTGCTTACTTTGCTCTATGAAATGAAATATTCTTTAGTGAAGGTTATTTTACAAAGACCAAAGAAAGATTCTTTAGTGAAGGATGATTCACAAAACACCAAAGCAAGCTTCTGTTTCATCACACAGCACAGCTGCAACTGCTCAGAAGTGTTAAAAGGGAGGAGTGGCTGCACATTGGTCTTAGGTTTCCTAATGCTTCCACATGCATCTGACTGCTACCGTTATGGAGACCCCATAAAAAAATATTTAAACAAAGGGATATTTTTCAGAAACATAAAGATGGCAGTCAGCGCAGTTCCCTAGTGATCCCCTACTGATGTGAAATAAAGATCTATATTAGATGTAATGTAATTTGGTGTATCTCAAAATAGAGTGAGACAGTATCCAAACCTGTAGAAAAAAATCTGCAAATTGTATATCTCTCAAATATCTTTGAACTAAATCATTTTTCTAAAAAGTGGCAAGTGCAATATGATGAACTATTGTGTATGCATAAACAAGGGCAATCAGAAAAAATAGTGCCAAGTGTCACTAAATATATATAAAGTGCTAAAAAACATTGACCAGCTTCCTGGAAAATGCATGTAAAGTGCAAAAAAAGAGAAAAACTAAATTTTGTATAAAAGAAAAAACATTGACCAGCTTCCTGGAAAATGTATGTAAGGTGCACTAGTGTATTAAACAGAAAAAATATTTTTACAATAAATGATGGGATTGATTTCATAGTGACATACCCAAAAAATTCATACAAATTGCAAACATAAGTCAGTGAGTAAATACGCTATAATCAATCTCTTAAATAATCAAAAGTGCACACTTCATCAAAGATCTTGATAAGGAGCAAAGTGCCAGTGCAGGGATACACCAAATTACATTACATCTAATATAGATCTTTATTTCACATCAGTAGGGGATCACTAGGGAACTGCGCTGATTGCCATCTTTATGTTACTTTTTGCAGATCACCTGCAATTGATTAGCAGCACTTTCTTACCCCTCTATTAATTGGCTACTTACCTTTTGTGTCCTGGGCGCCTGATTATTTATTTTTTCTAAATATTTTTCAGAAACCATGCCAGTTTAGATGCAAGTAGTGCTTAGCACAGCTCTTCAAAAAAAGTGCTGTATACTACATCGGGAAAGTGCATCAACCAGACCCACTCTGGCAGTATGAAAACCTTGGCAAATTTTGGTGTGTGGAGGGTTATCAGTAGGCTGGTACAGCATCCTTGTGTTTTTCTAACTCACTGTATTATATCTTGATCAAAACTATATTTAATGGAACTTCATACCAAATTCATAATGACGTGGAAAGTCCTCCAAGTTGTGTTTAGAAGACCTTTTGCTGTGTCATTCTAAAAAATGAAATGATTTCAAAAGCATTCTACAGGACAAGGTTTGAATCCATAAATACACTATCTGCAGCCCCTTATTTATGACTAATAATTAGGAGACAGTAGGGGTGGGTATTTAGCCAGGATTTAGGCCAAGATTTTTTTCCTCTTTCCTAATAAAGACATGGATGAACAAATTTGGGGTAGAGAAAATTGACTGGCCTGCACAGAGTCCTAACCTCAACCCGATAGATTACCTATGGGAACTGCGAGCTAGGCCTTCTTGTCCAACATCAGTGCCTGACCTCACAAATGTGCTTCTGGAAGAATGGTCAAACACTCCCATAGACACACTCCTAAACCTTGTGGACAGTCTTCCAAGAAAAGTTGAAGCTGTTATAGCTGCAAAGGGTGGGTCAACTCAATACTGAACCCTACGGACTAAGACTGGGATACCATTATCCACTTAAGCCCCGGAAGATTTTACCCCCATTCCGACCAGGGTTTTTTTTTGCGATTTTTTACTGTGTGATCTTAACGGACAATTGCGCGGTCGTGCGACACTGTACCTAAATGAATTTGACGTCCTTTTTTTCCCACAAACAGAGCTTTCTTTTGGTGGTATTTGATCACCTGTGCGATTTTTACTTTTTGCGCTATAAACAAAAAAATAGCGTAAATTTTGCAAAAATAACAATATTTTTCACATTTTTTTATATGAAATTCCCCCAAAAAAATGTAAAAATCAAAATTTTTTAACATTTTTGGCCAATTTGTTTTCTGCTACATATCAGTAAAAACGTTAAGGAAGGCGCCTAGCTCTTTCTAAAGATATTAAAACCTGCTGCCCCTTTAATTGTTTGAAACAATAAATAGATATAAAAGTGGGTAAAGAGGCGCTGGTGATCTTTTAGCTGGATATAAATCTTAGTTGGTTACGTATAAAAATCATATATAAAAAATATATAGACAATATAGTATATGAGATACGTGCATAAAAAATATACTTATTAAGGTGCTTATTAATATTAATAATTTATGTCCCAAATTTTTAATAGTGTATAAATTATATAAATACGGTATTGGTATTTTAGGTGTAACAAACAAAAAAAATTTTTTTGTGCTTATAGTGCATAAACTTAAAGTGCAAATGCTGACCTTAATTTACCAATAAATTATTACTTATTATAAAAGTGCTTAATATCTCCACCAATAAGTTATATTCACATATAATAAATAGAAAAAATTAATAGTGCTCAAAAATTTGTGAAAAAAGTCTCTATGTTTCTGGATTTTTCATGCAACCAAATTGTGCGTTTTTTGTGATCTTTAATTCTTTCTTTAAAAAGTGCTCCAAGTGCTGGGGTGTGTCACACGTGGCCTCTTACCAGCTTTCCACAGGTCACAAGGACCTCCAGCGCATGTGATCCCTTTAAATTGGGTGGATCAAACCTCTCCTCGGTACTTTGTATATCCTGCTCCTACGTTACTCGAGGTGGACAATATAGTCCATACATATAAAGATAGGAAAAAAAGCCTCCCGTGACCCATACTGCTTAATTGCCCAGTGCCAGGAGGGCACAACAAAGAGTAAGAGGCAAATTGTTATCCTTAGTTTGTGTTTTTTATTAAATAAACAATATTTCACTATTGGAGGCTTTTTTTCCTATCTTTATATGTATGGACTATATTGTCCACCTCGAGTAACGTAGGAGCAGGATATACAAAGTACCGAGGAGAGGTTTGATCCACCCAATTTAAAGGGATCACATGCGCTGGAGGTCCTTGTGACCTGTGGAAAGCTGGTAAGAGGCCACGTGTGACACACCCCAGCACTTGGAGCACTTTTTAAAGAAAGAATTAAAGATCACAAAAAACGCACAATTTGGTTGCATGAAAAATCCAGAAACATAGAGACTTTTTTCACAAATTTTTGAGCACTATTAATTTTTTCTATTTATTATATGTGAATATAACTTATTGGTGGAGATATTAAGCACTTTTATAATAAGTAATAATTTATTGGTAAATTAAGGTCAGCATTTGCACTTTAAGTTTATGCACTATAAGCACAAAAAAATTTTTTTTGTTTGTTACACCTAAAATACCAATACCGTATTTATATAATTTATACACTATTAAAAATTTGGGACATAAATTATTAATATTAATAAGCACCTTAATAAGTATATTTTTTATGCACGTATCTCATATACTATATTGTCTATATATTTTTTATATATGATTTTTATACGTAACCAACTAAGATTTATATCCAGCTAAAAGATCACCAGCGCCTCTTTACCCACTTTTATATCTATTTATTGTTTCAAACAATTAAAGGGGCAGCAGGTTTTAATATCTTTAGAAAGAGCTAGGCGCCTTCCTTAACGTTTTTACTGATATTTTGGGTACTTATTTAAGCACCTTATTGAATGGCAGCCGGCTCAAAATCAACTGGAACAATGGATGTTTTTAATTTATTAAAAGAGAGAACCTATAATTCTAGCGAAATCTTCCAACAACGATCAATTAACGAAGTAAATATGTCCCAAAACTTTAAACAGTTACAGTACAATCTGGAGAGACAAATTAGGACCTGGTGGGATATTACTACCTTTGATAGATATATTGAGGAGGATATCACCCCCAGGCGACTAAGATGGGATGTGAATCCCAATGACGGGCTAGAGGATAAAACCTCTATGGAAGAATGGTTCAAATTTTTTAATAGTAAAGAAAAACAACTTATGGAACTTTTAATTAAAAGAAGGAAAACGAAATTAACCATCATAGAATCAAAAATACAGAACATCAAAGAGAAATTAGCTCCACTTACAGAGACACAAGAATATAAAGATAAGATTATAATGATGCAAAAACACATCACACAATACGACACTGATATAAAAAAGAAAAAAATTAAAAAATACCAACGTGATATTGAGGATTACAAAAAAGGCACAGTCTACAAATGGCAGGAGGTGATAGGTGTTAATTCAAGGGAATCATCCCCAGAAAGAGAACATAGTCACCTAGAAGTAAGACATAATCTCTTGAAAGATTTCAGAGTAACACCACATAACAACCCAAGGAGAGAGGAGATGACCCCTACTATTTGTGAAGATGATGAGGGTGATACTACAGTGAATACTATTCTGATTCCCACCAGCAATAGATTCTCACCCCTAAGAAATAGGGAAGAATTTTCTACTCCTAGATATCTGGAACATCCAAAGGCAAGGGAGAACTACAACTATGAAAGGAGAAACTCTAACTCTACACCCTATGCTTCCCAACAAACCCCCCAACAGCCCCTATACAAACAGGTGAGAGGCAGAGGTAGGGGAAGAGGAAGAGGACGAGGACGTGGAAGAGGGAGAGGATATAAGAAAAATTATCAATATGATAATTATTATCAACACCCTCGAGGAGGAGAGGGACCTATATCATATAGAAATGATCAAGAATATTATAATCACCCCCCAGAAAGACCTAGACAAGAACACCCGGGAGGATATAGAGAGAGAGAACGACTCCCTTCTCATCAGGAATATAGGAACAACCAATATAACTATACATACCCCTCTGATGGTCAAAAACCAGGTTCCTCAGGACAATATATATACCCTCATCCCCAGGATGGACAAAAACCAGGGCCCTCTGGACAATTCAAGCACCAGGGGGAAGAGAAATCCTGGAAAGACAACTATTGGGTCAACATGAGAGAAAACGCAAAAAAAGAGGATGCAGAGGAGGGAGAAAGAAAACGGAAAAGGGACGTTTAGAACAAGGGATTTTTAATTTAGCAGGGGTGGAACTTACAACATCTGAATTGAAAATATTACAAGAAGGCTTGAAATTTGCCCCTGCTAAATCTCTAGATCACTTTGAAACCTTTATTGATCTAGAAAAATTTATACGAAAATTAAATATCAAAAAATTTTTTGCTGAACAACAAAAGAAAGGGGTAGGAGAAGAAGAAGGACCAGAATACCAACATACCCAACTTCGAAACAAGTCAATATTTAACCCCAAATCGAGCACATACCAATATATTCAAGTGTTTAGAAATATTGTACAAAAAGAAGTGCAAATGTTAAAAAGAAAACCAACTAAAAATACCAAAGAAGTTTGGGAAGCCATCAGAAGTCTGGAAAATAAGAAAAGTATTATTATTAGACCAGCGGATAAAGGAGGAGGTCTAGTGATCCTGAAAAAAGAAGATTATATAAAAGAACTGGATCGAATCGTAAATGATCAAGAAACGTACTTAAAATTGTCCGGAAATCCAACCAATAAATTAAAAGCGAAAATGACACAGTGGATTAACAAAGGGATGAAAAAGGGCCTCCTAAATAAAAAAGAAGGAAAATACTTGAACATAAAAGCCCCACGGATGCCGGTGATATATCAAATCCCAAAGATCCATAAAAATTTACAACAACCACCGGGAAGACCAATAATTAGTGGCATTGAATCCCTATATGCTAGAATAGGTGAATATTTGGATATATTTCTTCAGCCTATAGCTGCCATTGGAAGATCCTTTCTAAAGGACACCAAGGAAACAATAAATTCACTAGAGAATATAAATATCACCGAACATACAATACTGGCATCGATTGATGTGGAGACATTATATACCAACATCAAACAGCAGGATGCACTAAGTGCTACTAAATGGGCTTTAGAAAAGTACACAAACCTAAAAGATTCCCAAAGAGAATTTCTACTGGAAGGCTTAAATATGGCTATGTCAAACCACCATTTCTGGTACAAGAATGAATACTACAAGCAAATAAAGGGTGTAGCCATGGGAGCACGTTATGCTCCCAGCGTAGCAAACATATTTTTAGCCAAATGGGAAGAGGAAGAAATTTATGCAAAATTCCCACAACAGTTGAAATACTACCGTCGATATCTGGATGACATCTTGGTTGTGTGGGAAGGATCCCAAGAATCCCTGGAACAATTCTTTAAAAGGATGAATAACAACAAATACCAGATAAAATTTACTGGAAACATGGATAAGAATACGGTACAATTTCTAGACCTTGAGATATATAAGCACAATAGCACTTTAAACACAAGGACCTTCTTCAAAAAAGTGGACACAAACGGATATATCTCTAAAAGAAGTTGCCACCATCCGGCGTGGATACAGGCCATACCCAAAGGGCAATTCACCCGGATAAGAAGGAATTGTACGAACTTGATAGACTACAATACACAAACAGATAAATTAATAGAAAGGTTCAAAGAAAAAGGATACAAAGAAAAAGACCTAAGAAATACCCAAAAGAAAATATCCGAAATGAAGAGAGAAGACCTTCTAAGGAACAAGAAAAAGAAGAAAAAAGAAAATTCCAACTTTGAACTTGCCTTTATAACGGGGTTTAATACACAATACAAGGAAGTTGAATATTGTTTAAAGAAAAACTGGCATATTCTCCTCAGAGATGATACACTAAAATCACTCCTTCCAAAAAATCCGAAATTTATTTATAAAAGGGCCCCGGGATTACGCAATATTTTAGCAAAAAATGTACCAGATCCACCTAAAAGACAACAGATGTTCTTTGCAAAAAATGGCTTTTATAGGTGCAGAAGATGCAAAGCCTGCAGGACAAGCAATTTCAAGAAAAGGATCGAGCACAAGTTTTTCTCATCAGATAACAGAGAATTTGAGATAAAACAATTTATCACATGTGACACCAGATTCGTTACATACATGTGTACTTGCCCCTGCGGGCTAAAATATATTGGACGCACTACTCGCACCTTAGCGAAGAGAATTGGGGAACATGTCGACAATATTAAAAAAGGTTTCAGAAAGCACAGCTTATCAAACCATTTCAGAATATACCACAACCAGGACCCCTCTCTACTTTGGTTCTGTGGAATAGATAAAATAGTGAATCATTGGAGAGGTTCAGACATGAGGAAAATGATATCACAGAATGAAACTGTATGGATTCATAGATTAAAGACTCTGAAACCTATGGGGTTAAACGCCGACATAGACCTCAATTGCTACCTGAATAATTTTTAAAAGATTTTTAAAAGATTTATAGAATTTTAAAAGATTTTATAGAATCATATGAATTTTTATAGTCTTTTAAAATAAAAATATATAATATATCCCTTGCAGTCTTTTTTTTCCAATACAATGTATATTATTAAAAATTACAATTTTAAAATTAATTTTAAATGTTTTTTATATATTTATATTTATATAATCTAATTAATATAATGAGAATTTATCCCTATCCTGAAAAGAAGGAAAAAAGAAAATAGGAATATATGTTCTCCAAAAAATCCACTAGATGGCGCTAGGATTAAAAATAGCACGCAAAATAAATAGTAATACATAGAATTTTAAATAATAGTTTTTAAATAAAGATTGTTTATGAATATTATGTTTGATTTAAAATATATGTATGCCTTGGAATATTGCTTTGATAAGTGTAATGATCTGAAAAGTTTGCTGTATGACCGATGTAGGTAGTGGGAATATACCCAGAGGATCTGCAGCAAAACCTTATTTTTATAACATAAATGGAGTAATTAAAGATCTTAGGTAGTGGTAAGAAAGATCTTTTTCAGTGTCACCCAAAAATTATAATAAAATGGAGATGTTGGAGAGATCGAACATCAGCCAATCAAATGAATGAGAGTGATATTTAGTACAGGAAACTCCGGGTAGCAGGAACCGCCTGATGACGCACAATGAGCGAAATGCATTGTGGTTAATGCTATACCCGGAACTAACAGAGGCATTCGAGGCAGTGGCTGGGACGCAAGCCGATCGGCATAAACGGAACAGGGAGAGAGATACATGAGGGAGCTGCAGATCCCCTGAGGATATCTTCCCAACACCCGTGACCCATACTGCTTAATTGCCCAGTGCCAGGAGGGCACAACAAAGAGTAAGAGGCAAATTGTTATCCTTAGTTTGTGTTTTTTATTAAATAAACAATATTTCACTATTGGAGGCTTTTTTTCCTATCTTTATATGTATGGACTATATTGTCCACCTCGAGTAACGTAGGAGCAGGATATACAAAGTACCGAGGAGAGGTTTGATCCACCCAATTTAAAGGGATCACATGCGCTGGAGGTCCTTGTGACCTGTGGAAAGCTGGTAAGAGGCCACGTGTGACACACCCCAGCACTTGGAGCACTTTTTAAAGAAAGAATTAAAGATCACAAAAAACGCACAATTTGGTTGCATGAAAAATCCAGAAACATAGAGACTTTTTTCACAAATTTTTGAGCACTATTAATTTTTTCTATTTATTATATGTGAATATAACTTATTGGTGGAGATATTAAGCACTTTTATAATAAGTAATAATTTATTGGTAAATTAAGGTCAGCATTTGCACTTTAAGTTTATGCACTATAAGCACAAAAAAATTTTTTTTGTTTGTTACACCTAAAATACCAATACCGTATTTATATAATTTATACACTATTAAAAATTTGGGACATAAATTATTAATATTAATAAGCACCTTAATAAGTATATTTTTTATGCACGTATCTCATATACTATATTGTCTATATATTTTTTATATATGATTTTTATACGTAACCAACTAAGATTTATATCCAGCTAAAAGATCACCAGCGCCTCTTTACCCACTTTTATATTTCTGCTACATATGTTTGGTAAAAAAAAATCGCAAAAAGCGTATTTTGAATGGTTTGCACAAAAGTTATTGCGTTTACTAACTAAGGGAAAGATTTCTGTCATTTTTGGTGTTTTTTTTTTTTAACGCGTAATGGCGGCGATCTGCGATTTTTATATATACGCAGTATAAAGTCGTGCGGCGGTCGGCAACCGGTTAAAGTTCATGTGCATGTAAAGGCAGGCGTCCCAATACTTTCAACAATTCAGGGTATCTATCTAACCAGATATCATTTAAACAAATATTGATGTTATCCTTGTATAGTAATAAAATCACTTTCTAAATACACAGTACAGCAAGTTGCAATACACAAAGGAGCAATTTTATTATTTCATCTGTAGAAAGATGCACCACATGCAATACAGTTAATATATAGAACATTAGAAAAAAAAAAGAACATATACCTTACCAAGCACATGCTATCAATCAAGTTTTTTTTTTCACCAAACAATAAAACACATCTTTACTCACGATTATTGAACCTCTGATTAGGAAATATAAGGTCCAGTTTTTGCTAGGCTAGATATACTTAGATTTTGGATTGAGAATAAATGTATATTTCTGACCAGACATCCATAGCAGCATACTGATCTGACTATAGGATTTTTTGTATATTTGTTTGAAAGAAGCTGCAGGACTTTGCCAATCACGGTTGTTCTTTGTGAAATTATATTGAGCAAGCCAGTTTATTCTTATAGGTCTTTTCTAATCTCTGGTTACACCAACCTCAGAAAGTGTTATTAAATAGAGTATGAAACACAGAAGTCAGCTCTTTTATTACAAGCCCAACTCCAGGCAAATGTTTTTGTTGTAAAGGTTCCCCCAAGACCTGATACCAATTTCAAGCTGTTCCTCGCAGTTCCCCTTCTTTGGTACAAGATGGTCCCAGTCTTCTGGGTTGAATGATGCCCAAGAAGAATAAGGACTGTCCCAAGAATACCCAAGAAGAATAAGTGCAAGGTGTCATGGACCCACTGCATGGAAAGGGAATCAACACAGCACCCTCTAGTAATACTATACTGGGCAAATAGTGGTGCTAATGTCATTACATGAACTCCTCTCCCACAGGAGGGGGGGGGTGGTTTGGGGGGGGGTGGTTTTTCAATGCAGTCCAGAGATGGGATTTTACTTTGTATACTGTATGGGTAGTATTGTTATCTTCCACTTATCAACATTTGGAGGCACATTTATAATTTTTGGAACGCCAAAGCATCCTGGCTTTGATAAATGTAATAGGCTTCCTCTAAACAAGCATATGGATGACTGGAATGGCTTAGGTTGTTTGTTGAGCCTAAATGTATCTCATTTATGCATGTGAAAATGTTGGGGGTTATCATAAAATCCTTAACTACTTTATAGAAAATCACATCAAATGCATTTTCAGTGGATTGCATATGGTAGCAGTATGAGGGCATACATTTACCCAATTAATTTTTCGGTGACTTTTGTGTGTTTTGTTCCTGCCACAATTGCAAAAAGTTTCTGGAGCTAAGCTGTACGGTTTTCAGGTCCATACCCAATACAGTCAAAGAGAGGAGACATGGATAACATCACAACATGGCCAAAATATAGTGTAACACCTTGTCAATAGAGTGGGAACAGAATTAGGATCTTGTGTGGAAGAGCTCTCTCTCTCTAAGAAACAGAGAAAATTCTGACACGTGCAAACCTGTCAAATCTTCCTCGATGTTGGGAAAAAACTTTCTCTTTAGCCAATAATTAACCAGAAGCTTTGGGATATTATATTTTTATATAAATCCAACAAAAAGCTGGCAACTCTGTGCTTCTTCTTAAAATATCCTTTATTGATGCACAACAGTAAATACAATGTCCATAGATGCTAACGCATTTTGGCCTCAGCCTTCCTCATAGCATTGAGGAAGGCTGAGGCTGAAACGCGTTAGCATCTATGGACATTGTATTTGCTGTTGTGCATCAATAAAGGGTCTTTTAAGAAGATGCACAGAGTTGCCTGCTTTTTGTTGGATTTATCTACAGTGGACTGGTTGGCCTTAGCACCGGCACTCTGTCTTCATATCATTTATATGGCGGTGGAGCTTGGGTGAGTCTTGTAATTATATTTTTTTATGATGTGTTCAGACCTTTTCACCAAAACCTAGACACCAGACATTAGACAACACACTAGACAACACTAGACAACACAAGACCTACCCATCCCACATGATAATAGATAGCCCACAAAAAAAGAAATGAAAGCCTTCTAAATGTCTAACTGAAGGTCCAGCTCAGAGATAGGTAGATGTTGCTTCTTTGTGATGAATCACTTGGTTGGTTGGTGAACAGGTTCCTTGGTTTGGTGCTCTCCATGGTCAGATTCCTGAGTGCTGATGTGGTGTTTTGAACTGCTGTGAGATACTGTAATAATTAGAAAAAAAGTTATATAAAAGATACGAAAAAATCCCAGCACATTTACCAGCTATCCAGCAAATGAGAAAAATAATTAGCATTAAATCAGCTTTTAGTTGCACATTTGCAAATATATGTGGAAGCCACACTGCCTCATCAATATGTGATGTAGTCTATAAAGCTAATCTATAAAAGTATTTTGGAGCGTATATAGGATATATATATATATATAGCAAAAATTGATGGTTTGTATGCTAGGAGGTAGGCCATTGTTTCGCTAATGCACAGGAGAAAGCAGAAGTCCAGCACAGCAAAATGGCATCGTAAAATGCCATGCATCAAAATCAGCAAGCTATACAAAAATGGTAATCACTAATCATCCCAATGAATCGATAACTCATTTTTTCAAGTAGGGTGCACATGGAAAGTGTGTTTTAACAGAATAAAAAATACAAAAGATTTCCACCACACTTACCAGCTAGCCAGGTATTCAAAAAACAAACTGCACTGATTAAAGTGGAACTATAATTTAAATAGAGGAATTGTGAACAGACAGATTTTTAATACAGATGAAACATACCGGGGTTGATTTACTAAAGGCAAATAGACTGTTGCACTCTGCAAGGGAATTTGCACAAGAACGTAAAAGATGAGATGAAGCGTCACTTTGCAAAAAATACCAAATCAAATGCAAATAAAATGAAAAAAAAAAAAAGCAGCTTGCACATAATTGGATGATGGAAGTCAGCAGAGCTTCTCTTCATTTACTAAGCTCTTGCTCCTAATAAATCAACCCAACCATGTCTTATCTGCATTAAAGCTCTCACCTGCCTGTCCACAAGTGCAGCTCATTGTACATATATTCTGCATCTGTTGAGATGAATAAACTTCAGCGTATCTGAGTTGACGTCATCTCAGTCCAGCCAATGTAAATTGCCGAAAATTGGTTACCTAGAAAAGACAGCCACCGCAGTGCTGGAGTGTAAGGGAAAATTGTTCCGCTTTAACAATTTACATTAAAAACAAAAATACATGAAAGCTAAACTACCTATGGTCTATGCTGCTGAGCAAAAATCTGGACAAAATTTGAAATTATTAACACTGAGTTGAATAAAATGTATGTTTAGTTTTTAGCCAAATGTTTTTGTTTGTTTTTTGGATACAGCAAAGAAGGACTAAACCCCCTGCCAGATTATTTGTTGTATGTATACTTCAGGGGACATTTACCTTCACTTACTGTTCCAGAGATGTAATATCTCATAGTGAGGAGCATTCCCCTCTTAGACATTTGTCCTCAGAATAAGCATCTCCATTGGATGATTTCCCTTCATCTCTTGTTCTGAGGACAACTCAAACATTATTGATTTCCCCTTACTTACTTTCTTGGAGGCAATTGTTACAAAACAAACAAAGAGGTGAATCCCCACCTATGGGGAAATGGGCAAGACTAAAAAAAATGGTTTTGCCTAGACCTGCACTTTAATTCTCTATCATATTTACAAATGAGGACCATAATAAATCACAATGTTCCATCGACCATCTGCAGTTGTTGTCCATATATTCCTAAGGGAGGCACTAGTGTAAAACAAATATAATTGAACACTTTACATGTGTCCAAGAGCAATTGGATAGGATAGTGGGACTTTTAAGGTGCTGTTATTTATTTATTAAATGATGGAGAAAATGTTGAGCAGGCATAATCAAGTGCTTTCTTCTTGCTTTTATATATTTTAAAAGTATTCATGTTTGTACTATTGTCTTTAATAAAATTATATTTGAAATCTTTTTACAAAACATGATTTTTTTCTCCATCATTTAATAAATAAATAACAGCACCTTAAAAGTCCCACTATCCTATCCAATTGCTCTTGAACATTATCTAGGGATGTGGTGCTTGTGTTAAATTCACTCTCTAGCAATATAACCTTTATAAATAACTTTACATGTGTCATCTATCCCATATTTGGCATTAATCCCAAGTTGAGTGAGTTTATTATAAAAGTTTAAAACAGCAAAACTTGAACTTGGTTCAGATCAAAGTCAAAGTTTTTTAAGTCTTTAACTTCCACACTTACTTTCTCTACGGAACTTCTCATGCTGCTGCTGATGATATTCTGGAAGACTGTAGAGATATGGGATATGCATTAACAGTATAGCATGTATGAAGAATAATAATACATTGTACATCGCAATAGTATTAAAGTAGTGACTTAAAAGACTATACATGCAGATCCTAGATATATTCTAGATATATCCTGAATATAACTTAGAAATCAGTTACAGTTTAGTGCTGGATTAATGCACATTCAACATGCACATTTCTAGGAAAGCATTTTCTTGAATGCCTACCTAAAAAAATCAGCCCATGCGCCAGTTTCTAAAATACTTTATTCTATTATCTCTTTGGAATTCCAACATTGAGATTTCCCTACCAGACTTTCTGACTTCAACAATCTTACTTCCCGGGCTGCAGCCAGTACCTGGTCCTTCTGTTCCTGTAGGGAAGATGCCAATGTGTTCCCTCCTGATAGTCATTATTGGGGTGTGACATAAGTGGAGGTGGGGGGCACCAGGAGCAGTGAAGATACAAAACTGCCTTAAGGTGGTAGGATTGTACTTGCACATCTGCACATACAGTGGCCAGGCAACAGCAAGGAGCAGAAATGGCAGCCATTGTCAGCTGGCCCTAGGGTTACCAACTTTTGTTCTACTGAAAACACAACAAGGGTGTTATGTTACTGGGCTTGCAGGAAACTGTGATAAAAAGTAGGCATGGCTTAAGTAAAATGGGCATGGCTTAACAGGTGTGGTAAAACCAGTATGATTTAGTCATAGGGAGCAGAGCAAGCTCCAGAAACAAATAAAATGAGAGAAAATGGAAAAAAGTTTACACAAATGGTAAAAAAAATTGTAAACAGAATGTTTCCCTTGACACTGCCCCCAAAGAAGGATTCCTGTCATGCATCTGATTCTGTGAACTCAAACATAGAGATCTCAGAAAAAAATATCAGGGAACAAATAATTTTGTTGGAACCTACTGAAACAAAAACACCAGTTTTTTTTTTTTTTTTTGTGCATAGACACTTTAAAAATCACATATTTTCTATTTAAATTGAATATAGATACCACTCAATCTCCTCTTCCCATAGGGTCACCCAAGGCTCTGTTCTCTGATCCCTTCTGTTCTCTATATACGCCTCCTTACTTGGGCTGTTGGTCACCTTGCACACCCTCCAGTACCATCTCAATGCTGACTACACCCAAATGTATCTCTCTACTCCTCAGCTCGCGGCTATATTCTTCTCATGCATCATCAATTTACTAATTCACACAGTAGTACAGATGTCATTCTACTTTCTAAAGCTCAATCTTTTCAAGACTGAGCTTGTAATCTTCTCATCCATCTATAAAATTTCCAAAATATGTCCCTTCTTACCAATGATACCTTTGAACTACTAATTCACTGCCTTAACATCTCTCACTTCAACTAATGCCCTTTCCTTCTTGTTGGCCTACCTCTACACAGACTATCCCCCCTTCACCTACTGAATGTCTTGTGCTTCCAACAGTTGCTTATATGTGGTGATCTCCATCTCCAGATGGGTTGTTTGATCCATGAGAATTTTGTACTCATAAATTTGTCTCTCTAGTTCTGATCGAATCTGTGAGAGTTGATCTTCCACGTTGTCAATCAGGTTTTGTAGGTGATATAGTTGGGAGCCGAAAGCTGCTTCTGTCTCTGCCAAGGTGCGCTCAAGAGCCGATTTCTAGAGAAAAAAACATAAGTTATTCAAGTATTCAATGGTGACATATATATTCACATGAACTAGGATAACATTTACTCTGCAAATCACTAAAACAGGAGGTACTAGGCTGCCATTCAACCTCTAAAAGTGGAAGTAGAAATAAAGAGGCATTGATGTTGTTCAAGGTCTTTATCTCCAGTGTCTATCTCCTGAACACCAAGCCAGGATGGCTCAGTGTACATCAGGTTGTCTCAGGATTCTATTGCTTCAGGAATCAGGGTGGCTCCAGAGGCAATTAGTTTATTTTGTTAATTGTTATTGTATTGCAGTGCCAAAACAACAGCATAGAGCAGTGATGGCGAACCTTGGCACCCCAGATGTTTTGGAACTTCATTTCCCATGATGCTCAACTGCACTGCCATCACTGGCATAGAGGAACTGTATCCCTCATCAGGACTTAAAACTGATATAGTAATAATTCACTATTGATGTTGAGACAGTCAGCAGGTGAACAATGCTCAATTTCAAATTTAGTTTTTCATTGTTCTATAAATCTGTAAAAAAGCAATTGCCACAGTAATATATTGCATATGTAGTATGTAGTTAAATGTACATGGGAGATTTTAAGGGTCCATTGAAGTCCAAGCCCATTAGCTATACCCACCTTGTTATCTGTATTTCCAGGTACCAGAAGTACAATGCCAACAGCACAGTGTTAGACTGTAACGCAAAGCTGATTTTGCACAGAGCAACACATATACTAGGGACTATGAGCACACAATTGATATTTTACCATTTAACTGGTACTGTATGGGAAAAAAAATTCCAATTGCAGTGGCAGGTTTTAAACTGCACGAAACACTGGCAATCCGCACCGTGAATACTTTAAACTGATTTACAAAGGAAACTTTGCTTTGTTTTAATTACATAAGCTCCCTTACAGTATGCTAAATTATACATTACGTTACATACCATGCTTAGCTGACTTTGAAGCTCAATCTCAAGGGTTTGCAAACAACGCTTCAAGTCAATTAGTTCGGTCTGAACTGACTGCAGCTGTTCTGATCCAGAAGCCACCTCCCTGTTCAGTTCCTCACTCTAAAAGTATAAAAGATAAATTAAGTCGTATAGAAATGAATAAAGCTAAGCTAATAACTGTCATGAAGTTTACCAAATAAAAGAGGACTTACCCTGGCAATAAAAATGCTCTCAACTTCCCTCAGGTTCCGCTCCATCAGATTTTCATATTGCTCTCTGACTTCAGACAGGACCCTAGTGAGGTCAACGGATGGTGCAGCATCTACATGAACACTGATCCTGGCCCCCAGCTGGTTTCTCAGACAGGTCACATCCTTTAAGGTTAAAGTAAAATGTAAGAATTAATATTTACAATAACCCACAGGAAGTATCAGGAACATTCGATTAAACCTGTTAATGTAGGAGATTGCAATTACTGACCTTCTTTTGAAAATGCTATTGCCCTGACTGTTATATGGACCAACTTCCTTACTTTCTGAGTCACTGAACCAGCACTAGTTCCAAGTTCAAGGAAGTCAGAAAAAGTCAAAAGCCCTTCTCTGCACACTTATTCCAGGTCAGTGACTCAAAACATCCTTAGAAGGAGAGGTCACCAATTTTTATGTTTTTTTTTATTAGATAGTTTTAATTTGAAAGACAACTGTTCTTTTTAAGTATGTTGGGGAAACTCTACCTAATTGCATATATTATTATTATTATACAGGATTTATATAGCGCCAACAGTTTTCTCAGCGCTTTACAATGTGAGGGAAGACAATACAGTTACAGTACAATTCAATACAGGAGGAATCAGAGGGTTATAAAGTGTATTTGTATGGTTTGCTAATGGTCCAGTAAGGGGGGAAGCATGTTACTCAAAAATGGTCCGCCAACAACCCTCCAGCCAAAAGTCGGAACTGATCAATCCGGAGAATGGCCTTGAACTTTGTTTCCATCAGTTCAGGGGATATTCCTAGGCTCCAATTATTGGTAACATAAGGATAAGAGCCTCATGGGATGTCGTCATGAATTCAGCCTTGGCCAGCACCAGCAAGGTAGTTCCTATTATACAATGTGATTTTACGTCAGGAGGAAAAATTAGGTCTGACATGGGAGAGTAGTGAAGGGAGGGGGGAATCCTGCTCTAGCCCCACCCGACCTTTCTCTGTTTCATGTTTAATCCAATCTAAAGTTTATAAAATGTAGACAGCATAATATTTAAAAGGGTCTGGAAAACCAATGTCCCATCTTTCCTTTGGCAAAGCCAAAATCCAGTAATTGACTCTCTGTCTTGTTGCCCCAGAGAAAGGCCAAGAATTCTGCTTTTGTTGCTCAAAGAAAGAAACAGGGTAAGGCAACTTACAGAGTCTACATGAGATATATCAGTCTAGGGAGGACTGTAATTTTTAGAATACTGTTCCTCCTGAACCTCATAAAAGAATGCTGATATCAAACGTATAATATCTGACCTAGTCGACCACTGCCGTGAAGTGATTGTTTTCTTAAAGATGAAGGGAAAGTTAGATTGTATTTGCTGCAGAGAGTCTGGAGCAAGATTAATGTTTAGGGCCTTTGTGTACATATATTTTTTAGTAACAAATGTCGGCAAAAATGTGTAGTTGCTATAAAAGATTGGGGATAGTTATATCAGAGCCAGTTACAAAGAAGAGTTTGTCATTGGCATACATTGGCCACAACCTTATCGTAAGTACTCAAGCTTTGGAGGCCTTTTATGTCTGGGTTAGATGTCATACGACATAGTGGGGGTTCCAGTACGAATATAAGAGATGATAATGAATACTCTTGTCTGGTTGCCCTACTCTGCGAAAATTCCATTGAAAGTGCTTCATTGGCCAGACTGAAATGACATCTATCCATGTGCATATATTAATCCTTAGGCCAATGTGCTGGGGTACCCTTTTCCTAAAGCCTAACTGACCCGATCAAAGGCTTTCTCCGCAGTGTCAGGATGTCCTATGATCGATCTGAGTGGATTAAATTCAATGCCCCACACAAATCGTCCCAAGCCTTCCTGTTTGGTATAAATCCCATTTGGTCAATATAGACCAACAACAGTATACATGGAGAGAGGTGGTTGGCTAAATTTTTTGTGAAGATCTTGAGGTCAGCATTCAACAAAGAAAAGGGGTGATAATTTACACACTCTGAATCATCTCTGCCTTCTTTTGGGATTAAGGCTATGTTGGTGTGAGCAGTGGTTTTGGGTAGGAGGAACTCCATCCAGTAAGGCATTGCAAGAGTGAACTAATTGGGGGACTAGAAAGGCTGAGAACATCTGATAATAGAGTAAAGAAAACCCATCTAGAACCAGTGTCAAGCCTGCCTTCATACCCTGCATCGTCTTCAAAACTTCCGTGATTGAACCCTCAGACTCTTCTCTATCCTGTGCAGATAAACATGGGAGCCTTGATGTGCCAAAATATTTATTTATTACTAATGGTCGAGTGTGTGGGTCTGACATAGCTAGACTATTAAGTGAATTATAGAGTTTCTCATAATAGTCTCTAAAACAATTTGCAATTTCCTGAGACTCCTGAGCGTTAGATACCCTGAGATGATATCACTGTGGGTATACATGTTTTATGTTTAATCTCTCACAAGGCTCTGGCCAATGGTCTGCCTGGCTTTCCCCCAAATTTGTAGAAATTTCTCCAAGAGTAAATGAGCTTTGTTTTAGCTTTAGAGAGCAAAATGTCTTAACTGCTAGGGAGCATTTATGAGAACATTAAAGGGTATGGATGTTGCCCAAAAGTGAGTCAATCTCTTGTAATCTGTCCTTTTTTGCCCTTGCACCCAACTTGATAAGGGTATCTCTGATTACACATTTATGGGCCTCCCAAACCACCGGACTTATTGGTGGCAAAATAGTCTTTTATGTCTCCTTCAATGGTACACAAATGTTGTGGTTGTTGAATCAAGCTCTTGTTCAGTCTCCAATTCCCCATCTGTTTTGCTGTCTCCCCCAAAGTTAAAGATTATGTGACTGATGTGTGATCTGATGCAATTCGGAACACAATCTCCCCCGAAAACAACTACGGACAGGCATGACTGGTGTATAAGAAAGTAGTCCAGACACGAATACGAGGCATTGAGTCAAATGTATAATGAGAGGTGGGCAGGAGAGCAACTGTGGTAAATGAAGGGATATCATGCATTTCCAAATCTAGTTTAGACTTCTTATAATTTTCCTGAAAAAACACAATATGGGCCTAATTCCACCATACTTTACTTAAAATGCAGCACTTTTATATTTGATTTTGATATGTAACTGTATCAAGTTGAAATTACCTCTTCATGATGCTTCTTCATCTGCAACAATTCATCCTGCAGGCACTCCAATTGAACCTCTAGGTCAGTTCTTTCTATATTAAGCCCTTCTATTACTTTACGCAATCCTTTCAAGTCAGTCTCCACAAAAGTTCTTAGCCTGACTTCCAGCTCATATCTTAGAGATAGGATTAAATAATTAGAAGCAAACACAAATTAAACCTATATATTATTGATAAATGTAGAATGATTCAATTACATTAAATCTTCTCATCAGATCTAGTTTAAAAACACTTCCGTTTATCGTGGAGCACTAGGGTTGCCAACTATCCTGTACAATATGCTCCCATAAAAAATGTCCCATATATTCATGGGCATGTTTTAATCATTTAGTGAGGTTATTACTGCCGGCACTAAATTACACCATTTTCCTGACCCACTCTCCCATAATAAACAGCCAGCTGAGAGATGACAGGTGACATCAGTGACCAGATTTGGTCAATGACTTCAGGTAGCATCACTCTCTGGCTTGTTTACATTCAGAGGCCTGGAAGTGATCTGTCACTTGCAGCAGGAATCTGGCATAAGCAGGATTGTCATGCACAGGTCAACACGGCATCATTCATCACAATTAACAATGGATCTTATTTGCTAAATGACATGATTGATGATGGATTTACAACACAAGACTTTTTGTTTTGTTTTTTTAATAAAGGACTTTTTCACAGTGTGGGTGTATTTATTTACATTGGACCTTTATATGTCACATGTGTCAAACACAAGGCCCACAGGCGGAATCAGGCCCTCCAAGCCATTTCATATGACCCTCACATCTCTCCTGCAGCTGCAGCACCCACCCTACTTTCTGCCCCCACCTTGTCTCATCAGTCGTCAAGAGAGAGAAGGACAGAGATCCACCAGAGCGTGCGCTTTTCTGTGCAGTCGCAGAAAGGCTCATCCATGTCCCAACCCAATCCCCATCTCAGCAGTCGGCAGCAGAGAAGATGCCAGAGCTTCTACAAATCCTGCACCTCTCTGTAGAGCTGCAGCACCCTCTGGTCTCTGAATTCAGCTGACTCCAGGTCCTCTGGTCCTCCTCCAGATCCTGCACTTTCTGCTTCCTGGCAGCAGCACAAGGTAAGGGGGGTGCACTGTAATGTAAGGTATGATAGGGAACTCTTGACATCTCATGTCAGGGGAGGGTGGTGTGCTCTAGACATCAAGCCTTACAGCTAGAACCATAATGCTGATGCTGCCCGTAATGAAATTGAGTTTGACACCCCTGTTCTATGTGAATGAAAAACAAGAGCTACCACGGGGAGTATCCTACGCATGTTGTGGGCATATGGTATGGTTTTGGGGGTTAAAGCTCACAGCCTCTCCCCTTCCTGGCCAGTGAGGTTTCATGCCTGGATAAAATGTCTGGTATAGATTTAGGGGGGAACCAAGGTTTTTTTTGTGTGGTTGCCTTGTTATCCTTCTTTGGGATAAGTGTGTGGTATAAATTTTAGGGGGGACATCACACTATTTTTTTTTTTTTTTGCTTAGGGTTCTCCCCCAAATCCAGACCAGTTATGCTCAAACAATTTACATATATGGGCTTTGAACTACTAAGTACTAATCCTGATCTGGAATCTAAACGATTCACTGTGGTTCTAAGGCAAAACTGGTGGTTCAAAATACTGATGTATGAATGCTCTTGTTTGTTTCAACAAAATAAATCATGGTAAAGAGAAACACATTCCCTACTTGTGGAAAAAGAGGATGGTTAAAATTTCTAGAAGGTTTTTATTTCAGACTATGACCCAGTTGGAAAGATTTTCCCTAACATCATGTCCCTGTAACTCCAGACCAAGGACCAAAGGTAGAAATTGTTACTGGGACAGAGATAAAAAAAAAATGTTGGCACAAATTCTACTCTTCCCTCACAAAACTTTTTTGCCTGTGTCCTCATTGTAAAGATTTTCCATTATTACCAATCAAAAGTTTTGGCTGAATTGGTTGCTTTAGTTGCTATAAAATAAACAATGTTTCTAAAATTACAAATCTAAAAATACTGTGTATATCAAAAAGACTTGCTGACTTACTTGTTTTTGAAGTCATCAGTAGCCAGTCTTGCATTATCTATCTGTAGGACAACCCTGGCATTGTCCAGTGATGCCGATGACATCTATTAATCATTCAAATATGAAACAAAAAATTATTTAATGGAATAATTTATAGGCAAAAAAGTAAGGCACATTAATTTTCAGTATCAAGGGGAAATGGCTTATGCTATTGGTGAACAAGCTACAATTTTATCTTAACAATGTTTTGTAATGGCATTATATGGGTAAGCCAAATAATGCCTTTTTTCCTCTTCCTTTTCTGTTGGCATAAAAAAAAAACACAATTTAATCTAAACCCAGATAGACTTCCTATCTCCAAATGTATATTCAGTATATATATTTTTTTCTCATTGACTCACCCTGCTTTGAAGTTCCTCAATAGTCTGGTAGTAGTGTTGGAAGTCTGGCATTGATGTATGGGCATTTTTGTCATACCATTCACAGATTTTCTTCTCCATTTGGGCATTTTCTTGTTCCAGAGAGTGGACCTTCTCTAGGTAGGTTGCTAGTCGGTCATTAAGGAGCTGCATGGTTTCCTTCTCATTGACATTGAAAAAACCATCATTCTTCCAACCACCGTGGCTCCCAATGCTATTAAAGTGATTGTCACTATTATGAGCATTATGTACATTTCCGTAGCCACATCCATGAGTAATAGAAGAGTGTTTTGTAAAGATTATTGGTTTACTTGCTCCCCCATGGGTATTATGGGTTGTGTGGTGGACTTTATGATATCCTCCATGATGTGAAAATTGGGTGATTCCATGATGAACTGAGAGTTTGGGAGAGTGGCTTCTTACATGAACACCTGCCTTTAAAGGTGTGGGCAAAGACATACCCTGCTGCTTGTGCTGGCTGTGGCTCATGTTGCTCAAGGTTGATAGTTGTGGTTATTTGAGGTATACTGGGTTATTGCAATGTATCTTGCTCTGAAGACTAGGGTCTGTATGTACATGTATCTTCTTTTATAGGCCACCATGGGAGTTACATATACAAAGCAATTTTTCTGTGATTGTGCACTTTTTTTGTAGACTGTTGCAGTTTCAAATGACTTAATAATGTTCTGCTTGGTTATTATGAAAACATCAGAGAAGCTTATGTCCATCTATAGCTCTGATCATCTGACAGTCTTTTTATCCTAATTGTGCTGAAATACCTGAAAACTTCGCACCACCCTAATGATTGCAATCAGCCCAACAAGCAGCAATTCATAAGTCTCACAAACATTTACTTGAAAATGTACACATGAAAGTGATATATATTTTGAGTCATGCATTTACATGAAAATGTGTGAGGTTAGTGTAACTTAACATTAAAATCACATGTTGTTTTCCAGATTGGTCTAGTCAGTTTACTTGTAGCAGATACTTGGTAACTTGGGGGTGCTAAAGCCCCTACCATCCAAAATTATGAAAATAATTTCTATAGGGTATAGAAGTACCATTTAGGGATGCATTAACTTTGCTGATGCTGCTGTCATTGAAATAAATCACTTTTTGCTTACAATCCAGGAAGCATGTGTGCACTTGGCTTACTCATTTGCACCTCTATGGGCAACATACATATGCTATGAATTCCAGTCTACCCTACTGGCTGATATTGCTTTCTTAAAGATTAGGAATGAATTCTACGATCCATGTGATTCTGTCACATGTGCTCCCAAAGAAGAATTCCTGAAACAAGTTGAGTAGGGTTGAGCGAACACGGACTGTATTATTCGTGTTCGTACCGAATAATTGGATTTTTGTTACCCGAACACGGACCCGAAAACGTTACTGTATATTCGGGTAAAAATCCGTATTCGGTCATTTTATTTCCGGGTTCTGTATGCATTGGCGTGCTTTTCATGGCGGGCTTTCAACAGCCAATCAACAAGCGTTTAACTGGTGTGCCTTAAGCCATCCCAGCCATGCCTACAAATGTATTAGTAGCTGTGATTGGCCATCTGAAGCATGTGACCAAGTCTTTATAAGTTCGAGCCAGCCCTGCTGCATCATTATGCTGTAGTTCAGGGACAGAGCACACATCATGCTGGCTGCTGATTAGGGACAGACAGGAAAAAATAATTTGTGTCCGGATAGAATTGAGGGATAGGTCGGAGTGTGTTAGGCAGGGCGAGTTGTAGGGCATTTTAGGGCGAGGCTGCTGATTTTTAGGGTCAGTGTTCTACAATCGATTTTGCTGTGTGGGGGGGATTTGCAGTGACCGATCTTATCAATCCTTTACGCAGGTGTCAGTGGTCCACATCGATTTTGCTGTGTGTGGGGTGCAGTGAACACAATCTTTTTTGCCCACTGAGGAGGAGGGAGAAAAGTATTTTTCTATCAGTCACTGTGTGCAGCGTTTTTCCTTCAGTGCTGCTGTGCTGACTGTGATAATACACTGCTGTGTTCACATGTGCTATTATTGAGTGATTTCAAAAGTTATACACTTTTTTCTATTCCACTATTCAATATACACCCTTGGGTTAAAAAAATTAAATTGTGGCATAGTCTGTACTAATCTAGTTAAAAATTACAAACTTAAAAGGGGAATTTTTTTTTCCTCCATAGCCTGCAGCAGAGCTGGTCCACATCGATTTTGCTGTGTGTGGGGTGCAGTGAAAACAATCTTTTTTGCCCACTGAGGAGGAGGGAGAAAATTATTTTTCTATCAGTCACTGTGTGCAGCGTTTTTCCTTCAGTGCTGCTGTGCTGACTGTGATAATACACTGCTGTGTTCACATGTGCTATTATTGAGTGATTTCAAAAGTTATACACTTTTTTCTATTCCACTATTCAATATACACCCTTGAGTTAAAAAAATTAAATTGTGGCATAGTCTGTACTAATCTAGTTAAAAATTACAAACTTAAAAGGGGAATTTTTTTTTTCCTCCATAGCCTGCAGCAGAGCTGGTCCACATCGATTTTGCTGTGTGTGGGGTGCAGTGAAAACAATCTTTTTTGCCCACTGAGGAGGAGGGAGAAAAGTCTTTTTCTATCAATCACTGTGTGCAGCGTTTTTCCTTCAGTGCTGCTGTGCTGACTGTGATAATACACTGCTGTGTTCACATGTGCTATTATTGAGTGATTTCAAAAGTTATACACTTTTTTCTATTCCACTATTCAATATACACCCTTGGGTTAAAAAAATTAAACTGTGGCATAGTCTGTACTAATCTAGTTAAAAATTACAAACTTAAAAGGGGAATTTTTTTTTCCCTCCATAGCCTGCAGCAGAGCTGACTGATATAAGACACTGCTGTTCACATGTACTATTGATAAATCACACCAATTTTATATCATATTTTCTATTCCACTATTCAATAAAAACCTTTGGGTATAAACAATTAAATTGCGGGATAGTCTGTGTTGGTACATGTGAGATACACTTTTCCAATTTTTGGGGTGCATCTCATACTTCCGAGGATTTGAGGGTGCTGCCTGTTCCGAACTCCTCCTACTCCTCATCCTGCCTTTGGGGGTACAAAAAATAGTAATTGGGGCCTAGTTTGGTTCTGTACGTGTGAGATACATACACCTTTTTTGATAATATTTTCTATTCCGCTATTTGATAAAAACCTTTGGGTATAAACAATTAAATTGCGGGATAGTCTGTGTTGGTACGTGTGAGATACACCTTTCCAATTTTTGGGGTGCATCTCATACTTCTGAAGATTTGAGGGTGCTGCCTGTTCCGAACTCCTCCTACTACTCATCCTGCCTTTGGGGGTACAAAAAATAGTAATTGGGGCCTAGTCTGGTTCTGTACGTGTGAGATACATACACCTTTTTTTTGATAATATTTTCTATTCCGCTATTTAATCTACACCTTTGGGTAAAAACAATTAAATTGCGGGATAGTCTGTGTCGGTACGTGTGAGATACATACACCTTTTGATATCATATTTTCTATTCTGCTATTTAATCAAAACCTTTGGGTATAAACAATTAAATTGTGGGATAGTCTGTGTCGGTACGTGTGAGATACAGCTTTCCAATTTTTGGGGCACATCTCATACTGCCGAGGATTTGAGGGTGCTTCAGTCTGCCTCCTGCCTGTTCCGAACTCCTCCTACTCCTCATCCTGCCTTTAGGGTACAAAAAATTGTAATCGGGGCCTAGTTTGTGTTTGTACTTGTGAGATACACCGTTTTGTAAAATTTGTCCTATTCCACTATTCAATATACACCCTGTTTGAGTGTAAAAAATTAAATTGCGGGATAGTCTGTATCGGTACATGTGAGGTACATCTTTTTAAATTTGTTTGGCGCATCTCCTTCTACCGCCGAGGATTGCAGGGCGCTTCAGTTTGCCTCCTGTTCCCAACTCCTCCTACCCCTCTTCCTCATCCTGCCTTTAGGGTACAAAAAATTGTAATCGGGGCCTAGTCTGTGTTTGTATGTGTGAGATACACAGTATTATAAAATTTTTCCTATTCCGCTATTCAATATACACCCTTTTGGAGTGTAAAAAATTAAATTACGGCATAGTCTGTATCGGTACGTGTGAGATACACCTTTTAAAATTGTTTGGTGCATCTCCTTCCACCGCCAAGGATTGCAGGGCGCTTCAGTTTGCTTCCTGTTCCCAACTCCTCCTACCTCATCCTCCCTTTAGGGTACAAAAAATTTTAACCGGGGCCTAGTCTGTGTTTGTACGTGTGAGATACACCGTTTTTTATCCTTTTTCCTATTCCGCTATTCAATATACACCCTTTTGGGGTAAAAAACATTAAATTGCGGCATAGTTTGCATATTTGACTGTGAGATACACCCGTGCGATACTGTTGTTTTTTTGTTCCGCTATTCAATAAACACCTTTCTAGGGCAAGATCATAAATTACAGAAATATGAGGAGACTGTCAAATAGGGGCTGTGGCCTGGGTCGTGGTGCTGCTGGTAGAGCTCCTGTTGCAAGGAGAGGACGTGGTCGATCTGTGCCAGCTACACGCACAAGTGAAACACCTTCCTCAAGTGTTAGTAGTAGGCGACAGAACCTGCATCAGTATTTGGTAGGGCATCATACGCCTCTAGAAGTGATGAGGCCAGAACAAGTAGAGGCGATAGTAGATTGGTTTGCTGCTGACAGTGCCTCCAGTTCCTTCACATTGTCTCCCACCCAGTCTACTGCAGAAAGGTCAGAGTTGGCACATGCAGCCGATGTCCAACCGTCTTTCACCTCACCCCCTTGCAAATCAGGCAAGCAGTCTGAGCCCCAATCCATACAGCAGTCTCTTCTTATTTTTGATGACTCTGTCAGCATGGTTTCCCTAGGCCATCCACCTAGCCCTGCCCCAGAAGTGGAAGAGATTGAGTGCAGCGATGCCCAACCACTTATTTCTCAAGATGAGTACATGCAAGGACCATCGCAGCACGTCTCCGTTGATGACGAAATGCAGGTGCCAACTGCTGCGGCGTTCAGAATTGTGGAGACCGACAAGGAGGGCAGGGGTAAAGACAGGGTGGAAGATGATGTGGAGGACGATGAGGTCCTCGACCCCACATGGAATGAACGTCATGCAGGTGACCTGAGTAGTTTGGAGGAAGAGGCGGTGGTCGCACAGAACCACCAGCACATCAGAAGAGGGAGCAGGGTGCAGAAGCGGAGCGGCCGTGCCCTAGACACTACGCCTGCTACTGCCCAACGCAGCAAGGTAACGAGCGCACCAAAGCCAGCTCAAAGGAGTTCTCTAGCGTGGAAGTTCTTTAGAAAATGTGCTGATGACAGGACACGAGTGGTTTGCACCCTGTGCAATCAGAGCCTGAAGCGAGGCATAAACCTTCTCAACCTGAGCACAACCTGCATGATCAGGCATCTAAGTGCAAAGCACGAGCTGAAGTGGAGTAGACACCTTCAAAACCAAGAAACGTCTCTGGCTCATCCTGCTTCCTCTTCTGCTGCAGTCTCGGCCGCTCCATCCACATCTGTAGTGATACCGGCACCTGTCACCCCGCAAACAGACGATCTGTCAGCAACACAACCACCTGGGTCACCAACCATCTCCACAATGTCCCGTGGAAGCATTCAGCTTTCCATCTCCCAAACACTTGAGAGGAAGAGGAAGTACCCCCCTACCCACCCGCGATCCCTGGCCCTGAATGCCAGCATTTCAAAATTCTTGGCCTTTGAAATGCTGTCATTCCGTCTGGTGGAGACGCACAGTTTTAAAAACCTTATGTCGGTGGCTGTCCCACAGTACGTCGTGCCCAGCCGCCACTACTTTTCCAGGCAAGCCATCCCTTCCCTGCACAACCAAGTGGGGGAAAAAATCAGGTGTGCACTGCGCAATGCCATCTGTGGCAAGGTCCACCTAACTACCGATATGTGGACCAGTAAGCACGGTCAGGGGCATTATATCTCCCTAACGGCACACTGGGTAAATGCAGTGGCGGATGGGCCTGAGGCAGATAGCAATTTGGCGCATGTCCTTCCACCACCGAGGATTGCAGGGCGCTTCAGTTTGCCTCCTGTTCCTAACTCCTCCTACTCCGCTTCCTCATCCTCTACCGCCTCCTCATCCGGACAGCGTAACACCTTCACCACCAACTTCAGCACGGCAAGGGGTAAACGACAGCAGGCAGTTTTAAAACTTTACGGTAAGGGGAGGATGACCAGCGCTATGGATTAAAGCGGGCGGAGTCTAGAACGTGCAACGTCACTTCCGGTTGTCGGCCGTGGAACGCGGAAGCATCCCGGCGCGGACTGTTTTTTGTCTACTCTGATCCAGATCATCTTAACAGTGAGTGTACTGCGCTTTTTTGCCGTTATTGTATGGATTATCTATTCACTTTGGGGCCTTCTTTCGTTATGAGCATTTAGGGCACCAGACCACCGGCTCGGAAGTGCTCCCCCAAATACGGAGAAGAGACCCCCCATACAGCTACACAGGTCGTATTGCAGACGCCACCTAGTGGACTCTTTGGACTCTGCACAGTAGCTTTTGCCTACTTTTAGCACATGTGTGGCACATATATCAGGGAAGTCCTGATATAACACTTGTGGTTGTGGTCATTTTCGAACTCTGCACAGCAGCACCTGTTTATTTTTCAATACTTGTGTGGCACAAATATATCAGGAATAAGTTTATACCTGATATAACACTTGTGGTTGTGGGAACACCCCCCGCCCCCCCCCCCCCCATTATATATTTTTTTCCACCGTTTTCGATATGCATATTGCACATGCATCACTATATTTGTTTTTTATTTGAAACTTAATAAACACACACGTATTGTTTATCTCATTTTATTTCCTCACAAATAAACATTTTCTGTTGACACCCTTATATATCTTCACTTACACTTTGGGGTAGTCACGTTTTTATACTGTAAGGTAGCGCCGATACCAATCGCCATATTATACATTTCAGTTTTAAAACTTGCCTGTTTGGGGGAAAAACCACACACCGCGCAGGAGTTGTGGAGGAGCATGGAACAGCAGACAAATGAGTGGTTGCTGCCAGCGAGCCTCAAGCCCGGCCTGGTGGTGTGCGATAACGGGCGAAATCTCATAGCAGCTCTGGGCCTAGCCGGTTTGATGCACATCCCTTGCCTGGCGCATGTGCTGAATTTGGTGGTGCAGAGGTTCCTTAAAAACTACCCCGATATGTCAGAGCTGCTGCAGAAAGTGTGGGCCGTCTGTGCGCACTTTCGGCGTTCTTACTGCTGCTGCTCGCCTGTCAGCGCTGCAGCGTAACTTCGGCCTTCCCGCTCACCGCCTCATATGTGACGTGCCCACAAGGTGGAACTCCACCTTGCACATGCTGGAAAGACTGTGCGAGCAGCAGCAGGCCATAGTGGAGTTTCAGCTGCAGCACGCACGCGTGAGTCGCTCTGCGGAACAGCACCACTTCACCACCAATAACTGGGCCTCCATGCGAGACCTGTGTGCCTTGTTGCGCTGTTTTGAGTACTCCACCAACATGGCCAGTGCCGATGACGCCGTTGTCAGCTTAACTATCCCACTTCTATGCCTCCTTGAAAAAACAATTCGGGCGATGATGGAAGAGGATGTGGCACAGGACGAGGAGGAGGAGGATGAAGAGGTAACATTTCCAAGGCTTTCAGGGCAGTCATTCGCAAGGGGCTCCGAGGGTGGGTTCCTGCACACACAAACGCCAGGGACACAATTGTCCAGCAGGGGCACAGTTCTAGGGGATGAGGAGGATGAGGAGGAGGAGATGGAGGAGGAGATGGAACCATGTTCACAGCAGGGTGGCACCCAGGCCAGCTCATGGCCATCACTGGTGCGTGGCTGGGGGGATACAGAGGACACAGACGATACACCTCCCACAGAGGACAGCCTTTCGTTGCTTATGGGCAGCCTGGCACACATGAGCGATTACAGTGTCTCCACAACGACTGCCGAGTTGCCCACATTCTAACTTGTGCTGATTACTGGGTGGCCACACTGCTGGATCCCCATTACAAGGACAACGTACCGTCCTTAATTTACTCACTGGAGCGCGATCGCAAGATGCGCGAGTACAAGCGCACGCTGGTAGACGCGATGCTGCTGTCATTCCCACCTGACAGCGGGGCCACAGTGGAAGCACAAGGCAGAGGAGGAGGAGGAGGAGGAGGAAGAGGTCGCCAATGCAACCAGGGCACCGCCAGCACCTCAGAAGGCAGGGTTAGCATGGCCGAAATGTGGAAAAGCTTTGTCAGAACGCCACAACAAACAGCAGCACCAGCAGCTCATATGGAACGTCATAGCAGGAGGCAGCATTTCACCAACATGGTGGAGCAGTATGTGTGCACACGCCTACATGTAGTGAATGACGGGTCTGCCCCCTTCAACTTCTGGGTCTCCAAATTGGGCACATGGCCTGAGCTTGCCCTTTACGGCTTGGAGGTGCTGGCGTGCCCTGCAGCCAGTGTATTATCTGAACGGGTATTTAGCACGGCTGGGGGCGTTATCACAGACAAGCACAGCCGCCTGTCCAGAGACAATGTGGACAAGCTCACGTTCATTAAAATGAACCAGGCATGGATCCCACGGGACTTTTCCGTACCTTGTGCAGAATAGCGATGGACACCGACCTTACCCAGCCATTGTTCTATTTTTGCTCTTTCTCACTCTTTTGGGGTGTACCCTCATTTAAAATTTCTAAAAAAAAAAAGCAGTGTTGGCTACCTCGTCCTCCTCAGGGCTAGAGATGTACAGAACTGTTCGCCGGCGAACAGTTCCCGGCGAACTTCGCATGTTCGCGTTCGCCGCTGCGGGCGAACATATGCGATGTTCGGTCCGCCTCCTATACATCATCATTGAGGCAAACTTTGACCCTGAACATCACAGTCAGCAGACACATTCCAGGCCAATCAGCATACCTCCCTCCCACCTCCTATAAATAAGCAAGGGCAGCATCCATCTTAGATCATTTCTGTGTTACTGAGAGCAGGGAAAGTGCTGGTGCTGCTGCTGTTATAGCTGGGGACAGTTCCCGGTCTTGTTAGCCAGTGTTCTTGGTACACTCCTGCTGTAAGGACAGCACCCCAAAAAGCCCTTCCTAGGGCTGGTATTTGAGGTTTTTTTTGGATATATATATATATATATATATCTATTGTCCCCAAAAGCCCTTTTGAGGGCTGGTATTTGTGTAATTTTTTTTTGTTCTGTGATATATATATATATATATATATATATATATATATATATATATATATATTGTCCCCAAAAGCCCCTTTGAGGGCTGGTATTTGAGTATTTTTTTATATATATATATATATATATATATATATATATATATATATATATATATGTAGCATGTCCAGAACCAGAAAAAAAAGATCATATAGGTGTAAAAGGGGTTCCCACCATCCCTGCTCTACTGAAAAATTATCTTTTTTTTTTCTGGTTCTGGACATGCTACAGAGCTGAAACTTCACAGGTACACTTTTTAGACCCCCTAGACAATAAATCACACAAAAAAAGTTCTTAAAAATTGTCATTTTTGATAGAGAGCCAATTATTGGAAAAAAAAAAAACTTAACAAAAAAAAATTTCTTTGGATTTATTGTTTGGGGGGGTCTAAAAAGTGTACCTGTGAAGTTTCAGCTCTGCAGCATGTCCAGAACCAGGAAAAAAAGATCATATAGGTGTAAAAGGGGTTCCCACCATCCCTGCTCTACTGAAAAATTATCTTTTTTTTTTCTGGTTCTGGACATGCTACAGAGCTGAAACTTCACAAGTACACTTTTTAGACCCCCTAGACACTAAATCACACAAAAAAAGTTCTTAAAATTTGTCATTTTTGATATAGAGCCAATTATTGGAAAACTTAAAAAAAAAAAAAACTTAAAAAAAAAAAAAATTCTTTGGATTTATTGTCTGGGGGGTCTAAAAAGTGTACCTGTGAAGTTTCAGCTCTGTACCATGTCCAGAACCAGAAAAAAAATAGAATCAGGGTTAGGGCTAGGGTTAGGGTTAGGGCTAGGGTTAGGGCTAGGGTTAGGGTCAGGGCTAAGGTTAGGGTTATTTGTAGTGCTTAGGGTTAGAGTTAGAGGGGTAGGGCTACTAACTCTAACCCTAAGTATCTCACCGTAACCCTAACCCTAGCCCCTAACACTAAACCTAACCCTAACCCTCTAACCATAACCCTAACCCTCTAACCTTAACCCTAACCCTCTAAGCCTAGCCATAAAAATAGCCCTAACCCTAACCCTAGCCCTAACCCTAACCTTAAACCTAGCCCTAACCTTAAACCTAGCCCTAACCCTAACCCTAGCCCTAACCCTAACCCTAACCCTAGCCCTAACCCTAATTCGTAATTTTTTTCTGGTTCCGGACATGCTACAGAGCTGAAACTTCACAGGTACACTTTTTAGACCCCCCAGATGCTAAATCCAAAGAAATTTTTTATTTTTATTTTTTTTAATTTTTCTAATAATTGGCTCTCTATCAAAAAATTACAATTTTTAAGAACTTTTTTTTGTGTGATCCCTCTCCGGCATGCCACAGTCCAGGTGTTTGTCCCCTTGAAACAACTTTTCCATTACTATTGTGGCCAGAAAGAGTCCCTGTGGGTTTTAAAATTCGCCTGCCTATTAAAGTCTATGGCGGTTCGCAATGTTCGCCGGTTCGCGAACATTCGCCGATGTTCGCGTTCGCCGTTCGCGAACAGCGAATTTTATGTTCACGACATCACTACTCAGGGCCAGATTAACATAGGGGCTATTGGAGCTGCAGCTCCAGGCCCCTACCTTAATATAGGCCCCGGGTTGGCCATATTCACTGTTACCGCTCTTCTGTCATTTGTAAACACAGAAGTCTGGCTTCTATGCTCGCTTCCCCAGGCAGCTCCCTCAGAACCTCCCCACACAGCACGAAGGCCGGACAAGGAGGGACAGTTGCCGATGCATGGATGTGTTTATGGGCTTCAGAGACAGCATCCCATGTTGAATTAGGCATGCATGGCTGCACCCTTCCCCCTCTGGGTGCATGCCAAGGCACAGCCCTTAAGGCCCTTCAAAATCCTCAGCACCAAGCCCATGATGCTCTTAATCCGGCCCTGGTCCTCCTCCACCGCCGCTTCCACCTACACCGCCCATAGGTGTGCGCAGCCTATTGCATTAGGGTGTGCACCCCAAAGTTTAAATACACATGCATGTGTTTGCCTACATGTACATGGCCCCGATACATTACTCTCCCTGCTGGCAAAGAGAAATAGAGCAGAGCAGGTCCGAGGGAGATCTTTCCCATCTCCTCACTGGCAAACAGAGCGATAATGCTATGTGCCCTAGGTGATTAGGGTACGCCCAGGTACACCCGGCACACCCTGTGCGCACGCCTATGACACCGCCACATCCACCACCACCTCAACCTCCCTCCTACTCCATATGGGCCTCGTCCTTCAGAGATGAAGAACATTGTTTTATTTTTCTGTTTTTTTTTGTTGTTTTAAGTTATTTCCCTATCCACATTTGTTTGCAGAGCACTTGCCATGCTCTTAACTATGTTTTGCTGCAATTTGCAGCACTCTAGCCCTTTCCATTGGTGTTTTAGAGACATTTTAGTGCCTGAAAGTTCGGGTCCCCATTGACTTCAATGGGGTTCAGTGTCCGGGAAAAGTTCGGCAAAAGTCCGGGACACGGACCCGGACTTTTTTTTCAAGTTCGGCCAAACCCGCCGAACACGGACATCCAGGTGTCCGCTCAACTCTAAAGTTGAGTCCACATGTGAACTGTAATCTGAATTTTTGCATGTTGTAAACCCTTATGAGAAAAGGAATTTTTAGTATTGTGTAATATATTTTTAATGGTACGTAATAAAGTTGTTTCGTGGTTCCTCTTCTATATGCCCACAGAAAGTCAATGACTACATATTCTGTTCATAGTTGTACATAGTTAACATCTAAGCAGCACCACTTAATGTCAAGCAGCAGCTGTAAAAGGAAACAAAATCTTGGGATGTATAAAACGACAGACAAAAAAGATATGGTGCTAAATAGTTTTGCCTCATTTTAAATTTCTTGTAAGACCACATGAAGAATATGGGGATCCAGTTTGGACATTATATTGCAACAAGTTACACAAATGTTAGGGAGGTATCAGAGGGGAGTGATGAAATTATTGAATTGGAAAGAAAATAGATTTCTTTTTTAGTGGGCAGCCTCTGGTAACATGTCTCTAATCTGGAAGTCTCAATTAATATACTGTATCTGTTTTTTTTAACATGGTATTGGTAAAAGCAGGGCTTGGATAGTGCATGCAGGATTATCAAGTTACTGTAAGTGGCATTAGTATATTCAAAAGCAAGTTGCAGATAAAGTTGCAGCCACAGGGTCAGGTTTTTATGGTCTGTAACATTGGAACCACATTGATCTCTAACCCTGGTTCCTACAATTAGGATCTGTGCTTGCGATCACAGCTTTGTTTAGAATGCATAGCATGTCTTTGCACTGGAGCATAGAACATTTTGGTTTAAGGAAGCATTAGAGTCAGTGGCGGCCGGTGTATTGAGGGCGCAGGGGCGCCGCCCCCCCCCCCATCCATGCATCCGGCCCCCTAATCTGCATGCAGGAGCCCCGGACGCATGGAGCTTAATGTTTTTTTTTTTTTTTAAATCACCTGAGCCCACCCATTGTGTGACAATAGTGAATGAAAATCCGCTATTGTCACACTGATCCTCCTCCTGGCCAATCAGGAAGCCGGTTTAATACCGGCTTCCTGATTGGCCGCAAGGCAAACCCCATGCCATTGGACGAGGAGGAGGCGGGAGTGGGAGGACTCGAGGAGAGTGGAGATGCGCCGCCGGGGGACACAGTGAGGAGATGCCGCCGCGGCTGCTCCAGGGCTCCAGGTAAGTGCACTGGTCTCGGGGGTGCCCACACTGCATTGAAGGGGGCATGAACGCATGCTGGTCTCTGCATTAAAGGGGGCATGTACGCTGGTCACTCTATTAAAGGGGGCATGTACGCTGGTCACTGCATTGAAGGGGGCATGTACGCTGGTCACTGCATTGAAAGGGGGCACGCTGGTCACTGTGCATTGAAAGGGGGCACACTGGTCACTGTGCAATGAAAGGGGGCACACTGGTCTCTCTGCATTGAAAGGGGGCACGCTGGTCTCTCTGCATTGAAAGGGGGCACGCTGGTCTCTCTGCATTGAAAGGGGGGCACGCTGGTCACTCTGCATTGAAAGGGGGCACACTATACCTTATTAACTGAAGGCCCCTTTCACACTTTTGCGACCTCAAAGTCACGCAATTGTTTACAGCGTTTTTTTCCTGCAAAGCAATGCCTATTACATTTTTCTGTTTGCGCCCCCCCCCCAAAAAAAATTTTGAGCACCAGCCACCACTGTAGTCAGTCCAGCTTGAATCTATAAGGTAAAATTTGCCATATCTAAGGGGAGAAGGCTGGATGCTGCTGACCAAGAGTCTTAACAGAGGTCTACTACTGAACACTGGTACTTAAAAGTTTGTTTTTTTGAGAGACATTTACTAAATATACCTAAGTCTATACCTAAGATAGACTGGTCAACTTCAAAGACTTTAGAACATGAATGTGATGCACCTTAATTGACCCGTTTGAAAAGTCCAAGACCCACAGTGATCATTTCTGGTGCCCTCTGATTGTGATATTTTGAACCCTTGATCATCTTGCATGATCGTTGGCTGTGACAGAGGCAAATTACAGTATTATCCAATAAACAGTTTCATTTTCGTGTGGATTTGAAATGGCCCACCCAACTAAAATATACGTTTAGATGAACATTAGAGCTGAAATTATTAGTAATTACAAGTAACTCCAAAAAAGATGAATGTTTCAGATTATAGTTTACATGCCTGGGGCAAAAAGTTGCTTTCATTCCACTATATCTCCGTAAGGATAGACCAGTATTTGAGCCAATGACAGGTTGGCATTGGTGGTTTCTTACATTACTGATTTTTTTGCTAAGGAATTCATTGAAGTAATAGGGGTTCTCCACAATCATCTCAGTTAAAAAAATGAATTTACTAATTCATTCCGGGTTTGACGTGCGGCTCCATGGGGATTTAAAAGAATTCCCCTAATAGCCCACTGTTCCCTTTCCTTCAGTGGACTGAGGTTGAGCGTGAGGTGGCCAGACACAGGTATGAGTCTTTGAGCCATGTGTGGCCCATACTATGGGAGAGGGTATGATGGATCAGTCTCCTATACAGCTTATGCTTGGATGTGCTTCTCTTTTGTAGTTGGTGGAATCCTGCACCAATTTTTTGTATAGCTCCACTCAGATCGAGGGACCGTTTTCCCCTTTGCCTGGATGGAAGTGATTAGGAGTGGATGAATCCTCAGTAGATTTTGGGCTACTGAAGTAACAGTGTTTTCCAAACTACACATTTAAACAACCTTGATGGGCAACCATGCACTCACCAGACAGGTATATTACAGATATTACTAATACAGGATAAAAGGAATCTTCAGTATTGCTTTACTTTTTTGTAGCGTTACTGTATTAAATAAACTGTTTCTTTTTGTCTATATATTGGTTGTGTAGATGTTGAAACATTAAGGTAATGAGGCCCCTGTAGGTGGGATATCCTGTGGTCCCTATGTCCATCCAAAAGACATATTATGATGACCTAGCGGATCCAATTGTCTCTGCTGCAAGTGCTCTCTGGGGATTGTCAACTTACCTTTATATTAGAAGTTAAATATATGTATATATACATGTACATTAATATTTGTACATACCTAATATGTGTTTATTATATTTAGCAGAATGTATTTTCCTCCTATATTGGTCATGAGGAAGCTACGCAGTACAGCGAAACATGCTGACCTGCGGAGGCGACCCAACACACAGACATCCTCTCTGGGGATTGTTACCCAATATAATTCATTAATTGAGGAGGTGCTGTTTAAGGGTCACATTCTCTATTGATATGTCTCTTTTACTATTTTAATTGTTTATTTGGTTGCATTTCGGATATTATGTTGCACATTCTGTTTTAAGGATACGTGTATGAATAAAATATTTTGGTACTTTTCTATATGTTTGGTTGGTCTCATGCTCATGCCATTAAAGCCCTTCTGCTGCAGGACAGGGTCCTGCTTTCATTTTCTCTACAAAGCATTTCTATGTCAGTTGGGATATGTAATACTGGCAGCATGTCGTGGGCCTGCTATGGTGCCTGGTGTCAGTTGGAGATGTATGATCAGGGTCTTTTTTTTCCCAGAGAATAGATGAAGGTACTCCTTCATTCAAAGACACTCATTTTTCCTTGCCCTACCCACCTCCCAGTACCACCCCTTTTAAAGAAAACAGAACCAAGTATCATGTTGTGGTGTAATTTATATGGAATGGGTTAATGTTGATAACTAGAAAAACAGTAATCCCAATAGATCCATGCAGCCAGCAACAATGGACCCCTCAGAAAAAGTAGATCCACCTCAAAAAAAAAAAAAAAAACCCGGACCAGCACCAATAGATCAGCCAGCAGCCAGCAGCAACAGACCCCTCCCCCAACAATGGATCTCCCCCACCAGCAATAGATCCATCACCAGCAACAATAGACTTCCCCAGCATTAATAACCCCCCTGCAACAATAGCCCCCCCCCCCATGACAATAGATTTCCTAGCAGCCAGCATCATTAGACACTCCAGCACCCATTGCCCCTATACATAATTCATCGCTGGAGGTGCCAGAACTGCATTCCCCCATGTTCCTACTAAAAAGTCCTGTGAATGGCACATCTGCCAAGTGGCATGGGTATCTTCAGACAACATAAGCTTGTAGCTATTATTTCAAAGGACCAATAGCTATAATTCAGTGTGCTCTTGCACAGCTAGGTTTTCCAACATGTTTTGTAGAATAAGCCCTGAAATTCTGTGGAAAGCATTGATTCCACTGTTTGCAACCAAACCTTGTTCTCATTCTTATTAAAATAGAAGTTCAGGAATCGTAAAGAACAAACAACCATACTCACCTTGACAGCTGCAGCACTGATCCCAACTGCAATTGTCCCACACTGCCTCTACACCAAGAACAAAGATCACTAATCACTCAGTTCTTGGTCTTCAGGGAGCAGAGAGCCAATGACTGTCAGTCAATAGAACTCAACAGAGCTCTGCCCCTCCAGTTCTCACTGTACCAACAAGCTCTGGAGGTGGTGAGAGTGGCTGGCTCAGTCTCCCAGTGGCTTGCTAAGAGGCTGAGCTAGCTTCAAGTCAGGCATTTAGGTAGTTCCTCACAATAAAGATGGCATTGATCCAGAGCATGGACCCGCTGGGCGACATTAACCGACAGCAGACTTCACTCTGGTGTCGGCTGAAAATGGGTCACAGGAGTGCAGAACGAAGCAAACAAAAAATTGTAGGTGCTGGTCTCTTGTGCTTATTTCCTTTGATTTTCAGCACAGCCTTCTACAAAAAAAAAGAATACTATGTACATTTAGAAATATTTAAAGGGAAGAAGGAAGAGCGCCTCTGAGTGCAAAGTAAAATTTAATGCTGGAATAAAAACATAGTGACTTACATCACAGTAAGGAGTAGGAGTAACTGTGTCAGCAGTTCCGGGATGGTATGGCTGTGGTCCTCAGGATCCAGGGGAGCCTGTGGAGCAGGCAGTCGTGCCGGCTGGCTGTGTGCTTCTGGGCGGACGGGAGACCGCGAGGTGGAGACTGGATGGCATCTGACTTCAGGACTGAGGGAAGGGCAAGATGGCGGCGGTGGCTTCACAACGCATTTTGGAGTCTGCGCTAAACCCCGGCTGGGCATGCGCACTCCTTTTTCAAGTTAAAAAAGGGCATGTGCACTCCTTTTTCAAGTTGAAAAAGGAGTGCGCATGTCCAGCCGGGGTTTAGCGTAGACTCCGAAACGCGTTGTGAAGCCACCGCCACCATCTTGCCCTTCCCTCAGTTTTGACGTCAGACGCCATCCAGTCTCCGCCTCGCGGTCTCCCGTCTGACCAAAAGCACACAGCCAGCCGGTACGACTGCCTGCTCCCCAGGCTCCCCTGGATCCTGAGGACCACAGCCATGCCATCCCGGAACTGCTGACACACCAGGATATACACATTACTCCTTACTGTGATGTAAGTCACTATGTTTTTATTCCTGCATTAAATTTTACTTTGCACTCAGAGGCGCTCTTCCTTCTTCCCTTTACTCATATCCAGAGTTGACTTCACTCTCCTTGAGAGCCAGCCGTGAGTTGCCCCCACCCACCCCCAGGTACTGGTCCTGATCCGTCCTATGGACTTCCTTAAAGTTGCTTTAAGACCTTTATCATCCCCACATACCAACTGATAAGCACATGGACTAATAATCCCCCCTGTGCTACCCATCCCTATGGTCCCTTGCAATTTCATAACCATTTTTGCTGTCATATCATTTGCTCATATCCTTAAGTGCCTATATACCATAGCCTATTTAGAAATATTTAAAGCATGTCTCTTTCACTGCTCAGTTGTTTAACAATAGTCAGCAACTCCCCATGCTTGCTCAGCACAACCGAAAGTGGGTCCTCTTTCCTCTACCTAATTGCTGAACAATTTGTCAGAACTTCCTCTGGGCCACAAGTTCCTGAAAATGGCCTTTTCAATCTACTACCACGTCTGAGTTTTTGCTTCTGCAGATTTACTTTCTAACAATTTCTTGGTTTAGCTCTATTGACATTCGTTTTAAAAGGGTGTTTCTGAAACTGAAGCGTTGGATGTGAACCATTTGGACTCAATAACGTAAAGACATGCTAATGAGGCCTGTCAATCAATACTATCACATATCTGTTAGCATGCCATAAGTGTTATTTACCATATCCTAAATGCTAATGCAGCTTGATGATTTAGGGCCAATGTCCCCAACTTTACTGTCCAAAACACAGGTCCTTAAGAAAGATAACACATTAAGGGCCCTTTCACAGGGTCAGCTCTGTTTTTTTTTCCGTTCAGTCACTTTTTTTTTTTTTAATCGGACATGGATGTCACTATTGTAGGGTCCGTTCCGTATGTCTGTTTTTCATCCATCCATTTGCGGATAAAAAACTGACATAATGTATGTCTATGGGTTAGCGGACGTTAGCTGATGACATCCACTGACATCCATTTTTGCGTCCGTTACATTTTTAAAACAGAAGAAAAATAGGGTTCTCTTGCATTTCAAAAAACTGAACTTAACGGAACAGACGCAAAATGGATGTCAGCGGATGGTCATCCGCTAACGTCCGCTAGCCCATAGACATACATTATGTCCATTTTTTCACCCGCATTGGATGGATGAAAAATGGACAAACGGAACGCCCGTGTGAAAGGACCCTAAGAAATATTTTGGAACCTTGACTCTTTATTATATAGAAAAGAGAAATGCCATTATAGCAAAGCAACAACATTTGCCAGCTGGTAAGTGCACAGACTACCTAAATAGATATCAATGAAATACGAAATACATTGTTTGGGTAGTACCTCACACTTTATCACTGTAGTTAGATTTTTCAGACCTGATTGATCGAATTGAAAATAATCTTTTGCTTTGTGTCCAGCTTCAGACCAACTGCATTCTGTGATTAAACGTTTCATTAGTTTATAATTACAATATTGCATTTTTGAGTGTTTTATTTGAGGTGTGTTCAGCCAAGTCAGTCAGCTTTTCCTGTTATTTCTTTAGGGTGGAGTGAGCAAAAGTTCCTAATGAGCTGGACAGCAATAAATTACTGATTTTGAAGTTGTTTTACAATTGTCTAATGTTTTCCAAGCAGATTACCAAATGTTTAATGTTAAATCCTCATGTCAAGCATGTAAAGCAGTGGATAGATGAGCAGTCGGATACTTGTAAAAATTAATATTAGCAATTAATGTTTTGTGGCACTCCCAGTTTTACATATATAAAGGAGCAGAATGAATGGAGAACATATTGTAAAGGACATCCACTTAGAAAAGCACACTTTTAGGTCATCTGCACCACTCAATTCCATCATCATGAGTTACAGTGGTCACTCCTCTGCTGGATCATACCATGGAAGCTGCCATGGTGGTAGTCATCTGTCTAAGATTCCAAGCCACACGTATGGTGCTCAATATGGAGGATCTTCAATAAGCCATCATGGAGGATCCCACTCTTCTCACCACCATGGGGTTTCTTATGCTTCTCATCATGGAGGATCCCATAATTTACATCATGGAAGTTCCCTTACTTCTCACAATGGAGGCTCCCACAAATTCCATTCTACAGGTTCTAATAGTTCTCAACATAGAGGATCCCATGCCACCCATCATGGAAGTTCCCATAAAGTCCATCATAGCAATCACTATAGAGCCCCCAGTGTACATGGAGGATCAGGAGGCAAAGGAATCTCCATATCCAAGCATGTTCATGGAAGTGCTCAGAGCGGCAGCCATAGAAGCATTATTAGTCATCATGCTTTATTCAGTGTCAATGGGAAGGAAACCATGCAGCAATTGAATAATCGCTTGGCTTCCTACTTGGACAAAGTCCGCTCCCTAGAGCAACAGAACGCTCAGCTTGAAAGAAATATCCGGGAGTGGTATGAGAGGAATCAGCCCAGCGCTTTACCTGACTACAGCTGCTTCTTCAGAATAATTCAAGAGCTTCAAGGCCAGGTAGCTGAATGAACTTGTCTACATACGTGGTGTAATAATTAGGAAATTATTTTGACACATATTCTTTTTATTTATGAACACTAAATCTACACAAATATTGTAGTGATTACATATTCATATTTTTAAACTCACCCTGACACCAACATATTTAATATATAAATACAGATTAGGCATGTTAAGCATCTAAAGGTATACCAGATTACATATTTTATACAGCACCTGAAATGGGTCTCAGTGCATTTCGTTCATGCTTTCGGGCACTCTGATGAAGACATGTACTGGATAAAAAACTTGATTTTAGGACTGTATGCATCAAAGTTATTAAATGAACTAGGACTCTAGATGAACAAATATTTTCTGTACTTGCTGAAACTGCTGTCAGACTGAAAAATGAAAATAACCATACTTGTAAGGGTTGGTAGGCAGTAATATTTTACATTTTGTTTTTAGGTTCAGATAGGCTTTAATATAGCAGCCATTTTAGACTGAGAATACGCTATAAAGAGTTTGACAATAGTTTCCCTCAAAAGGAGTATTGGACTGTGTACAGTAAAACATTAAAGTGATACTAAACGCACACTGTTTACTTCACATTATCCCATCTATTCTCTTCATCTATGGATGATGGCACTGTACAATATGCAGCAGGTAGTAGGTTCACTCAACGGGACCCTCAGCAGGAGAAATTTCCCAATCAATGTCAATGATTCGGTGGGGCTTAGGACTTGGCAACAGCTGGTCTACACAATCTCAGGCTGTAGTAGAGACACAGACAAGGAGGGAGAACAGCAGGATCAACCAGGTTTTTTGCAGTATACAGAAAACAAATCCCATAGTGACTGAACATGACATGAACAGCATATCATACAGCATGTACTGACAGTTTTTACTAATGTCGGTTTAACCACTTGCTGATCAGCCACCGGTGGGAGCGATTCTGGGGGCGTGTGCTCACCCTCATTCGCCAAAGGGGAACAGTTGTTACTGTTGTGGGTTTAATGACACTTTAATTAGAATGTTAGTACAGATAGTGCTGGCATTTTAGTGTTTGGTAAGTACAGGAGAGGTAAACCATCTGATAATTTGTAATATCTCCCAGAGGTCCTATCGTTGATATCCCTTCACTTGAGTTTCTGAGTCTGCACAACTCCAGTGGCCATTGTGATGGTCTTCTCTGCTGGAACACACAAATGTGGGCAGGAACCCCTAAAAGTCCCAGGTATGAGAAAAGAAATCCCAGGTTACATAGAAAACAAGTATGCCCCATTCACACTGGGTTGCACTGGAGGACACTGCAGTGCAGGGCCGTGCCCTGAATGGAGTGTACACTTTCAATAAAGTTTAAAAAAAAGATAAACAGTGCCTTGTGTTGTAAAACCCAAGGCATCGCTCTTAACCATTGCCACAACACAGATACCAGTTGAATGCTAAAAGGGAATGTTTTAGCATGTAGTTAGTGTGAATTTACCCTTAAGTCATGTTACAGTGCAAGCCATAATAGATATGTAACAAGTTATCTTAATTGATACAGAGCAAAGTTCAGTTTAATACACTCTATGAATTTATCTTTGCAATAAATAATTACCGGTAACACTTATATTTTCCAGATTTCTTCAACTTCTGTGGAAAATGCCAGGATTGTACTACAAATAGACAATGCTCGTCTAGCAGCAGATGACTTCAGAAACAAGTAAGCCTTTCTATATTTCATGTCTTTCATCATTATTATCATTATCAGCATTAATTGCTTTTGTCTTCCTTTTGTCACCAGGTATGAAATGGAACGCCAGCTGGGAAGCAGTGTTGAGGCTGATGTGAATGGACTTCGTATACTACTGGAAGAACTGAACAGGGAAATATGTCATCTACAAACACAAGTAGAAAACCTTCAGGAGGAACTGCAGCTAATGAAGAGAACCCATGGGGAGGTGAGATGCCTGCTACCCCTTTTTCAAGCTAAGTCAGACATTTATTTAAAGAAAAATAATTTATAAATTGTTAAAAAGCAGTTGTAAATAATGTTGACATCACTTGTGCTTCAGAGGTATGCTGCCATCCTGGACCATCTGAGGAAAATTGGCAACTTTGGCACTTTTTTAAAATCTTTTTATCTTTTTTTACTTGTCAATTAATTAAATAATCTCAGAAATGTCTCAAACTATTTTCAAATGCATTTAAAAGCCCACAACATTTGCACATTGACATAAGCCTGAAAGCCAAGTCAACACAGATCCTAAAGCACACATTATGGGGATCTACAGAAATTCACCCATCACACAACTAGTTTCTAAAACTTCTACTTACAGGAAGTCAATGCTTTGCAAGCTCAGTTGGGTGCCAGGGTCAATGTGGAAATGGATGCTGCACCATCGGCTGATCTGAATAGAGCCTTGTTTGAGATCAGAGAGCAGTATGAGAATCTGATGGAACGGAACCTGAGAGAGGTGGAAACTATTTTCCGACAACGCGTAAGTCTTTTTGTAGAGTAAAAAAGCTTGTTAAACCTGTAATAAAAATAGCGTGATAGGTAACTATTATATTTTGATCATTATGCATTATTACTTCATGGTTATATTCCAATAAACAATAAATATGGATGAGAACATGATCAGCTTTAATGGTTAGTTGTACTTTACCATCACAACCTTCTAGTTACACTAAAGATCAGGTGCACTGCTCTAATACAGAGATCTTCAGAGGTAGGCCACACCCCTTGCACAGTAACAACTACTCTGGCCAAGCGGCCACACTAATGCTTCCTGATCAGGGACGTGAGTGTTTATTGGGGCACGGGTGCAACTGGGCTTTAAGGCTGTTGCCTAAGGACACAAAGGACAAAATGTGGCATAACTTCAAAGATATTAAAACGAATAGAAAAGTACAAATCAACTTAAGCCTAGCTATTGTAAATTAAAAATTAGTCATATGTATCTTCACAGAAGATCAGAAATAAACCTTCTTTGACTTTAGACTGCAAATATTAGTAGGTGCATGACTCTGACAAACTTTCTATTCATATAGACTGAAGAACTGAATCGTGAAGTTGCTTCTGGTTCTGAAAGACTCCAGTCTGTACAAACTGAAGTCATTGACCTGAGACGTTCCATCCAAACCTTGGAAATCGAACTGCAAAGCCAGCTCAGTTTGGTAAGTATTAAAGTTTGTATTAATTAAAGTTTGTATCAATGGGCAGTTGCTGTTAGTTTAAGTCGGTGGGCATCTTCAGTTCATTCTGCAAAGACTAACAATATGTACTGTAATTACTTGTTTTTTTTATACAACCTTTCTCTATATTTTCCCAGAAATCAGCTCTAGAAAACACCTTAGCAGAGACAGAAGCCACATTTGGGGCTCAACTTGCCCAATTACAATGTATGATCAACAATGTAGAGTCCCAGCTGGCCCAGATGCGATCTGACCTGGAACGTCAGAATCAGGAATACAAGATCCTGATGGACCAAAAGACTCACCTGGAGATGGAGATCGCCACCTATAAGCGCCTATTGGAGGGTCATGATATCCAGTATGTATTTCAGACAGGACAAGCAACTTAATATTTCTTAAAACATGCGGGCCTCAATTTATAGCAACACCTATTCACATTGAATCTTTTAGGAGGAAAGAAATAATGTTTATATCTGAATTATTGGCTATAATAATCAATCAGCTACCAGAATAGAACAATATAATTTGGAGAACAGCTTAATTTTAAAAACAAATGTTTCATAAAATGTTTCCATTTTGTTTATCAATATATTCGTTAAACCAAGCCATACATAATAGTCACAATACCATATATTTCTTCATTAATCTTTACTGTGTGTTTTAAATTTCAGCACTTCAGGTCAAAGTTCTCTAGGAGGCAGTCATGGTATGTAAATATATATTGTCTTAAAGTGATTGTAAACCTTATATTTTTTTATAGCAAACATGTCATACTTACCTGATGTGTGCTTACTCTGCTGGTTCCTCCCCCTGCTGAGTGCCCACCATAGCAAGCAGCTTGCTATAGGGCCATGCATGAGGGCTTATTCACAATAGTGTGTCCATAGACACATAGAGTGTGGCTCCGCCCCAGCCCCAATCCCTCCTCACTGACTGTGATTGACAGCAGTAGAAGTCAAATGCAGTCTCTGAATCCATGAGGAGTGAGAGATCCGTGAGAGCCACTGCTCTTGTGCACAGAGCTGGATCAAGAATGGGCCCAGGTAAGTATTGGGAGGGCTTGAGGCTGCACAGAGATGGTTTTTACCTTAATGCAGAGAATGCCTTAAGGAAAAAAAAGTAAAAAACCTTTTAGGTTTTAGAACCACTTTAAATAGCAGGACAAGAGCTGGTAGAAATATGTGTAGAATGTAAAACATGAAAAACATTTTAACTACCACCTGGAGATTAGTAGCGTTTAGACACCCCCTCATAGGGTCTGGACCCCATTGCACATAGTTTAAAATGCCACCTCATCTATATTATCCCCATCTTAATGCCAACAATTTACTGATAATACCAATCCCTTTAATCAGCAGTCATGCGCTATAAACATTTATTTTAGCCAACTATATTTATAAAATGTTATCTGAAATTCACATTGCATAGGTCACTATGTAGCCAGATATTTCTAGGCCCTTTTTGCTAATGGGTTCTATAGCAGTCACATTGACTGCTGTGAATTTTGATATGCCCTTGTATATGGGACAAACAGCATTTAAAGTGGCAATATTATGAACTATTATGAAACCTGCTTCCCTTCCTACCATCTGTAAATGGTGGGCTTTGGTCCAGAAATGGCCCAGAGCTGTTTTCAGCTGTGAAAATGTGGAATGGTCTTGCACAGATTCTAGCTGTTGACAGTTTCTAAAAAAGTTGTGTGCATTAATGATACTGCAAACATAAAGGACTAACTATATTTTCAAATACATAGTTGAATGTTTGTCCAAGGCAACATTTTTCAACTTTTTTTACTAAATAAATACATTTCAGGTCTTGGGGTAACCCTGCTAAAATCAATATATCTACAACTCATGGTACATAAGCAGGTTTCTAAACTTGACTAATTATGTAACAATAACAACAATAATTGGAATATGGAGGATTGATATGAGAAACATAGACATCCCTTTATAATGTGACATAGATCTTTATTAATTAACTTCTACTTTCAGGATCTCACCACGCAGTGAAAGTTCACCATGTGACTAGCCCCACTCATCATCATCAACATCATCAAAGTCATCATCAACATCATAATCACCATAATGTATGCTAATGTGTTTCTGACTCTTCTGGAGAACCCTGTGCATAATAATATTATCATATCTCTAGAAAGTCTTTTGGTGTTTTTCTCTGTCTTCTTCTTATGTGGCCTTCGGAATCTGCTTCACCTAGACAAAACTTGGCATGAGATATGAACTAGATCCACCAAGATACCCAGTAGACCCAACTGAAAGAATGCAAGGTTTAGGATTAGTTAGATATGTGTTCATCTTTAGAGATTGGTGGTAAATTATATAAGTTTAATATATGACTTTCCATTCACTTTTTTCTTGGAGCACTTTCAATACTTTTAGGGCCCATTCACTCCATCTTCTTACATTAATGCATTTTAATACACAGATGTTGTGCCAAAACATAGTACAATGTGTTTCAGTGCCATTTATTGCTCAACCGCATTAAATGGTACCCCAACGCATGAGCAGAATGCATCTATGCTATAGCATTATGCAGCACAGCACACAGTACAATATGGTTTACGTCATAGTGATTTGGAGAAAACTATAGAGTGCAAGCACTTTTACTTTTTGGGCCCATTCAGAAAAAATAACCTGTGGTAATGGAGTGCACCACAATGCTCTAAAAGTGAGTTGTGATGCATTTGTTAATGAAACACTGTCAAGCGTAAACAGGCCCTTATAGTTTTGTACATACAGTTGCAAGGCAGTTTGCCTCACTCATAAAAAGTGAGCTGCACCATAATTAGTCAATTTGATTTACAATAATCATATGCAAAATTAGTTAGAATATGAACCAGTCTGATCAGTATTAAAATGTGCCTATAGTATGTGAATGCATACATAAAACACATGCTTAATTCAAGTGGAACTCTAGTATTCTGTTGTGACTTTATGAAGTTACATTACCATAATCCTGTGCATGTTTTATTATTGAGTTGTAGTATTGGTTTTATAATCATAGGTTATAAACTTCGTTGTACTGTCTACCAATGTACATATTAATGGAATATTTGCATTCAAGATGCATATTTTATTGTGGTGGACATACTAAGCCATAGATTCTGGTTATTTAGAATGTGTAAGGATTATTGGGGTTTATTTACTAAAGCTAGAGAGGGCAAAATGAGTCACAATTCTGCAGAGAAACTTTTAACCTCAGCTTGTTTAATTAAGCTCTAGAAATAAAACCTGGAAGCTGATTGGTTTCTTTGCAGAATTGTGACTCATTTTGCCCTCTCTAGCTTTAGTAAAAAAAAAAAAAAACATTGTGGTGTAGTACGTAATCTGGGTGAATTTTGATCATCGTTCTCTTGTCCTTTTCACTTACTAAATTTTCAATAAAACAAAAGTCTTACTTGTTCCTGCAATCAGCTGTGTTTGTGTTGTTAATGATGCATAATTTTTTTTTTGCCAAACTAAAGAAATGACTAATGAGTCACATGACAACGGGGAGGGAAAATGGCTAATTGGGCCCAAGTTAGACAATTTCACTTAGGGGTGTACTAACTTTTGTTGCCAGTGGTTTAGACATTAATAGCTGTCTGTTGAGTTATTTTGAGGGGACAGAAAATTACACTGTTATACAAGCTGTACACTCACTACTTTACATTGTAGCAGTCATTTCTTCAGTGTTCTCACATGAAAAGATATAATAAAATATTTACAAAAATGTGAGGGATGTACTCACTTTTGTGAGATACTGTGTGTTCGGACACCCGTTTACCTAATGTTCTTTTTGTACAGCCAATATACATTAGCCTGCAGGGACATTCTAGGGCGAACACAACATGAGTGGAATTACAAGAAATAAATTCATTTATTTCAAATTCCTGGCTATTAGCGGTGGATTTAAACCTAGTAAGCCCTCTGATATGTGTGTTTACTTATTGACAAGTTTTATACCTCCTGCAGGCATACAAGCCTGCTTTGTCCCAGAACATTTGTGGTCTTACTGGTTGATCCAATACCTTTTTTATTACCACATCTCCAAATGATGGAGCTTTCCTATAAATAAACATTGGATCAAAAAGGAGAACTTTTTGGAGGGTCTTATCTATACTCGATATATTTCAGTATTTCCTAATAATTGCTTCCACTTCCATGAATTGGGAATGATAATTTCTAATAAAAACCCATTCATGTTGGAAAAAAAAAAAAAAACATTCATGCTTAGATTTCTCTTTATCAGCCAAACCTATCTCCTATGAGGTTTGACCCACATCCTGGATAACCTCCTCCAGAATGTCTGGCCTGTATCCTTTTTCAATAAACCTCTGTTTAATTAATTCTGATTGTGACATATAGTCAACAGTACAATTCCTCACAAGAAAATACAATTCTCCTAATCTGCGTGAACTGCCCTTTCGGTATGTTCCTAAGCCATAGCGGATGATGTCCACTACAAATAGGAAGATAACTATTCTGATCGGTGGACTTAAAGTAAACTTTGGTAGTTAATTATTTGTTTTGTGTAATGATACTATCATCCAAATAGTGGACTTGTTCCTTACTCCAGTGGTACTCCAATTTTATATTATTAGTGTTGATGTTTAAATGATTCATAAACTCCAATAACGATGTTTCTGAGCCAACCCAGATAAAGAACATATCATCTATGAACCTTTTATGCAATAAAAGTTCATCCCTCCTTTGCCCAAAAAAAATTTGTCCTCCCATTCACTGGGGAGGCTGGGCACAAATTTCGTGTCCATCGCTACAGCACCTCTTCTGAGTGTAAAATTTCCCATCATACTAGAAGTAATTATGGGACAGACAAAGATCTAATCCCATCATTAAAAACGTATTTTGTACATGGGGGAGATTGTCCCTTTGACTAAATGCCCGATTCAATGCTAGTAGAGCTCCATCATGCTCAATAATCGTATATATTGATGATACATCTGCACTAACTAAAATAACCTCCAAATGATCTAGTGGTGACACTCCTTTTAAAAGCGGTAAAAAATTATTTGTATCTTTGAAATAAGCTTTTGTGTGTATAACACTAGTTTGTGAAAATGTATCTAAATACTATCCTACTCTCGCCTTTACTGAGCCTATACTAGGTCTAGCTATAGGTCTAGCAGGTGGATTCTTAGGGTCTTTATGTATCTTTAGAAGTGTGTATATGGTAGGTATACGGCTATAACTAGGTAATAAATAGCTTTTTTTTTTTTTTTGTCAATACCCTCATATCATACCCAAATTCGACTAAATTATTTAGGTCTCTCCCAATAAGGGGGATTATTAAAAATCACTTTTTTAAGTGTGAAAAATAAAGGGTAATTTTAGTCAAGGTGATCAAAAAAATTATTTTACAGTATACAGTAAATCCTTGGATTGTGAGCATAATTTGTTCCGGAAGCATGCTTGTAATCCAAAGCCCTCTTATTTCAAAGCAAGTTTCCCCATAAGAAATAATGGAAACTCAGATGATTCGTTCCACAACCATTTATTCATAAATTCTTCAATTCATAGTCCATATAAAAAGAGTATAGCAATGTGAGGTTGTATAACCATAAAATTTCCATCCACAAATGGCGCCTCCACAAGAAGAAGCAAAATCCAGCAGGAACTACAGTGTATTAAAGAGAAGAGAGGCGCCTCTAAGTGTAGTAATATGGTTACATTTAATGAAGGTTCAACATTTAGCAACTCACATGGTTGGTGATTGAAAGAGGCACATCTAAGTATGCAGGCACCCGGGGTAAAGCTGTCTACATAGACCATCTTCCACACCGCCGGATCTCACAGCCGTCAGTCTGCAGTCATGACCGGGGAGACTACCCTGCAGTAGAGTGATCTGAAAGGGAGGCTTGAAGCGCTCGTTGAGTGCAGCGTGGAAGGGATGGCGTAGATGGCGGTGTGGAGGATGGTTTATGTAGACATCTTTACCCACAGATGCCTGCATACTTAGATGTGCCTGTTGTAATCATCAACCATATGAATTGCTAAATATTGTACCTTCAATAAATGTAACCATATTGCTTCACTTAGAGGCGCCTCTCTTCTTTTTTATACTCAGTTGTGACATGACGCTACTTGTATATCAAGACATTGCTTGTTTATCAAGACAAAATTTATTTAAAAAAATGTGCTTGTCTTGCAAAACGCTCTTAAGCCAAGGTTTTATTGTACCTACAGTTTATCCAAAACAAATCAGTCAATAACATTTTGAAAAAAGTACATTTAAGCCCCTAATATTTTCCTGAACCAGTGGTTATGTTATGCTCTGGACTGCAGAGTGGAAGGGCTCTTCTTTGGATATCCACATTGTTACCTGTATGATGTGGACACTTCCCATAGACTGTCCAATTGCAGAGTTTCCTCAGGCTCCAGAAATTTGCAGTAGCATACTGAGGGTAGGTGGCAGCAACAAAGCTGCTAATGGCGATCCCAAACTAGTTATAATTGTATCCAATAAACAGTTTGATTTTCATGTGGTTTTGAAATAGTCCACCTAATTAAAGTATAGATTTAGATGACCATTACAGCTGAAATTTTTAGTAATTAGAAGTAACCACAAAAACGATTTGTTTCAGATTATAGTTCCCATATCTGGGGTACAAAGGTTCTTCCATTTCACTATGTTTTCATTGGGATTGACCAGGTTTTAGGCTTTGATACCAACTGAAAGGATGGCATTGGAGGCTTCATACATTACTGATTTTGATTTGTATGCTAAGGGTTTCATTGAAGTAGCAGGGGTCTCTACAATCCTCTCAATTAAGTAATGCATTTACTTTATACATTTTCATATTGTTAAGTCTCCTAGGGATCACAGGGAGAGCAGGCTGGGCAAGTCAGTTCTCACTCCACTATGCTTGCCTTGAACTCCAGTGTTTCATCAGTTACTCCAAAGCATTTCTAGGTCATTTTGGATATATATATAATACTGGCAACATGTTGTGAGCATGACCCCACCCACCTCCTAGTACCACCCCTTTTAGAGAATACGGAACCAAGTATAATTTTTTAGAAAATTGCAAAGATTTGCCCTTGGGACTTTGAATGAGGTGTGACATGCGCAATGATACAATGTAAAAAGCAAGTTTATTGGAACATACAATATCAGCAACTAAACACAGACAGGTACCTTATTATGAAACCGATTTGCGATGTTATACATAGTAGGGATGTCTTTGCGGTTCGCCCGGCGGTCGGTTCGCGGCAAACTTTGCTCGATCGCAGCCCGCCGATTTTGCGACCACATGCCGTTGTTCGTGGAGGCGATATTAGTTTACATTGGGGAGAACTTTGACCCATGACACAGCCATCAGGTGGAATGGGACAGCCAATTGAAACCTTGCAGCACATGGACATACCTCCCACCTTATAAATAGGCCTGATCTGGCGGCCATTTCACATTCTGCTTTTTGTCAGTGTAGGGAGAGGTCTGCTGTGTACCAGGGACAGATTGTCAGTGACACAACTCGTTCTATTAAGATCCACAAAAGTAATTTTAAGGACTGGTATTTGTTATAGGTGTGCAGTGCACTATATAGGGGTGTAATCCACTTATAATATACTTTCTAATATAGAAAGCATATTATAGTGGATTTATATTGTGCACTGTGAAGTATCGTGACTGTTGTGTTGATCGTTTCTGCAGCAATACTACAAACAGTGACAAAAGCACTTTTAAAGTATTATAACTGGTGTGATACACCAGTGGCCCTCCAATACAACATATTGAAGTGGGGTGTTATCTGAGTATACTTGTATAAGTGTATTTGTGTCCTGCAACAATATTGCCTCTTTTGCTGCATTAACTCTGCTACACACAGTGCCAAACTCACTGGCAAATTTTTTGTACAACTGGTGTGATAAACCAGTGGCCCCCCAATACCACATATTGAAGTGGGGTGTTATCTGAGTATACTTGTATAAGTGTATTTGTGTCCTGCAACAATATTGCCTCTTTTGCTGCATTAAATCTGCTACACACAGTGCCAAACTCACTGGCCAATTTTTTGTACAACTGGTGTGATAGACCAGTGGACCCCCAATACCACATATTAAAGTGGGGTGTTATCTGAGTATACTTGTATAAGTGTATTTGTGTCCTGCAACAATATTGCCTCTTTTGCTGCATTAACTCTGCTACACACAGTGCCAAACTCACTGGCCAATTTTTTGTACAACTGGTGTGATAAACCAGTGGCCCCCTAATACCACATATTGAAGTGGGTGTTATCTGAGTATACTTTTATAAGTGTATTTGTGTCCTGCAACAATATTGCCTCTTTTGCTGTGTTTACTCTGCTACACACAGTGCCAAACTCACTGGCCATTTTTTTGTACAACTGGTGTGATAGACCAGTGGCCCCCCAATACCACATGTTGAAGTGGGGTGTTATCTGAGTATACTTTTATAAGTTTATTTGTGTCCTGCAACAATATTGCCTCTTTGGCTGCATTAGCTCTGCTACACACAGTGCCAAAATCACTGGCCAATTTTTTGTACAACTGGTGTGATAAACCAGTGGCCCCCCAATACCACATATTGAAGTGGGTGTTATCTTAGTATACTTGTATAAGTGTATTTGTGTCCTGCAACAATATTGCCTCTTTTGCTGCATTAACTCTACTACACACAGTGCCAAATTCACTGGCCAATTTTTTGTACAACTGGTGTGATAAACCAGTGGCCCCCCGATACCACATATTGAAGTGGGGTGTAATTTAACAGTATACTTTTCTAAGAGTGTATTTTAGTCCTGCAAAAATGTGGCCTCTTTTACTGCATTTACTGTGCTACAAGCAGTGACAACAGTTACCGGCCAATTATTTGTAGAACTGGTGTGATAAACCTGTGGCCCCTTGAAATCACAGATTGAAGCAGGGTGTTATATACCTTGTTCCACATATACTGTGCTTCTCTAGAGACTTTTGTCACAGAGTAAATTAAAAAATGACAGGCAGAGGAAGAGGCAGGCCCTTATGCAGGGGTGGTAGGGGTAGGGCAGGAGCAGTAGGCCGGAGCCAAAGTGTGACGTTTCAGAAGGTGCGTTCGATTACATCAAAGGACGCACCAGACTTGGTTGAGTGGCTCACTCAGCCTTCCTCTTCTGCACCCTCCTCATCCTCTCTATCTGCACCCTCTTCACTCTCTGCTGTGTGCACCCCCAAAGACACTACCACCACCAACACCACCACCACCATATACCCTCCGCTTGAGTCACTGGAATTATTTTCTGATCCATCACAAGACATTTGCGATGTGCAGCCATTACTGGCATCGGATCAGGAAGAGGAGGTAGCAACAGCCACCACTAAGCAGTCAGATGACAGTACCAAGATCAGCCCAAAGAGGTTGGTCCCTGCTTTTGCTGCCTACTCCGAGATCTCGAATGTTAGTGGTGGGGAAGGTGACGTGGATGATGACGTGTCTATGGACGTCATGTGGGTGGCCCCAAGAGAGGAAGAGGAGGGGAGTTTCTAGGGAGAGACGGACCAGCAGATAGGGAGGAGAAGCAGGCGGAACTTGCATTGCACAAGAGGTACAAAGCAGACTGCAAATGTATCAGGAGCGAGCTATCAACCATGTACAGTCACATCTGGCGCTCCCAGGACGCTGGCACATGGCTCCGCAGTGTGGGGGCTTTTTTTAATGTGTCCGCTGCTGACAACAGTGTTGCCATCTGCAGCCTTTGCAGTCAACGCATAAGTCGTGGTAAGCCCAACACTCACCTAGGGATGACCGCCTTAAGTAGGCACCTGAACTCCCATCACCGAGCCCAGTTGGAGCAACACCGTCAGAACCCACAAAGCCACACTCCAGGCTCTCACCGTCCAGCCTCTTCTCCTTCTCCTCTCTCCTCACAATTGTCCTCCACTCCACCTTCCATGATGCCGTCGTCACGTGGTTCTGGAAAAAGGCAGGCTTCCGTGGCCCAAATGTTGGAGCGTAAAAAATGATGATGCCGGATAACCCTTTTGCCCAACGTTTGACTGCTGGCTTGTCGGAACTGATAGCCCGCCAACTACTGCCATATAAACTGGTGGACTCGGAGGCCTTTCGGAAATTTGTGGCCATTGGAACACCACAATGGAAGGTCCCAGGCAGGAAATATTTCTCACAGAAGGGCATTCCAGAGCTGTATGGCCATGTTCAGCGGCAAGTGAATATATCTCTGGCACACAGTGTTGGTGCCAAGATACATCTGACCACAGACACATGGTCTAGCAAACACGGGCAGGGAAGGTATATCACTTTTACTGCCCACTGGGTGAACCTTCTGACAGCCGTCAAGCATGTAACCCGTGGCACCCGTGTAAATTTGGTTTTACCACCACAGATTGCATGCAGGCCTGCCTCTTCTTCTCCTCCTCCTCCTCCTCCATCCTCCCTCTCCTCCTCGGCTGACTCCTCCTTTTCCGCTGCGCCGCCCAAGATCCCCAAAACCTATTCCACATGCCAGGTGAGACGTTGCCATGCTGTGCTGCATCTGTTGTGCCTGGAAGCCAAGAGCCACACTGGTCCTGCACTCCTTTCAGCTTTGCGTTAACAGGCAGATCAGTGGCTGACACCGCTCAATTTGACAGTTGGTAAAGTGGTGTGCGACAACGGTGCCAATCTGCTGAGCGTGCTGAAACAGGGCAAAATAACACACGGGCCATGCATGGCACACGTCCTGAACTTGGTCGTGCAGCGATTTGTTGCCAAATACCCTGGGGTCCAGGATGTCTTGCGGCAGGCCAGGAAAATCTCGGGTCATTTCCCAAGATATTACACAGCCATGGCTCACCTTGCTGACATTCAGCGGCGACACAACCTGCCCATCAGGCGTCTTATTTGTGACTGCCCGACACGATGGAACTCAACGTTGCATATGGTTGATAGGCTGCTCCAGCAGAAATGTGCACCTGTACGAACTCTGCGGCAGGACAGGTTCTGGGGAGCTTGGGTTTTTTTCACCTCGCCAGTGGCTGCTCATGCGCGATGCATGCAGACTTCTGCGGCCATTCGATGAGATCACCAAACTGGTCAGTCACGGCCAGGGCGCCATCAGTGACATCGTACCTTACGCCTTCTTTCTGGAGCGTGCATTGTGTCGTTTCATTGATAAAGCCGTCAAGGAGCAGGAAGATGAGGAAGTCGCAATGTTGGATGAACTCCCAGGGGGTGCTACTCATTTTGAGACAAGTCAACAACAGGAGTCTGAAGAGGAGTCAGAGGAGGATGGTGCCGGGGCGGATGAGGAGGAGCAAGAAGAGCATGCTTTAAACCTTTCTGGGATCCCTGGTGTTATCTGTGGATGGGGGGAGGAGAACGAGGATGACATTATCCTGGATGATGAGCTGGAGCCAGGCCACTACACCGTTTCCAGTTTAGTGTGAATGGGGGCCTTCATGCTCCAGTGTTTTAAGGGGGACCCCCGTATAAAAAGCACAAAGGGCAAGGACCAGTACTGGGTGGCAATGTACTTAGACCCCCGGTACAAACAAAAAATGGCGGAAATGTTACCACCATCACAGAGGGCGGTCAGAATGCAGCACTTCCAGGCCTTGCTGCAAGAAATGCTGCATTTCTGCTTTTGTGTGCGCTGGCAGAGGAATTTCCAATCACAGAGAGACAGTTGCGGGTAGCAATCCAACAGCGCCTGCAAGAAGAGGGCGGTTTGAAGATGTGTTGGTCACTTCAGATATTAGATCCTTCTTTCAGCTGACCCATCGACAGCTGTACTCTGGATCCAGCATCAGGGAACGCCTAGACTGACAGGTGTCTGACTACATCGGGTTATGGCCAATGTGGACGCTCTGAGGAGTGATGAACCCCTGGACTACTGGGTGGGCAAGCTTGACCTCTGGCCAGAGCTTGCAAAATTTGCAATGGAACTGTTGGCTTGCCCCCCATCCAGTGGCCTGTCCGAAAGGACGTTCAGCGCAGCAGAGGGGATTGTGACCGATAAGCGCACTCGCCTAGCTCATGACAGTGTAGACTACCTCACATTTATAAAAATGAATGAGGCATGGATCTCTGAGGAATTCAACACATGTGACCAGTAGACCATGTTTTCATGTCCTCATGACAGGCCACAAATATCCCCCAGACCGCCATCCACCCATAACAATTCATGGTCCTTGTCTTCGCTAAATACAGTGGCATAAAAGGCATTTCATGTCCATTGAATGCCTAATTTTTGGGACCTTTCATGACCAACAATTATTTTTTCTGTCAATGCCTAATTTACCTCCAGCCACAGAATACTACATTCTTAGCTGACAGGTAAACCCATGTGGGCTAATTTTTGGGGCCTTTTATGGCCGACACTTACTTCTTTATCCTGTGAATGCCTAATGTACCTTCAGCCACAGAAAACAAAGTTCCTAGCTGTCAGGTAAACCCATGTGGGCCAATTTTTGGGGCCTGTACTGGCCGACACTTACTTCTGTATCCTGTGAATGCCTAATGTACCTTCAGCCACAGAATACAATGTTCCTAGCTGTCAGGTAAACGCACGTGGGATCATTTTTGGGGCCTGGGATGGCCGACACTTACTTCTTTATCCTGTGAATGCCTAATTTTTCAGACTGGAATTGAAAATCAATGGGTCTGTAAACGTTCTGCCAAATTGTGGAATGGATGCAGACCCATTTTACAGATGTGTGAATGGACCCTATATGTATTTGACATGTATTTCCCGGCTGCTGTCAGTTCTGATTTATGAAAAAAAAAAAAAATTGCTGAAATTTTTTTAGGGCAACTTTTCCAATTGCAATACTTCTGTTATGACATTGTCCATGTGTTGGGACTATTTGTGCACAGCTAGTAAGTCTTTTGTGGCTGCAAATATGACCTAAAGGTTTTTAAAGTTCGCCTCCCATTAAAGTCAATGGATCCAACCGCAAACTTGCGGTTTGCGGACATTTGAGAAAATTTGCGCCCTGGCCGATGTTCGTCCATCACTAATACATAGTATTCATATTCATAGTCAAGTTCAGTATTCCATAGACCAATCCATGGTAGGTATGAAAATGCATCCTGGTAATCTGCCGCGTTTCGTGAACAACCGTTCACTTCCTCAGGGGTTGATGTGATACATGGTTTCTAGGAAATAAACAGTTTGTAGCATGTAATAAAGATAGTAGATAATGTTATGCTAATGCAAGACACCAAGGGGCCACCAAGGGGCCTATACTTACTAATCTGTTAAAAGAAATTGCATGCTTATGATCCATTGGCTGCCGCTGGGAATGTCTATCCCGGGAGCTGTGGGCCTGGGATCCAGGAGGGCCCAGCAAGACAAACAGGGCCAAACACAAGCACAGACCAACATAGTGTGGCATCCACAGTGATGGCTAGAGGAGACCAATCTATGTATCAGACATATCTGAAGTGTATATGAATAGTAATATCAGCATTCAGTACAAGGAGTATAATAGTATGCAGTAAGTATGGGTATAAACTGGCAACACTAGGAGTGAGCCTGAGTTAAAAGTATGTATCTGATGCTCAGATTAAATGTTAAAATTGAGCAATAAAGCAAAAAAAGCAAAAGAGTTTCAATGATGTGCGATTAAAGTTGAATGACATGACAAAACAAGAAGCAAACCAAATAGCCCCAGGGCCCAGAGGCCTCAAGAAGGAAAGGATAAAGAATTGAAGAGGCCTGTCTAAGTGAGAATATGTAGCAACAATGTACTATATTGTGCAATCAAAGTGAAATAAACACTACTATACTATATGTTTATTTCCTAGAAACCATGTATCACATCAACCCATAAGGAAGTGAATGGTTGTTCAAGAAACACGTCGAGTTATCAGGATGCATTTTCATACCTACCATGGATTGCTCTATAGAATACTGATCTTGACTAGGGATGATCGAACTTTTGAAAAGTTCGGTTCGACCAGAACACCCGAATTTCCTGAAAGTTCGGTTCTGTAATCAAAAAACACAATTTTGAAGCCCTAAAACCCAATAAATGCCACTAAAAAGTGCCTAGGGTTCTGGGTCATGCCCCAGGGACTATTAATCACACAAAAAAAGTTCTTAAAAATTGTCATTTTTGATAGAGAGCCAATTATTGAAAAAATTATTGAAAAAAAAAAAAAAAGAGATTTCTTTGGATTTGGTGTCTGGGGGGTCTAAAAAGTGTACCTGTGATGTTTCAGCTCTGTAGCATGTCCAGAACCATAAAAAAAAGTTTGTTTGTATTAGAATTAATATAGAACAGGGATATGGCTCCGCTATTTTCACACCTTGCCGGTTTTGTAGCAAGCGTTTTTTTGGGCATTTTTTGGGGGTTATTGGAGGCAGGCAAAACATCTGAACTTCTGTATAGGGGTATATATACACACACACTTATATGTATTTATACACATACACACATATAGGTGTGAAAATAGCAGAACACTATGCTTGCTCTAATGAAATAATTAACAGGCATATGGCAGGGTGACCAAACCCTACCTGGCACTTAACACTTTCCCTACAGAAACTAGATTTTTGAATCTAACTAAAGTGGAAAATAGCACCCTAACTACACTAGATATCCCTTTCCTCACACTAATAATTGCTAAATGACACTTTGAGAGCAGAAGTAACAGAACTGCTTCCACTCTCTTCCACGTCCCTGTATTACAATGCTAGGAATTTGGTGGGGCTATCTTATATACTGGGGGGCGTATTCACTAATGATTGGCCTCTGGACCCCCTAGTCACTCCAATCACATTCCTAGCATTCTTCTTCCCCCTCAATTGGCTTTTACTGATGGTTCTGGTCCAATCACGGGCTTTTAAAGCCCATTTCCTGTCCCATTGCATTTTGGTCGGTTCTGGTTGCCGAATTCCAAACTTTTTCAGCAAAAAGTTCGGAATTCGGCCGAATTTCGAACACCCAATGTTCGGGTCGAACCGATGGTCGACCCGAACCGTTCGATCATCCCTAATCTTGACTATGAATATGAATATACTATGTATATCAACACAAATCTGTTTCATACTATGGTACCTGTCTATGTTGCTGACATTGAATGTTCCAATAAACGTGCTTTTTACATTGTATCATTGGGCGTGTCGCACCTCATTCAAAGTCCCAAGGGCAAATCTTTGCAACTTTCTTTGTTATTGAGGGATGAAGGTGCGTCACGGGGTGCATTAGGGCATATTTTATTATTGTAAAGTATCATTTTGTGGTGTTAAGTAATTTATATGGAATTTGTTAATGATAACTAGAAAAGCAGAAATTCCAATAGATCCCCTAAAGCCAGAAACAACAGACCCCCCAGCAAACATAACATCCCCCAATAACCCCCCAACTTAAGATCCGCGCACCAAAATACCCCCCAAGAAACAATAAATCTATACTAGCAACAACAGACCCCTGCCAGCAACAATAGACCACCCCAGCAATTAAAGCGGTTGTAAACCCTATAAAAAAAACCTAAAAAAAAAAAACCTGCAAGACAAAGGCATAATGAGCTAGTATGCATCGCATACTAGCCCATTATGTGTAACTTACCTTAAAACGAAGCCCCGACACTGACCCCCGGACATCGCTGCGGGTGCTGCCATGATCCCTCGTCGTCTTCCGGGTTCGTCGGCTCCGGCGCGCTGATTGGCCGGAAGAGACGGCTCCGGCGCGATGATTGGCCGGAGCCGCGATGACGTCACTCCCGCGCATGCACGCGGGAGTGATTTTTCCGGCAAGCTCCCGGCAACTTAATTGAAGGTCCCCCCGGACCTTCAGAGCGCATGCTCGCGCGAGTGGCTGCATGCACTGTTAATATCTCCTAAACCGTGCCGGTTTAGGAGATATTATTTGTACCTACAGGTAAGCCTTTTTATAGGCTTACCTGTAGGTAAAAGTGTCAAAAAGCGGGATACTACCACTTTAATAAACTCCCCTGACAACAATAGACCCCCCCCCCCCCAGTGACAATAGATTCCCCAGCAGCCAGCATCAATCGATTTTTCAGCACACTCCAGTGCCCTTTCCATTACATACATGCTGGAGGTGCCGGAAATGTTTTCCCCCTGTGTTCCTACTAAAAAAAGTCCTGTGTATAGCACATCTGCCAAGTGGCATCTGTATCTTCAGACAACCTTAGCTTGCAGTATTTATTTCAAAGGACTCAAAGCTGTAATTCAAGGTGCTCTTGGATCGCTAGGTTTTTCCTTTTTTTTTTTTCTTCGTAGAATAAGCCCTGAAAATTTGTGGAGAACATTGTTTCCACTGTTTACAACCAAACCTTGTTCTCATCCTTAATAAACTTAGATTAAGGCCATGCATAGGATCTGGGACTTCAAATTGTCAACTTAAGCATTTTTTCCAAAAATTAAAAACCATTTTCAAATTCCATTACACCTCAGCAGTGCCACAGGCTGATCACCTCCATGCCACGCTGCATTGATGCAGTAATTCTTGCAAAAAGGGGCCCTCACCAAGTATTGAGTGCATACTATACTGTACATGGACATACTTTTCAGTAAGCCAACATTTCTGTGTTAAAAATCCTTTTTTATTGGTCGTATGTAATATTCGAATTTTCCTAAAATACTGAATTTTGGGTTTTCACTGACTGTAAGCCATGATAGTCAAAATTAAAAGAAAGGACTAAATGTCCCAGAAAAAAGACGGATACTAGTGAGCGAGTTAAAACAGCATAATGTCAGCATAGCATTAATACAAGAGACACATTTTAGGACAGATAAAATACCCTACCTCAAAAATAGGCAATACCCACATACATATCACTCTACAAATGTGCTCGCGAAATCAAGAGGGGTCTCGATCCTGATAGCAAAAGACGTCCCTTGGACTATACAGGATAGTAGACAAGATCCAGAGGGAAGATTTCTATTCCTGAAAGGACTAATAGGCGAAATACAGGTGACAGTAGCGACAATCTATGCCCCTAATAATAAACAGGAGGTATTCTTATCGAGAGTACTGACCAGTCTTGTGAGCTTCTCAGAGGGTCAGCTGATTTTGGGAGGAGATTTTAACGTCCCACTGATTCCAGTAGTAGACACCTCCTCGGGGACCTCAGCATTATCGACTAGAACAAGTAGACGAATATTAAAGGCACTTCACAAAGCTCAGTTGATTGATGTTTGGCGGTTGCAACACCCCACCGAAAAGGAATATACGTTTTATTCAATTCCACATAAGAACTACTCTAGAATAGATTACTTTATGATACCTCACGCTCAGTTACAGGCAGTTAAAAACTCAGACATCAATAGCATCACCTGGTCAGATCATGCACCTATTACAATAATATATAGCCTGACAACGAATGCCCCACAGAAAAGGCAGTGCTGGAGATTAAACGAGAGCTCGTTATAAAGAGAGGAAATTCTAAGAGAAATAACTCAAGAGCTGAAAGCTTATTTTGAGACCAATGATCAAGCTGAGTGCCGAACTGGAATCCTCTGGGAAGCTCAGAAGACGGTAATGAGAGGGATCCTTAGTAAGCACGGCGCCCGTCTTAAAAGGGAAAGAAATGAACAAATGACACAGCTATTAGGTAGACTCAGAGTATTAGAAACAAAACACAAATACTCACTATCAAATAATATATTGGTAGAGTTAATGACTACTAGAAAGCAGATTACTGATTTGCTACAATATAAAGCTAGAGCAGATATACAGAGGTGTCGTAGGCTGAACTACGAGGCAGGAAATAAATGTGGAAAAGCGCTGGCTAGGACTGTTCGGGAGCAGAAGTTGAGATCATATATTCCTCATATTGTAACAGCAGGAGGGATTAAGAAAACGTTACCAAACCAAATAACGGAGGCATTTAAGAAATACTACGCCACCTTATATGATTTAAAAAGAGACCCACCTACACACCGGGAGATTGGAAAATACCTAGATCAGTCACAATTACCCAAATTGATAGAGGAAGATCGGGAGTTTCTAGAAGCAGAAATAACTATAGAGGAGGTACAGCGGGCAATAAAGGTAATGAAACCAGGGAAGGCCCAGGACCAGATGGTCTAACAATGCAATATTACCAACTACTGCTCCCAACCCTGGGACCATACCTGGTAAAGTTGTATAATGCAACAGAGATAGATGGGGAGCTAAATAGAGACACTTTAGCGGCACACATTTAATTAATCTTAAAGGAAGGCAAAGACCCAGCTGCCTGCGGCAGCTACAGACCAATATCTCTACTGAATGTAGATTTAAAAATATTTACCAAAGTCTTGGCAGACAGGCTGGCAAAGATATTACCAAAATTGATACATTTAGACCAGGTGGGCTTTTTGACATCAAGAGAGGCAAAAGATAACACCACAAGAATACTCAACTTGATACAAATAGTAAATGAGGAAAAGACGCCATGTGTAGTGTTGAGCGCAGACGCAGAGAAGGCGTTTGACCGGGTTGGGTGGCCTTTTCTGTTTGCTGTGCTCAAACATATAGGACTAGGAAAATCGATGGTAGATAAGATAACCAGAGTATATACAATCCCATCAGCGCGGGTGAAAGCAAATGGGATTTTATCAGAGGCGTTCCCGATAAAAAATGGCACACGGCAGGGGTGTCTGTTATCCCCCCTTCTATTTGCATTGACACTAGAACCATTTCTCTGCACTGTACGGCGAAACCCAGATATAGAAGGAGTAAGACTAAAAGGGAAGCAATACAAGATAGCCGCCTACGCGGACGATATGTTATTTTCCCTAACCAACCCAGTTATCTCATTGCCGAACCTTATACAAGAGTTCAAAAGGTACGGGGCAGTGTCAAATTTAAAAATTAACTTTGAGAAATCGGAGGCAATGGGAGTGGGGATTCCCCCGACCCAAATACAAACCCTGAAAAATAGCTTTAATTTCAAATGGAACGAAACGGCAGTGAGATACCTGGGAACACTCATCCCAGCGAATCTAGCAAAGGTATATGATCTCAACTTCGCGCCCTTGATAGTAACAACTAAAAGACTCCTAGAACAATGGCACGGAGGAATGCAGTCATGGTTTGGTAAATGCAACTTGCTGTAAATGATTGTATTACCAAAATTTATATATTTATTCTGGGCATTACCGGTGAGGATACCTAGCAGATTTTTCAAAGTAATACACTCTCTATTTGTAAAATATATATGGTCCAACAAAAAAACGCGTATAGCCAGGAAAACGCTGACTCTACCCAAAAAAAAAGGAGGCTTAGCTATCCCAGACATGAAAGCATATTATCAGGCCACCCATGTAAGTAGGGTACTGGATTGGTGGCACCACTGGGACTCTAAATTGTGGGTCGAACTGGAACAGGCCCAAACAGAGGTAAATTTGAAGAGAGCTATGTGGTGCTACCAAGACATACCTAAAAAATTGAAACACCATTTAATAATCGGAAACACATTACATATCTGTACAAGATCAAATATATACTCTAAATTATCAATGGACCGATCTCCCTTATTCCCAATATTAGGTAACCCCCAGTTCTTACCGGGAATGGATTACAGACAGTACACAGTATTAAGGGAAAAAGGACAGGAACAGGCCTCATCTTTTTTAATAAACAAAAGGTGGCCTGCGGTGACCGGATTGATTGACAGGGACGGACCATTTAATATGCCATTTTGGCAAGCAATTCAATTGCATCACTTTTTAACATCTATACCAAGCCCAAGTGACTTTGATAGAGCATTAACAAAATTTGAACAAGCGTGTGTGAAACCAGGAAATTTACAACGAACCCTGTCAATCACTTATCATCTACTGACAAACCCAGAAAAACAGCCAGAATTATCGTGGGTAAGAAAGTGGGAGGTAGATTTGAACTGTGTACTGTCAAATGACCAGATCCAGAGGATACTGAGGTTTGCTTTTGGGCCAGTTAGATGTACCAGAATTAGTGTTGAGCGAACACGGACTGTATTATTCGTGTTCGTACCGAATAATTGGATTTTTTTTACCCGAACACGGACACGGACACTTTACTGTATGTTCGGGTAAAAATCCGTGTTCGGTCGTTTTATTTCCGGGTTTTGCATGCTTTGGCGCTCTTTTCATGGCGGGCTTTCAACAGCCAATCAACAATCGTTTAACTGGTGTGCCTTAAGCCATCCCAGCCATGCCTGCAAATGTCTTAGTAGCTGTGATTGGCCGTCTGAAGCATGTGACCAAGTCTTTATAAGTTCGAGGCAGCCGCCGCAGCAGCGTCATTCTGCTGCTTAGCTAAGGGACAGAGCACACATCAATGTGCTGGCTGCTGATTAGGGAAAGATAGGCAGGAAAAAACCATTTGTGTCCGGATAGAATTGAGGGACAGGTCGGAGTGTTTAGGCAAGGCGAGTTGTAGGCATTTTAGGGATAGAGTCTGCTGAATTATAGGGTCAGTGTCTTCTACAAACTACAATCGATATTGCTGTGTGGGGGGTGGGGTGAATCTGCACTCAATCCTGATCTACGATCTCTTCTCAATCCTGTTAGGGACAGAGTCTGCTGAATTTTAGGGAAACTGTGTTCTACAAACTACAATCGATATTGCTGTGTGGTGTGGGATTGGAGATAGGCAGGTGTCAGTGATCCACATCCATTTTTCTGTGTGTGAGCTGCAGTGAACACAATCTTTTTGGGCTGCAGTGAACACAATCTTTTTGGGCTGCAGTGAACACAATCTTTTTGGGCTGCAGTGAACACAATCTTTTTGGGCTGCAGTGAACACAATCTTTTTGGGGTGCAGTGAACAAAATCTTTTTGGGGTGCAGTGAACACAATCCTTTTTGGTGTGCAGTGAACACAATCTTTGTGGGGTGCAGTGAACAAAATCCTTTGTGGGGTGCAGTGAACACAATCTTTTTGGGGTGCAGTGAACAAAATCCTTTTTGGGGTGCAGTGAACAACATCCTTTTTGGGGTGCAGTGAACACAATCTTTTTGGGGTGCAGTGAACAAAATCCTTTGTGGGGTGCAGTGAACACAATCTTTTTGGGGTGCAGTGAACACAATCTTTTTGGGGTGGAGTGAACAACATCCTTTTTGGGGTGCAGTGAACAAAATCCTTTTTGGGGTGCAGTGAACAAAATCATTTTTGGGGTGCAGTGAACACAATCTTTTTGGGGTGCAGTGAACACAATCTTTGTGGGATGCAGTGAACACAATCTTTTTGGGGTGGAGTGAACAACATCCTTTTTGGGGTGCAGTGAACAACATCCTTTTTGGGGTGCAGTGAACACAATCTTTTTGGGGTGCAGTGAACACAATCTTTGTGGGGTACAGTGAACAGAATCTTTGTGGGGTGCAGTGAACACAATCTTTGGGGGGTACAGTGAACACAATCTTTTTGGGGTGCAGTGAACACAATCTTTGTGGGGTGCAGTGAACACAATCTTTTTGGGGTGGAGTGAACAAAATCATTTTTGGGGTGCAGTGAACAACATCCTTTTTGGGGTGCAGTGATCAAAATCCTTTTTGGGGTGCAGTGAACACAATCTTTTTGGGGTGCAGTGAACAAAATCCTTTGTGGGGTGCAGTGAACAGAATCTTTGTGGGGTGCAGTGAACACAATCTTTGGGGGGGTACAGTGAACACAATCTTTTTGGGGTGCAGTGAACACAATCTTTGTGGGGTACAGTGAACAGAATCTTTGTGGGGTGCAGTGAACACAATCTTTGGGGGGTACAGTGAACACAATCTTTTTGGGGTGCAGTGAACACAATCTTTGGGGGGTACAGTGAACACAATCTTTTTGGGGTGCAGTGAACACAATCTTTGTGGGGTGCAGTGAACACAATCTTTGGGGGGGTACAGTGAACACAATCTTTTTGGGGTGCAGTGAACAACATCCTTTTAGGGTGCAGTGAACACAATCTTTGTGGGGTGCAGTGAACAACATCCTTTTAGGGTGCAGTGAACACAATCTTTGTGGGGTACAGTGAACAGAATCTTTGTGGGGTGCAGTGAACACAATCTTTGGGGGGTACAGTGAACACAATCTTTGTGAGGTGCAGTGAACACAATCTTTGTGGGGTGCAGTGAACACAATCATTGTGGGGTGCATTGAACTCAATCTTTGTGGGGTACAGTGAACACAATCTCATACTTCTGAAGATTTGAGGGTGCTGCCTGTTCCATACTCCCCCTACTCCTCATCTAGCCTTTTAGGGGTACAAACAATAGTAATTGGGGCCTAGTGTGGTTGTGTACGTGTGATATACATACACTTTTTTTGGATCATATTTTCTATTCCGCTATTTAATCAAAAACCTTTGGGGATCAGTTAAATTGGGGGATAGTCTGTGTTGGTACGTGTGAGAGAGATCCACCTTTCCAAGTTGTTGGGGTTCATCTCATACTTCTGAAGGTTTGAGGGTGCTGCCTGTTCCATACTCCCCCTACTCCTAGCCTTTTAGGGGTACAAACAATAGTAATTGGGGCCTAGTGTGGTTGTGTACGTGTGATATACATACACTTTTTTTGGATCATATTTTCTATTCCGCTATTTAATCAAAAACCTTTGGGGATCAGTTAAATTGGGGGATAGTCTGTGTTGGTACGTGTGAGGGAGATCCACCTTTCCAAGTTGTTGGGGTTCATCTCATACTTCTGAAGGTTTGAGGGTGCTGCCTGTTCCATACCCCCCCTACTCCTCATCTAGCCTTTTAGGGGTACAAACAATAGTAATTGGGGCCTAGTGTGGTTGTGTACGTGTGATATACATACACTTTTTTTGGATCATATTTTCTATTCCGCTATTTAATCAAAAACCTTTGGGGATCAGTTAAATTGGGGGATAGTCTGTGTTGGTACGTGTGAGAGAGATCCACCTTTCCAAGTTGTTGGGGTTCATCTCATACTTCTGAAGGTTTGAGGGTGCTGCCTGTTCCATACTCCCCCTACTCCTCATCTAGCCTTTTAGGGGTACAAACAATAGTAATTGGGGCCCAGTGTGGTTGTGTACGTGTGATATACATACACTTTTTTTGGATCATATTTTCTATTCCGCTATTTAATCAAAAACCTTTGGGGATCAGTTAAATTGGGGGATAGTCTGTGTTGGTACGTGTGAGAGAGATCCACCTTTCCAAGTTGTTGGGGTTCATCTCATACTTCTGAAGGTTTGAGGGTGCTGCCTGTTCCATACCCCCCCTACTCCTCATCTAGCCTTTTAGGGGTACAAACAATAGTAATTGGGGCCTAGTGTGGTTGTGTACGTGTGATATACATACACTTTTTTTGGATCATATTTTCTATTCCGCTATTTAATCAAAAACCTTTGGGGATCAGTTAAATTGGGGGATAGTCTGTGTTGGTACGTGTGAGGGAGATCCACCTTTCCAAGTTGTTGGGGTTCATCTCATACTTCTGAAGGTTTGAGGGTGCTGCCTGTTCCATACCCCCCCTACTCCTCATCTAGCCTTTTAGGGGTACAAACAATAGTAATTGGGGCCTAGTGTGGTTGTGTACGTGTGATATACATACACTTTTTTTGGATCATATTTTCTATTCCGCTATTTAATCAAAAACCTTTGGGGATCAGTTAAATTGGGGGATAGTCTGTGTTGGTACGTGTGAGAGAGATCCACCTTTCCAAGTTGTTGGGGTTCATCTCATACTTCTGAAGGTTTGAGGGTGCTGCCTGTTCCATACTCCCCCTACTCCTCATCTAGCCTTTTAGGGGTACAAACAATAGTAATTGGGGCCCAGTGTGGTTGTGTACGTGTGATATACATACACTTTTTTTGGATCATATTTTCTATTCCGCTATTTAATCAAAAACCTTTGGGGATCAGTTAAATTGGGGGATAGTCTGTGTTGGTACGTGTGAGAGAGATCCACCTTTCCAAGTTGTTGGGGTTCATCTCATACTTCTGAAGGTTTGAGGGTGCTGCCTGTTCCATACCCCCCCTACTCCTCATCTAGCCTTTTAGGGGTACAAACAATAGTAATTGGGGCCTAGTGTGGTTGTGTACGTGTGATATACATACACTTTTTTTGGATCATATTTTCTATTCCGCTATTTAATCAAAAACCTTTGGGGATCAGTTAAATTGGGGGATAGTCTGTGTTGGTACGTGTGAGAGAGATCCACCTTTCCAAGTTGTTGGGGTTCATCTCATACTTCTGAAGGTTTGAGGGTGCTGCCTGTTCCATACTCCCCCTACTACTAGCCTTTTAGGGGTACAAACAATAGTAATTGGGGCCTAGTGTGGTTGTGTACGTGTGATATACATACACTTTTTTTGGATCATATTTTCTATTCCGCTATTTAATCAAAAACCTTTGGGGATCAGTTAAATTGGGGGATAGTCTGTGTTGGTACGTGTGAGAGAGATCCACCTTTCCAAGTTGTTGGGGTTCATCTCATACTTCTGAAGGTTTGAGGGTGCTGCCTGTTCCATACCCCCCCTACTCCTCATCTAGCCTTTTAGGGGTACAAACAATAGTAATTGGGGCCTAGTGTGGTTGTGTACGTGTGATATACATACACTTTTTTTGGATCATATTTTCTATTCCGCTATTTAATCAAAAACCTTTGGGGATCAGTTAAATTGGGGGATAGTCTGTGTTGGTACGTGTGAGAGAGATCCACCTTTCCAAGTTGTTGGGGTTCATCTCATACTTCTGAAGGTTTGAGGGTGCTGCCTGTTCCATACTCCCCCTACTCCTCATCTAGCCTTTTAGGGGTACAAACAATAGTAATTGGGGCCCAGTGTGGCTGTGTACGTGTGATATACATACACTTTTTTTGGATCATATTTTCTATTCCGCTATTTAATCAAAAACCTTTGGGGATCAGTTAAATTGGGGGATAGTCTGTGTTGGTACGTGTGAGAGAGATCCACCTTTCCAAGTTGTTGGGGTTCATCTCATACTTCTGAAGGTTTGAGGGTGCTGCCTGTTCCATACCCCCCCTACTCCTCATCTAGCCTTTTAGGGGTACAAACAATAGTAATTGGGGCCTAGTGTGGTTGTGTACGTGTGATATACATACACTTTTTTTGGATCATATTTTCTATTCCGCTATTTAATCAAAAACCTTTGGGGATCAGTTAAATTGGGGGATAGTCTGTGTTGGTACGTGTGAGAGAGATCCACCTTTCCAAGTTGTTGGGGTTCATCTCATACTTCTGAAGGTTTGAGGGTGCTGCCTGTTCCATACCCCCCTACTCCTCATCTAGCCTTTTAGGGGTACAAACAATAGTAATTGGGGCCTAGTGTGGTTGTGTACGTGTGATATACATACACTTTTTTTGGATCATATTTTCTATTCCGCTATTTAATCAAAAACCTTTGGGGATCAGTTAAATTGGGGGATAGTCTGTGTTGGTACGTGTGAGAGAGATCCACCTTTCCAAGTTGTTGGGGTTCATCTCATACTTCTGAAGGTTTGAGGGTGCTGCCTGTTCCATACTCCCCCTACTCCTAGCCTTTTAGGGGTACAAACAATAGTAATTGGGGCCTAGTGTGGTTGTGTACGTGTGATATACATACACTTTTTTTGGATCATATTTTCTATTCCGCTATTTAATCAAAAACCTTTGGGGATCAGTTAAATTGGGGGATAGTCTGTGTTGGTACGTGTGAGAGAGATCCACCTTTCCAAGTTGTTGGGGTTCATCTCATACTTCTGAAGGTTTGAGGGTGCTGCCTGTTCCATACTCCCCCTACTCCTCATCTAGCCTTTTAGGGGTACAAACAATAGTAATTGGGGCCCAGTGTGGTTGTGTACGTGTGATATACATACACTTTTTTTGGATCATATTTTCTATTCCGCTATTTAATCAAAAACCTTTGGGGATCAGTTAAATTGGGGGATAGTCTGTGTTGGTACGTGTGAGAGAGATCCACCTTTCCAAGTTGTTGGGGTTCATCTCATACTTCTGAAGGTTTGAGGGTGCTGCCTGTTCCATACCCCCCCTACTCCTCATCTAGCCTTTTAGGGGTACAAACAATAGTAATTGGGGCCTAGTGTGGTTGTGTACGTGTGATATACATACACTTTTTTTGGATCATATTTTCTATTCCGCTATTTAATCAAAAACCTTTGGGGATCAGTTAAATTGGGGGATAGTCTGTGTTGGTACGTGTGAGAGAGATCCACCTTTCCAAGTTGTTGGGGTTCATCTCATACTTCTGAAGGTTTGAGGGTGCTGCCTGTTCCATACCCCCCCTACTCCTCATCTAGCCTTTTAGGGGTACAAACAATAGTAATTGGGGCCTAGTGTGGTTGTGTACGTGTGATATACATACACTTTTTTTGGATCATATTTTCTATTCCGCTATTTAATCAAAAACCTTTGGGGATCAGTTAAATTGGGGGATAGTCTGTGTTGGTACGTGTGAGAGAGATCCACCTTTCCAAGTTTTTGGGGTTCATCTCATACTTCTGAAGATTTGAGGGTGCTGCATGTTCCATACTCCTCTTCCTCATCCTCCCTTTAGGGTAGGAAAAAATTTAATCGGGCCTAGTCTGTGTTTGTACGTGTGAGATACACAGTTTTTTATCCTATTCCGCTATTCAATACACACCCTTTTGGTGTAAAAAACATTAAATTGCGGCATAGTTTGCATATTTGACATTTGCATATATTGTGCCTTGTTGCGCTGTTTTGGGTACTCCACCAACATGGCCAGTGGCAATGACGCCATTCTCAGCTTAACTATCCCACTTCTATGCCTCCTTGAAAAAACAATTTGGGCGATGATGGAAGAGGATGTGGCACAGGATGAGGAGGAGGAGGAGGAGGATGAAGAGGTAACATTTCAAAGGCTTTCAGGGCAGTCATTCGCAAGGGGCTCCGAGGGTGGGTTCCTGCACACACAAACGCCAGGGACACAATTGTCCAGCAGGGGCACAGTTCTGGAGGATGAGGAGGATGAGGAGGAGGAGGAGCTGGAGGAGGAGATGGAACCATGTTCACAGCAGGGTGGCACCCAGGCCAGCTCATGGCCATCACTGGTGCGTGGCTGGGGGGATACAGAGGACACGGACGATACACCTCCCACAGAGGACAGCCTTTCGTCGCCTCTGGGCAGCCTGGCACACATGAGCGATTACATGCTGCAGTGTCTCCACAACGACCGCCGAGTTGCCCACATTCTAACTTGTGCTGATTACTGGGTGGCCACGCTGCTGGATCCCCGTTACAAGGACAACGTACCGTCCTTAATTCACTCACTGGAGCGCGATCGCAAGATGCGCGAGTACAAGCGCACGCTGGTAGACGCCATGCTGCTGGCATTCCCATCTGACAGCGGGGCCACAGTGGAAGCACAAGGCAGAGGAGGAGGAGGAGGAGGTCGCCAACGCAACCAGGGCACCGCCAGCACCTCAGAAGGCAGGGTTAGCATGGCCGAAATGTGGAAAAGCTTTGTCAGCACGCCACAACAAACAGCAGCACCAGCAGCTCAGATGGAACGTCTTAGCAGGAGGCAGCATTTTACCAACATGGTGGAGCAGTATGTGTGCACACGCCTACATGTAGTGAATGACGGGTCTGCCCCCTTCAACTTCTGGGTCTCCAAATTGGGCACATGGCCTGAGCTTGCCCTTTACGCCTTGGAGGTGCTGGCGTGCCCTGCAGCCAGTGTATTATCTGAACGGGTATTTAGCACGGCTGGGGGCGTTATAACAGACAAGCGCAGCCGCCTGTCCAGAGACAATGTGGACAAGCTCACGTTCATTAAAATGAACCAGGCATGGATCCCACGGGACTTTTCCGTACCTTATGCAGAATAGCAATGGATACCGACCTTACCCACCCATTGTTCCATTTTTGCTCTTTCTCACTCTTTTGGGGTGTACCCTCATTTAAAATTTTTGAAAAGAAGCAGTGTTGGCTACCTCGTCCTCCTCCTCAGGGCCAGATTAATGTAGGGGCTATTGGAGCTGCAGCTCCAGGCCCCTACCTTTTATATAGGCCCCGGGTTGGCCATATTCACTGTTACCGCTCTTCTGTCACTTGTAAACACAGAAGTCTGGCTTCTATGCTCGCTTCCCCAGGCAGCACCCTCAGAACCTCCCCACACAGCGTGAAGGCCGGACAAGGAGGGACAGTTGGCGATGCATGGATGTGTTTATGGGCTTCAGAGACAGCATCCCATGTTGAATTAGGCATGCATGGCTGCACCCTTCCTCCTCTGGGTGCATGGCAAGGCACGGCCCTTAAGGCCCTTCAAAATCCTCAGCACCAAGCCCATGATGCTGTTAATCCGGCCCTGGTCCTCCTCCACCGCCGCTTCCACCTACACCGCCCATAGGTGTGCGCAGCCTATTGCATTAAGGTGTGCACCCCAAAGTTGAAATACACATGCATGTGTTTGCCAGCAGGGAGAGTAATGTATCGGGGCCATGTACCTGTAGGCAAGGAGAAATAGAGCAGAGCAGGTCCCAGGGAGATCTTTCCCATCTCCTCACTGGCAATGCTATGTGCCCTAGGTGATTAGGGTGTGCCCAGGCACACCCAGCACACCCTGTGCGCACGCCTATGTCACCGCCACATCCACCACCACCTCAACCTCCCTCCTACTCCATATGGGCCTCGTCCTTCAGAGATGAAGAAGAACATTGTTTTATTTTTCTGTTTTTTTTTGTTGTTTTAAGTTATTTCCCTATCCACATTTGTTTGCAGAGCACTTGCCATGCTCTTAATTACGTTTTGCTGCCATTTGCAGCACTCTAGCCCTTTCCTTTGGTGTTTTAGAGCCATTTTAGTGCCTTAAAGTTCGGGTCCCCATTGACTTCAATGGGGTTCGGTGTCCGGGAAAAGTTCGGTAAAAGTCCGGGACACGGACCCGGACTTTTTTTTAAAGTTCGGCCGAACCCGTCGAACACAGACATCTAGGTGTCCGCTCAACCCTAACCAGAATACAAGAGATGAACTATAAGCTTATAACGAGGTGGTATGTCACGCCCAAGAAGCTCCATAACTGGCTTCCAAATGAAACTAATCTATGTTGGAGGTGCGGAAGAGAAGTAGGTACATTATACCATATTTTCTGGAGTTGCCCTAAGATAAAAACATACTGGACAGGAGTGAAACATATAGTCCAGAAGCTTACGGAATATGAATTAGAAGAGAATCCAGGCCTCTTCCTGCTAAATCTATCTGATATACCAGTAAATAAATACGAGAGATTGATAATTCCTTTCTTGGTAAATGTGGCAAAAACATGCATCCCAGGATCCTGGAAAAAAACACAACCACCCTCGGTCTCCGATTGGATACATAGGGTGGAGGACAACAGGTGGAGGACAACAGGAGACTGGAAGAATTGGTTGCCACGGCACAGAATAGGCAAAATAGACACAGGAAAACCTGGGAAATGTGGAACCAATTCATAAATTCTGAAGAAGGGAGACAACATATGGCAAAATGAAACAAAATAAGAAGAAAAATAGAGGAGGTGTCTACCATCTTTTAAGATATAGGATGAGAGATGGAGAGGAGAGGGGAGGTGGGAGGAGAGGAAAATTATATTCTGTGTTTTTTTTTTTTTTGGGGGGGGGAGGCGGGAGGGCGGAAAGGGAGGGGAAGGGGAGGGGGAAAATAGAAATAGGGGAATTTAAAGAATTAGCAAGAGAAAAAGATGAGACAGTATAACATGTGTTAAGATAGAATTGCTGAAAATATTAGAAATGTTATGTATAATTGGATAAATTCTCAATAAAAACACAATATTTGAAAAAACAAAATTAAAAGAAAGAAATGCTTGAAATATATTGCTCTTTGACTAACACTTTAATATAAAATATATGAGTTACATTTTTTTAATTGAATTACTGAAATAAAGGAACTTTATGATGATATTCTAATTTTATGAAATGCACCTGTATCTCTTAGTGTTCCTTTGGTGCTATTTACCATATCCTAAATGCTAAAGCAGGTTGATGAATTAGGGCCAATGCCCCCACCTTTACCAATGATACTGGGTAAGCTTCATCAGAGAGGTTCTCCTGGGCCTAACTGCACTCCTAATAGGAATCATTTGACGCTGTTGCCTATCTCCCTAAATAGTGTCCATAACACAGGTCCTCAAGTAAGATAATATGGTAAGAAATATTTTGAAACCTTGACTCTTTATTGTATAGAATAGAGAAATGCTATTATGGCAAAGAAACAACATTTGCCAGCTGGTGAGTGCACAAGCTAAATTGATATAAATGGAATATTGAAAACATTGTTTGGGTAGTACCTTACACTTTACCACTGTAGTTTTATATTTCAGACATGCTTGATCAAATTGAAAGCATGCCAACTGGATGCTGTGATTAAATTTTTCATAAGTTTATGATTACAATACTGCATTTTGGACTGTTTTATTTGAGGCGTGTTAAGCCAAGTTAGTCCACTTTTCCTTTATTGTTATATTTTTAGCGTGGAGTGAGCAAAAGTTTCTAATGAGCTGGACAGCAATAAATTAATTATTTTGAAGTTGTTTTACAATTGTCTAATGTTGCCAAGCAGATTACCAAATGTTTAATGTTAAATCATCATGTCAAGCATGTAATGCTGGGCTGGTGATAGATGAGCAGTCAGATACTTGTAAACATTAATATTAGAAATTAATGTTTTGTGGCACTCCCAGTCTTCCATATATAAAGGAGAAGAATGAATGGAGAACATATTGTGAAGGACGTCCACTTAGAAAAGCTTACTTTTAGGTCATCTCTACCACTCACATCCATCATCATGAGTTACAGTGCTCACTTCTGTGTGGGATCATACCATGGAAGCTGCCATGGTGGTAGTCATCTGTCTAAGATCCCAAGCCACACGCATGGTGCTCAATATGGAGGATCTTCAATTAGCCATCATGGAGGATCCCACTCTTCTCACCACCATGGCGTTTCTTATGCTTCTCATCATGGAGGATCCCATAATTTACATCATGGAGGTTTCCATACTTCTCATCATGGAGGCTCCCACAAATTCCATTCTACAGGTTCTCAGACTTCTCATCATAGAGGTTCCCATGCCACCCATCAAGGATGTTTCCATAAAGTCCATCATAGCGATCACTATAGAGCCCCCAGTGTACATGGAGGATCAGGAGGCAAAGGAATCTCTATATCCAAGCATGTTCACGGAAGTGCTCACAGCGGCAGCCATGGAAGCATTATTAGTCATCATGCTTTGTTTAATATCAATGGGAAGGAAACCATGCAGCAATTGAATAATCGCTTGGCTTCCTACTTGGACAAAGTCAGCTCCCTAGAGCAACAGAACGCCCAGCTTGAAAGGAATATCCGGGACTGGTATGAGGGAAATCAGCCCAGCACTTTACCCGACTACAGCTGCTTCTTCAGAATCATTCAAGAGCTTCAAGGCCAGGTAAATGAATGAACTTGTCTACATACATGGTGTAATTATTAGGAAATTATTTGACACACTCTTTTTTTTTTTTTAATGAACACTAAATCTACAAAAATATTTTAGTGATTACATATTTATATTTTTTAAACTCACACTGACACCAACATATTTAAAATATAAAAATAGATTAGGCATATTAAGCATCTAAAGGGATACCAGATTGCATATTTTATACAGCATCCAAATTGGGTCTCAGTGCATTTCGTTCATGCTTTTGAAGACATGTACTGGACAAAAATCATGATTTTAGGACTGTATGCATCAAAGGTATTAAATGAACTAGGACTCTAGATGAACAAATATTTTCTGTACTTGCTGACACTGCTGTCAGACTGAAAAATGAAAATAACCATACTTTTAAGGGTGTTTTTAGGTGCAGATATGCTTTAATATAGCAGCCATTGTAGACTAAGAATACACTATAAAGAGTTTAACTATAGTTTCCCTCAAAAGAATTATTGGACTGTGTACAGTAAAACATTAAAGTGATACTAAAACACACACAGTTTACTTTACATTATCTCTTCTCTTCTCTTCATCTATGGATGATGGCTCTGTACAATATGCAGCAGGTAGTGGGTTCACTCAACAGGACTTAGAGCAGGAGAAATTTCCCACTCAATGTCAATGATTCGGCGGGGCACAGCCCGTGTTTCTTAAGACTTTGCAACAACTGGTCTACACAATCTCAGGCTGTAGCAGAGACACAGACAAGGAGGGAGAACAGCATGATCAACATGTTTTTTTGCAGTATACAGAAAACAAATCCCATAGTGACTGAACATGACATGAACAGCATGTAATACAGTTTTTACTAATGTGGGTTTAACTACTTGCCGATCAGCCGCCGCCTATAAACGGTGGCAAGTTCCCGTGAATTGCCATACCTGTACGGTGATTCGCAGGAGCGTTCGCCCGCTCTCATTCGCCACAGGGAAATCTGATGCACGGGGCCAGTGCCCGCGATCGCTCCCTGTTGAGAGAGAATGGCGGTCTGCTGATGTAAACACAGCAGACTGGTGTTCTCTCAGTAATCAACACAGGGCTCCTGTATTTCTCCTCTTTAGAAACACAGGTCCCTGTATTAATTCCACAAGCCCATCCCCCTCACAGTTATAAAACACTCCCTAGGCTCACATTTAACCCTTTGATCACCCCTGGTGTTAACCGCTTCCCTGCCAGTGTCATTACTACAGTAACAGTGCGTATTATTAGCACTGATTACTGTAGTAATGTCACTGGTCCCCCCAAAAGTGTTGAAAATGTCAGTTAGGGGTCCGATCTTTCTGCCGCAATGTCTCAGTCCCACTAAAAATAGCAGATCACTGCCATTACTAGTAAAAAAAAAAATAAATAAAAGTAACATAAGTCTTTCCCCTAGTTTGTAGACGCGATAACTTTTGCACAAATCAATCAATTTATGCTTATTGGGATTTTTTTACCAAAAATATGTGACAGAATACAAAATGGTTATTGTTTATAGCGCAAAAAATGAAAATCACACAAGTGATCAAATACCACCAAAAGAAAACTCTATTTGTGGGGAAAAAAAGGTCATCAATTTTATTAGGTTACAGCATTGCACGACTGTGTAATAGTCAGTTAAACGAACGCAGTGCCGAATCACATAAAATGGCCTGGTCATTAAGGGGGAAAATCTTCCGGTCCAGAAATGGTTAATAACACTTAATTAGAAGGTTGGGTCCAGATAGTGCTGGTAATTTAGTGTTTGGTAAGTAGAGGAGAGGAAAAAAAACATCTGATAATTTGTAATATCTCCCAGAGGCCCTATCGGTGATATTCCTTCACTTGAGTTCCTGAGTCTGCACATCTCCAGTGGCCATTGTAATGGTCCTCCCTGCTGGAACACACAAGTGTGGGCAGGAACCCCTAAAAATCCCAGGTATGAGAACAGAAATCCCAGGTTTCATAGAAAACAGCTGAGCCCCATTCACACCACAATGCTGGGGTTATGTGTGCTATGGAAAATGCAGACATGCTCCATTTTTCTGCAGCACACTGGATGGCACTGGAGGACACTGCAGTGCAGGGCTGTGCCCTGAATGGACTGTACACTTTCAATAAAGTTAAAAAAAAGATAAACAGTGCCTTGTGTTGTAAAACCCAAGACATCGCTCTTAACCATTGCCACAACACAGATACCAGCCGAACGCTAAAAGGGAATGTTTTAGCATATGGCTAGTGTGAAAAATCCATTAAGTCATGTTACAGTGCAAGCCATAATAGATATGTAGCAAGCCACCTTTGCAATAAATAATAAACACCTATATTTTCCAGATTTCTTCAACTTCTGTGGAAAATGCCAGGATTGTCTTACAAATAGACAACGCTCGTCTAGCAGCAGACGACTTTAGAAACAAGTAAGCCTTTCTATATTTCGTGTCTTTCATCATTATTATCATTATCAGCATTAATTGCTTTTGTCTTCCTTTTGTCACCAGGTATGAAATGGAACGCCAGCTCAGAAGCAGTGTTGAGGCTGATGTGAATGGACTTCGTATACTCCTAGAAGAACTGAACAGGGATATATGTCATCTACAGACACAAGTAGAAAACCTTCAGGAGGAACTGCAGCTAATGAAGAGGAACCATGGGGAGGTGGAATGCCTGCTACCCCTTTTTTAAGCTAAATCATACATTTATTATAAGAAAAATAATTAATAATGTGTTGTTACAGAGCAGGTGCTTTAGAGGTATGCTGCCATCCTGGTCCATCTTTTTATCCTTTTTAACTTGTCAATGAACTTAAATGGTCTCAAAAATGTCTCAAACTATTCTCAAATGCATCTAAAAGCCCATTAGATTTGCACATGGAAATCTACAGAATTCCTACCCTTCACACAACTAGTTTCTAACATTTTACTTACAGGAAGTCAACGCTTTGCAAGCTCGGTTGGGTGCCAGGGTCAATGTGGAAATGGATGCTGCTCCATCGGCTGATCTGAATAGAACCTTGTTTGAGATCAGAGAGCAGTATGAGAATCTGATGGAACGGAACCTGAGAGAGGTGGAAACTATTTTCCGACAACGGGTAAGTCTTTTTGTAGAAGGAAATACCTTGTTAAACCTGTTAGAAAAATAGTGTGGTAGCTATCTCCTAAAGTGTGATCATTAGGCACTATTACCTTATGTTTATATTCCAATAAACGATACATTTTGATGAGAACATGATCGACTTGAATGCTCAGTTGTACTGTACCATCCCAATCTTCCAGTTACACTGAAGATCAGAACCACTGCTCTCATACAGAGATCTTCAGAGGTCCGCCAAGCGGCCACACTAATGCTTCCTGGTCAGGGACTTGAGTGTTTATTGGGGCACTGGACTTTAAGGCTTTGACTTTGACTTTATATATACAAAACTATATGGAAATCAGCCTCCATATATTAAGGGGTACATGACTCTAACAAACTTTCTATTCATATAGACTGAGGAACTGAATCGTGAAGTTGCTTCTGGTTCTGAACAACTCCAATCTGTACAAACTGAAGTCATTGACTTGAGACATACCATCCAAACATTGGAAATCGAACTGCAAAGCCAGCTCAGCTTGGTAAGTATTATTGCCAGCCAATAAATGAACTTTGTGTCAATGGCCAGTCAGTTTAAGTCTGTGAGCATCTTCAGTTCATTCTGCAAAGACTAACAGTATGTATTGTAATTACTTGTTTTTTTGTATACAATCTTTCTCTACATTTTCCCAGAAATCAGCTCTAGAAAACACATTGGCAGAGACAGAAGCCACATTTGGGGCTCAACTTGCCCAATTACAATGTATGATCAACAATGTAGAGTCCCAACTGGCCCAGATGCGATCTGACCTGGAACGTCAGAATCAGGAATACAAGATCCTGATGGACCAAAAGACTCACCTGGAGATGGAGATCGCCACCTATAAGCACCTATTGGAGGGTCATGATATCCAGTATGTATTTCACACAGGACAAGCAACTGAATATTCCTTAAAACATGCAGGCCTCAATTTATAGCAACACCTATTCACATTGAATATTTTAGGAAAGAAATCATTTTTTATATCTGAAATAAGTTGCTATATTATTTAACCACTTGATGACCACCGCAAGTACATATACTGCGGCGGTCAGCCCCTCACAGGCAAAGTGATGTATGGGTACGTCACTAGCCTGTGAGGCTCTGGGGAGCCCGCTCGGTCATGGACCCCCCGCACGTGTGCCCGGCGGACCCGATGTCCGCCGGGCACTCGCGATCGTCCGTTAGAGCGGGAGAAAGGCAGGCGGCTGATGTAAACAAGCCGCCTGTCATTCTCCCCTGTGTATGAACAGTGATCATATGGTTCTACTATGTAGGACCGTTGATCACTGTTCCTACACCTCAAGCCACAGCCAATCACAGTTAGAATCATGCCCCTAGGGACACACACAACCCCTCCCTCTCAAAAAAAGTTAACCCCTTCACTGCCAGTGTCATTTTACAGTAACAGTGCATATGTATAGCACTGATTACTGTAGTAATGTCACTGGTAACCCCAAAAGTGTCAAAAATGTCAGTCGAGGGTCCGATCTGTCCGCCGCAATGTCGCAGTCCAGCAAAAAAAATCGCAGATCGCCGCCATTACGCGTTAAAAAAAAACAACAAAAATTACAAAAATCTTTCCCTTAGTTAGTAAACGCAATAACTTTTGCGCAAACCAATCAAAATACGCTTTTTGCAATTTTTTATCAAAAATATGTAGCATAAAACAAATTGGCCTAAAATGTTAAAAAAATTTGATTTTTACATTTTTTTTGGGGGGGGGGGGATTTCATATAAAAAAATGTGAAAAATATTGTAAATTGACGCTCTTTTTTTGTTTATAGCGCATGATCAAAAAATTGCACAGGTGATGATCAAATACCACCAAAAGAAAGCTCTGTTTGTGGGAAAAAAAGGACATCAAATTCATTTAGGTACCGCGTCACACGACCGCGCAATTGTCCGTTAAAGTCACGCAGTGCCGAATCGCAAAATAGGCCCTGGTCAGGAAGGGGGTAAAATCTTCCGGGGCTTAAGTGGTTAATCAGCTACCAGAATAGAACAATACATTTGGAGAACCGCTTAATTTTTAAACCAGATAGTTCAAAAATGTTTCCATTTTGTATATCAATATATTAGTTAAACCAAGCCGTACAGAATAGTCAGAATACCATATATTTCCTAATTAACTTTTACTCTGTGTTTTAAATTACAGCACTTCAAATCAAAGTTCTCTAAGAGGCAGTCATGGTATGTAAACCTATATTGTCCTAAAGTGATTGTAAACCTATAGCTTTTTTTTTACCTGCTGTGTGCCTACTCTACTGACTCCTCCCCCGTTGAGTGTCCACCATAGCAAGCAGCTTGCTATGGGGGCACTTGTGTGGGCTTGTTCCCAAACCTGCTCTGTGTGTCCATAGACACATAGAGTGTGGCTCAGCCCCACCACCGATCCCTTGAATGGCTCCTGCAACTGTCTCTGAATCCATGAGGAGGGAGAGAGCCGAGAGAGCCAAAAATGGACTCTAGTAATTATAAACGAGGGCTTGGGGCTGCAAAGAGATGTTGTTTTTTATACCTTAATGCAGAGAATGCCTTAAGGCAAAAAAAAAAATCCTTTAGGCTTTAGAACCACTTTAAATAACAGGGCAAGAGCTGGTAGAAATATGTGTAGAATGTAAAATATGGGAAACATTTGAGCTATTAGTTGGACATAAGTGGAGATTAGACACCATCCTTTAGGATTTGGACCTTATTGTGGATTCTTTAAAAAGCCACCCCATCTATATGATCCCCTATCCTAATGGCATTCATTTACTGAAACCCAATACTAATAACTTTAATAACAAGTCATACTCTAAAAACCTTTATTTTAAGTCAAATATATTTACAAATTGCTATCTGAAATTTACATTGGATAAATCACCATGTAGCCAAATATTTCTAGGCCTTTTTTGCTAATTGGTCCCATAGCAGTCACAGTGTCTAATAAAAGAAAAGCTCTTGTGCTCACTTATATGTGATATTAATCCACCAAATTAGTTGGGTCTGTTGTGAGTTTTGACATGCCCTTGTATATGGGACAAACAGCATTTAATGTGGCAATATTATGAAAGATTAAACAGCAACATGCTTCCCTTCCTACTATCTGAAAATGGTGGGCTTTGGTCCAGAAATGGCCCACAGTAGTTTTCAGCTATGAAAACAGGGAATAGTCTTGCACAGGAATTGATTCTAGCTGTAGACATTTTCTAAAAAAGTTGTGTGCATTCATGATACTGCAAAACCTAAAGGACTAACTATATTTTCAAATACATAGTTGAATGTTTGTCCAGGGCAAACTTTCTCAACTTTTTTTCCTAAATAGATACATTTCAGGTCTTGGGGTACCCCTGCTAAAATCAATATATCTACAACCCATGGTATATAAGTAGGGATGGGTGAACAGTTCGGCCCGAGCATGAGTTTGGGCTGAACATTTGCCTGTTTGGCATTTCGCGGAACACCCAAATTAGCAGGGTGTTCGCTGGGTGTTCCCCCCCCCCCCCATGAACACCATGCAATGCACTGAGCACTTCTATGCCCCAACTGGGCAAAGCTTTGCCCAATAAGGGCACAGTGTAAGCTGGTTTTTAAGGAACTGGGCTGGGAAGCAGGCCACCGAATCCTTAACAACTAGTCATCAGCTGTCAATGGGTTTCCCGATGACCGCTGAATTTAAAAAAAAAGTGGCGGTGTGAAGATACTAACCGTCACTATGAGTGAAAGACAGATAATTAATGGTTTGGATTGCTTCAAGTGGGACAGTAATATTTGTCAACCATATCTTCATATAGAAATATGAAGATTTAATACCACCTTACACAGTGTATTCCATGTGCTTGTCTGTGAGAGAGACACACAGACTGTCATTGGCAGACTTCCCTATTGTTTGTGTATTGGGAGGGAATGTGGATTGTGCCTGTCTCATTGTTAAATGTTAATGACCTCACATTGTTCTGTTTGCCTTAAGATAAGCTTATTATGGGATGTATATGTGTATGTGGATTGGCTGCTAAGGGGGAGGGGGAATTGTCCCACAGTGTATATCTTTGTGTACACTGTATGGGAGTGTAAAACTCTATTTTCATTGGATTGTGAATGTCAGGGCCTGTTTTCAACAAGGTCCACCTGAGCAGTAACCTTGTGGGGGAAAACGGTATAAAAGTATGTTTCTTGTTCAATAAAGTTGATTTCTACTTCACTCTCAATCTAGAGTCCTGTCTCTCATTGGGGGAACCTGCTACAAGGGAATGCTATGCCCTTCATACTGTAAGATTCTGGTACCTCTGGTACCCTTATTTTCCACCTTTCTTTCAAATATGCGTCCCGCCTTTCTAATTAGGTGGTACGCATACACCTTTAAGACGGATGACGTCATCGCCGAGCGCCGCAGAGCGGCTATTTCAACCGCCGGCGTTCTCTCTCACATCGTTCGTTCTAACCGAATGGTTAGTTCGTTCAAGCCGTCAGCAGAGCAGCCATACTTGATGTCACTCGTTCCTGTATCTCGCTACCTGAACTTGTTTCACTCACTGATCTTGTATCTCGCTACTCGAGCACTCTTGGCTTACTGCTTTCACTCTCAAACTTCCTGCCGTGTGTCCACATGCTTACAAGCTTACCTTGCTACCGGAACCTCCAGCTATTCCCTTTTACTTGGAAACAGACCGGAACCTCGCTACCGATCCCTGTATCTCGCTACTGGATCACTCCCTTACTACTGGACCCTGCTACTACTAACTTTACTAGTGATAAGTACCCCACAGGGGAATCCTCCATAACCTTACTTATACTATCTACCTCTGCACATAAGGACTGTTACTATCTATGTATACTAATTCTATCATCTGCACTGTTACATAGATTGCTAGCTCTTGAGTCTACTACCATCTATCCTTGCACTGGGTTAGTCTATCCTGTATTTGTCATCTGCTGTCCTTACCACCTGTTACCATACTCAATTACTAACCTATCTGCATTCTACCTAATACCATCTAATACTCTCCTGAACATTTCTATCAAGTGCTTGCAATCTCTGTCACTGTTCACACCTGTCCCTTCAGCACATCATCTCCATACTGTTATATACATCCTATCACTCCAGGAACATCTTATTGAGTGTGTATATCTGTATGCTGAAGCTGACAAGCCCACAATGATGAGTCTGGAGAGTTGGATCTGGTTATTCAACACATCTCTACATGACTACTGAGTGGAGATTCTGCAGCTGCAAATCCAGCCTACTACAAAAACGCAGGAGCGTTACACATACTCCCTTGTATAATCAATAAGCTCTTGTAAGAGCTTGTGTAAGAGCTTGTACCTGTGCCTGCTGCCCTCTTTGGGGAAAGAGAGGTTCACCCACTGGAACCTGGTGCCTTGTCGTAGGTCAAGGATGGGTAGGAGACGGCGAGACCCCCAACCAAGCTGCGGTGGTTCGTGGGGTCTGAGGTGGCTATGGTGTCTGGTGGAGTGCTTGGAGCCCTCGGGAAGCACTAGGAGCATCCGTCCACAGAGGTACCCAGTCCGGGGTGCCGGTTGATCCATTACAGGCGGTTAAAAAAAAAATAAAACACCAAAATTAAAAAACAAAAAACAAAACAGCGTAGAGTCCCCCCTAAAATCAATACCAGACCCTTATCGGAGCATGCAGCCCGCAAGTTAGAAAAGGGGGGGGCAAGTGAGCATCCTCCTCCTGAACCATACCAGGCCACATGCCCTCCACATTAGGGGTGCGTGCTTTAAGCAGGGGGGGCTCTGCGCCCCCCACCCCAAAGCACTTTCTTCCCATGTTGATTGGGACAAGAGCCTCTTCCCGACAACCCTGGGCTGTGGTTGTTGGGGTCTGTGGGTAGGGGGCTTATTGGAATCTGGAAGCTCGCTTTAACAAGGGGGCCCCCAGAATCTCCCCCCCCCCCTCCCCCAATGTGAATGGGTATCGGGTACATGATATCTGTACCCATTCACCAAAAAAAGTGTCAAAAAGTAAGAAACACATGAAACAGTTTGTGATGTAACCGAGTGGCCCCGCCCCTTGCCTATATCGGAGCTTTCAAAGCGAAGAGTGAGCAGTCGGCAGGAGGCCTCCCAGGAGACTGAAGCATTTTCTTTTTTTTATATTGTTTCGGGTCCATGATTGACGATGGATTAACATTCGAGGGACACTTTTATTTTATTTTATATTTTTGAGCAGAGCCCCCCCTGCCCCAAAACCCCCACCCTCCCCATGTTGAGGGCATGTAGCCTGGTATGGTTCAGGAGGGGGGGGTTTGCTATGGGATAAGGGTCTAGTATGGACTCGGGGGGACCATTTAAATTCGATTTTTTTCTTTAGAAAGGTCATTTTTGCTGTAGCATGTTCTGTATATGCTACAAATGTGCCACTTCACAGGAACATCAAGGGGTCCCCCCAGGCACTATATTTAAAGGAATTTTTCATTTTCATTGTTGCACTTCAAACATCATTCAAATCACTGCTCCTGAAAAAAGGATTGTTTAAAAAAAAAAAAATGATTGATACATCTGCCCCAGGGCAGTACCCAGACCCCTATACCCCTTTTATGACAAATTACCTGCATATAAGCCTTCAAAATGGGCACTTTTGATTTCTCCTGTTCGGCTCCCATAGACTTCAATGGAGTTCGCTGTTTGGGTTAGAACATTTCCTCTGTTCGGGAGTTCTGGTGCAAACCGAACTGGGGGTTTTTCGGCTCATCCCATTATGTAACAATAACAATGATAACTGGAATATGGTGGATTGATATGGAAAAACATGAACGGTTTGTATTCCTTTCTAATGTGATATAGATCTTTATTAATTTTAACTAACGTATCTTCTACTTTCAGGATCTCACCACACAGTGAAAGTTCACCATGTAACTAGTCCCACTCATCATCAACATCATCAAAGTCATCATCAACATCATAATCACCATAATGTATGCTAATGTGTTTTTGACTCTTCTGGAGATTCCTTTGGATAATAGTATTATCCTATTTCTAGAAAGTCATCTGGTGTCTTCTTCTAATGTGGCCTTCGGAATCTGTTTCATCTAGGTAAAACTTGGCAGTTGGCACGAAACGTGAACTAGATCCACCAAGATACCCAGTAGACACAACTGAAATTATGCAAGGTTTAGGATTAGTTATATATATGCTCATCTTTAGAGGTTGGTGGTAAACTATTCCAGTTTACCTAAATTGTAAGTTAATTTCAAGGTGTTGACCCACGTGTTTTAAAATGCTATGGAGTTGTGGCCTTTAAACACTTTTTAAAGATCCAAAATGAAAGATATTTCAGTGTGCCCAACAATTGTTAGGGATTACATTATGCTAGAGCATAAAATATGACCTTCCATTCACTTTTTTCTTGGAGCACTTTCAATACTTTTAGGGCCCATTCACTCCATCTTCTTACATTAATGCATTTTAACACACAGATGTTGTACCAACACATAGTGCAATGTGTTGCAGTGCCAGTTATTGTGCAAGAGCATTGAAAGTCACCCCATTCACCTGAATGAACAGAATGCATCTATGCTATAGCATGATGCAGCACACCACATGGTACGATATGGGTTATGTCGTAGGGCATTGGAGAAAACTATAGAGCTCAAGCATTTTTACCTTCATTGGTGTACAAACATTCTGTGGTAATGGAGTGCACCACAGTGCCCTAAAAGTTTGTTGTGGTGCATTTATTACTGAAACACTTTCAAGCGTAAACAGGCCTTATGGTATTGTATTATATACAGTTGCTACATTCAGAAATGTAGCTGCACCATAACCAGTCATTTTGATTAACAATGATCATATTCAAATTTAGTTAGACTGTGAACCAGTCTGATCAGTAATGAAATGTGCTATAGTACGTGAATGCATACATAAAACACATGCCTCATTCAAGTGGAACTCTAGTTTTCTGTTGTGATTTTATGGAGTTTTATTAACATCATCCTATGCAGATTTTATTATAAAGTTGTAGTATTGGTTTTATAATCATATGTTATAAAACCTATATGTATTGTCCACAATTGTACATATTAATGGAATATTAGCATGCAAAATGCATATTTTTTTGGTGGCTACTAAGGCCTTGCTTCTGGTTATTTAGAATGTTTATGGATTATTGTGACTATATATATATACCGGTGTTGTACTACTGCAGTAATCTGAGTGAATTTTGATCATCGTTCTCTGTCACTTACTACATTTTCAATAAAACAAATCTTATCTTGTTCATGCAATATGCTGTGTTTGTGTTGATAATGATGTACACATTTTTTTTGCCAAACTAAAAAAAAAAAAAAAAAAATGTCTAAATAGGCTTTATATAAGTGCCCACAAGGCACTCGTGGGCCAGTGCCTAGAGTACCAAGACTGGAGGGGGCAGGGCAGGGCCTAGAATTGATTGTCCACCTGAATATTTGTGGCTTCATTGAGCAAGAAGACTGTAGGGGATAGGGGGTGCAGGCCAGGGGATGCTGAGAGGAGTGCAAGACTTTTTATAGTTGAGGAAGCATAAAAATTAGACCATATGCTACCTCCATAGTCCATTCTAGTGGTAGTTTCAATTAAAAAATACCATGAAAGAAGGTCAGTTATAAAAGTGCGTTACCATTCAGGTGTGCCCAGAACAGCTTGATATCTAGCTATGGACCTGCAAAAAATACAATCTAACTAAACCAGTATGGATTACTGAAAATCACAATTTGAAGTGTAAAAATTAACTGTGGCTAAAAAGGGTAATAGATCATCAGAAAAATCCTTTAAGGTTTTCTGAAAATATTTCACATAAAGTGTATCCAAAGCAAATCAGCCAATTACATTGTGAAAAAAAGTACATTTAAGCCCCTAATAATTTCCTAAATCGGTGGTCATGTTATGCTCTGGACTACACTTCTCATTGACTGTCTAGTCTCCTGAGGCTCTAGAAGTAGTAGCATACCGAGGGTAAAGGCAGCAGCAAAACTGCTAATGGCAATCCCAAACTAGTTACAGTATACAGTGCATCCAGAAAGTTTTCAAAGTGGCTTACTTTTTCCACATTTATTTTGTGACAGCCTTTTTCCAAAATGGATTAAATTCAATATTTTCCTCAAAATTCTACAAAAAAATACGCTATAATGACAACGTGAAAAAAGCTTATTTAAAACCTTTGAAAATTTATTAAAAATAAAAGAGTAAAAAATCACATGTACATACAGTATCTCACAAGAGTGAATACACCCCTCACATTTTTGTAAATATTTTATTATATCTTTTCATGTGACAACACTGAAGAAATGACACTTTGCTACAATGTAAAGTAGTGAGTGTACAGCTTGTATAACAGTGTAAATGTGTTGTCCCCTCAAAATAACTCAACACACAGCCATTAATGTCTACACTGCTGGCAACAAAAGTGAGTGCACCCCTAAGTGAACATGTGCAAATTGGGGCCAAAGTGTCAATATTTTGTGTGGTCACCATTATTTTCCAGCACTGTCTTAACCCTCTTGGGTATGGAGTTCCCCAGAGCTTCACAGGTTGCCACTGGAGTCCTCCTTCACTTCTCCATAACGACATCACAAAGCTGGTGGATGTTAGAGACCTTGCACTCCTCTACCTTCCATTTGAGGATGCCCCACAGATGCTCAATAAGGGTTTAGGTCTGGAGACATGCTTGGCCAGTCCATCACCTTTACCCTCAGCTTCTTTAGCAAGGCAGTGGTCATCTTGGAGGTGTGTTTGGGGTCGTTATCACGTTGGAATACTGCCCTGTGGCCCAGTCTCCAAAGGGAGAGGATCATGCTCTGCTTCATGTCACAGTACATGTTGGCATTCATGGTTCCCTCAATGAACTGTAGCTACACAGTGCCGGCAGCACTCATGCAGCCCCACACCATGTCACTCCCACCCCCATAATTGACTGTAGGCATAACATACATGTCTTTGTACTTCTCACCTGGTTGCCGCCACACACGCTTGACACCATCTGAACCAAACACGTTTATCTTGGTCTCATCAGACCATAGGACAAGGTTCCAGTAATCCATTTCCTTAGTCTGATTATCTTCATCAAACTGTTTGTGGGTTTTCTTGTGCATCATCTTTAGAAGAGGCTTCCTTCTGGGACGACAGCCATGCAGACCAATTTGATGCAGTGTGCAGCGTTTGGTCTGAGCACTGACAGGCTGACCTCCCACCCCTTAAACCTCTGCAGCAATGCTGACAGCACTCATTCGTCTATTTCCCAAAGACAACCTCTTGATATGATGCTGAGCACGTGCACTCAACTTCTTTGGTCGACCATGGCGAGGCCTTTTCTGAGTGGAACCTGTCCTGTAAAACCGCTGTATGAAAAATGTAGGGTTGCGGCGCTCAAATAACAGTACGTATTAATGATAGGGACAGTCCAGTCTGCTTACCAGATGGAAAATCAAAATGAACCTGTCAGCAAGTAAAGATGGTGTTGAATCTCTCTTTTCCAACTTGGCTCAGTCAATTCAACGGAGACAGCAAGATATATGTAAACAAACAAAAAGAGATCTCATAGTGCAGTATGTCCCAACTTTTCAATACTTAAGAACAGGCCCACCACCAAGAACTCTGACGGTGCCACACTATCAAATCATTAAATAAGCCGCTCACCAGAAATGTATAAATTCAGGTGATGTATTCAAAAGAAGACCGTCACCAGGATCCCTTTAAGATCACCAAGCAGTGATAGTCACACAGGCTGCTTACTAGACTCTAATGGAAAGTACACAATTGTACGCAGGTTGTAACTCCTCTCCACATCTGATAGCAGACACACTCCAGAAATCAGGTCTCAAAAACGTAAAATAAACTCAAGACAAAAAAAAGATATACATAGTGTAGTATGTTTGGACACCAGGATAGCAGCTAATGAGGAACCACCACCAAGATCCCTGTGGGCTACAAGTAATCACCTGTGGATGTAAATGAATGGGCTGCTTACCAGAAACACTTAATGTGATGACATGAATACAGGTTACAGGGATCCAGGTAGATTCTTCATGGTAAAGGGGATCTCATATGAAGGAGGATCCAATATCCGGATAGGCCGATCCACCAGAGGGGTTAACCACCAATGAATTTCAATACCCAAAAAGAGGTAAGAGGCTCATGGTGCAGTAAATATAAACAAACTCACATTTATTTTAGTCACTTACATGTAAGACTGATAAAAACAGCAGTGCACAGAGGAAAACCGGCTTGTAAGATCAAATAGTGTGTCCCAGGATCTGCAGGAGGGTCACCTGATGCATTTCGGCCAATCAGCCATCATCTGAGGTACCCTCCTACAGCATAGACACGCATTAAATAAGGCCAGCAATCAGGGACGTATTACACGTATCCATCAGCTGTTAAAATCATCCTCCCTTTGTGGTCACTCCAAATAGCTGCAGGGCGGAGACGTAGATCGCATGTATGAGGGGGGAGCCTTGACCACAACCGCCAATCTTGTCACCAGAAGAGGAGAAAGTGCACACCTCGAGCCAGAACCCATGGTCACACCTCCTACTTCACTCTGGAAGGGCACACCCGGGCCAATGAGTGCATATAAATGCATGGTGGCTACAAGAAATAGCGCTACCCCTCAAAGGCTATGCTGTGCATATTTCTAAATCAGATTCATGAATAATGATATGCTTTAAGCACAATAGTAATGAGCCTTTAGCACAAAGAACATCAGAAAAGATGACAAGACCACAGGAAGTGGACACTATAATGAAACATAATTACAATCAATCTAAAAACTAAAAAAGGTAAAAAATATAGAGATGATACATAAAAGACCCCCTAGTCTTGTGTGAATCACATGGCTTATTAATAGTTACAATTTCTCATAAGGATATTAATAATTGAAAGTGTAAGGTATAGGACCATCTATAAAGTACATTAATTCCTTTTTTCATAAATTCCAGAACCAAATAAATTGCAAAAAAAACTCAAAAATACATCCCTTATCAGCCATTGTTAATGAAACAGTTTATATCCCAGTCGATGTTCAAACCGTAAGAGCCGGGTGACGTCACTTCCATGTCTACGGCCGTGACCGGAAGTTCTACATTCATACACATCCCACGAGTTGCGGTGGAATTTGTTCCTTTACTGAGATGTAAGTTTCTACTTTTTATTTTAATAAATGATTTTATATACTGCGCAATGAGCACCCTCTTCTCGTTTATCTATATGATGGAATATCTTGCAAATATCTGAGCGTATACCCATGGGGTTAATCCACAACACTTCTGCTGTGTAAAAGAGTCAGAACGGGAGACCAGGATATCTATCCCTCTGAGTGCCTGAGATTGAGAGTTGTCAGGAGACATACTCTGCCCATTACGCCTGTTTATATTTTGGTGAAGGTGAGCGGCCATTTCTTATTAGTTCCCGGGATCCACTGTGAAATTGTACCGCACTGACGATCACCTTGAAGCTGAGTGTACCTGGGGTCACTCATACCACGTCCACGAAATCGTTACTTTTGGGCACATTTGCACCATTTATGAAATAAGACTGTTTTTTAACACAGCACTATATGTTGATATCACTTTTTGATCACGCAATAATTATTTAATATTTATTGTCACTAGTGCACTTTATTACTGCTGATTTGCACTTATTTTTTGCACATGATATTTATCACTATTTTTATATATAACACAGATATATTTATTGTCTACAGTACGAATTTTTGATGTTTATTTATTTATATTTATATTAGCACACAACTTGGTTATTTTTTTTTTCAATACTGTGATTCACCAGTTTGTTGGAAGATACATTTAACTACTGGGTCCCCCTTTTTAGTTACTCCTCCCCCTAATGGGACACTCATTATTATCTTAGTTTATGAATTTAGCGCCGATTCATCTTTACTTTCAATGCACAGAGACATCCTTGATGAAAACCTGATCCAAAGTGCTCTGGACCTCAGACTGGGACGAAGGTTCGTCTTCCAAAGTACAACGACCCTAAGCACACAGCCAAGATAACAAAGGAGTGGCTATGGAACAACTCTGTGAATGTCCTTGAGTGGCCCAGCCAGAGCCCAGATTTGAACCTGATTTTCAGATCTGAAAATGGCTGTGCACCGGTGCTCCTCATCCAACCTTATGGAGCTTGAGGGGTCCTGCGAAGAAGAATGGGAGAAACTGTCCAAAAATAGGTGTGCCAAGCTTGTAGCATCATACTCAAAAAGACTCGAGGCTGTAATTAGTGCCAAAGATGCTTCAACAAAGTATTGAGCAAAGGCTGTGAATAGTTATGTGCATGGGTTTTTCTTTTTTTATAAAGTTGCAAAGATTTTCAACAAACTTCTTTCATATTGTCAATATAGAGTATTGTTTGTAGAATTTTGAACAAAATAATGAATTGAATCCATTTTGGAATTAGGCTGAAACATAACAAAATGTTGAAAAAGTGAAGCGCTGTGAACACTTTCCAGATGCACTGTAATAGTATCCAATAAACAGTTTGATTTTCATGTCATTTTGAAATGGTCCACCCAACTAAAATATAGAATTTGATGAACATTACAGCTGAAAATATTAGTAATTAGAAGTAACTCCAAAAAAGATTTATGTTTCAGATTGTAGTTCCCATATCTGGGTTACAAAGGTTCTTTAATTCCACTATGTATTCATTGGAATTTACTAGGTTTTGAGCTTGAATTCCAACTGAAAGGATGGCATTGGAGGCTTCATACATTACTGATTTTTATGCTAATGGTTTTATTGTAGTAGCAGTCCTCTCAAAGCAATCCTCTACAACCCTCTCAATTTAGTAATGCATTTACTTTATTAATTTTTAAATTGTTAAGTCTCCTAGGGATCACAGGGAGAACAGGCTGGGCAAGTCAATTCCCACTCCACATTTCTTGCCTTGGACACTAGTGTTTCCTAGGGTATTCCAAAGCATTTCTAGGTCAGTTAGGAGATGTAATACTGGCAACATGTTGTGGACCTGCCATGGTGCCTGATGCCAGTTGGACATATCTGGTCTGGCCTTTTTTCTCATAGAATAGGTGCAGATACTGCCTCCTTCCAAGACACCCTTTCTCTTTGCCCCTACCCACCTCCCATTATCACCCCTTTTAGAGAATACAGAACTAATTATCATTTTGTGGTGCTAAGTAATTTGTTAATGATAACTAGAAAAGCAGTAATCCTAATAGATCCCCTGCAGCCAGCAACAAACCCCCCCCCCCCAAAAAAAAAAGATCCCCCAGCAAGCATAAATCCCCCAATAACAATAAACACCCCCAGCAACTATAGATCCCCACGGCAAAATCCCCCCCCCCACACACACCAATAGATCTATCCCAGCAATAACAGACCCTCACCAGCAATAATAGATCACCCAGCAGCCAGCGTTGAAAAGATCCCTTCCTAAACAGCAGATCTCCCTCTGCAACAATAGACCTCCCCAGCATTATTAGACCCCCCCCTGCAACAACCCCCCCCCATGATAATAGATTCCCCAGCAGCCAGCATCAATAGTCTCCAGCACTGAATGTGTGTAATGGAAAGGGGTGCTGAAGTGTGCTGAAGGACACTTCAGCACCCCTTTCCATTACATACATTCAGTGCTGGAGACGATGGAACTGCTTTCCCTGTGTTCCTACTGAAAAAAGTTCCTGTGTATGGTACACCTGCCCAGTGGCATCTGTATCTTCAGACATCCTTAGCTTGCAGCATTTATTTTAAATGACCAAAAGCTATAATTCACGGTGCTCTTTGACAGCTGAAATTCTGTGGAGAACATTGCTTCCAATGTTTACAAATAGTGTTGAGCGAACACGGACTTTATTATTCGTGTTCGTACCGAATAATTGGATTTTTTGTACCCGAACACGGACACGGACACTTTACTATATGTTCGGGTAAAAATCCGTGTTCGGTCGTTTTATTTCCGGGTTTTGCATGCTTTGGCGCTCTTTTAATGGCGGGCTTTCAACAGCCAATCAACAATCGTTTAACTGGTGTGCCTTAAGCCATCCCAGCCATGCCTGCAAATGTCTCAGTAGCTGTGATTGGCCGTCTGAAGCATGTGACCAAGTCTTTATAAGTTCCAGGCAGCCGCAGCGTCTTCATTCTGCTGCTTAGATCAGGGACAGAGCACACATCAACGTGCTGGCTGCTGATTAGGGAAAGACAGGCAGGAAAAAACCATTTGTGTCCGGATAGAATTGAGGGACAGGTCGGAGTGTTTAGGCAGGGCGAGTTGTAGGCATTTTAGGGATAGAGTCTGCTGAATTATAGGGTCAGTGTCTTCTACAAAGTACAATCGATATTGCTGTGTGGGGGGTGGGGTGACTCTGCACTCAATCCTGATCTACGATCTCTTCTCAATCCTGTTAGGGAGAGGCTGCTGCTGCTGAATTTTAGGGAAACTGTGTACTACAAACTACAATCGATATTGCTGTGTGGTGTGGGATAGGAGATAGGCAGGTGTCAGTGATCCACATCCATTTTTCTGTGTGTGAGCTGCAGTGAACACAATCTTTTTGGGCTGCAGTGAAAACAATCTTTTTGGGGTGCAGTGAACAACGTCCTTTTTGGGGTGCAGTGAACAAAATCTTTTTGGGGGGCAGTGAACAAAATCCTTTTTGGGGTGCAGTGAACAACATCCTTTTTGGGGTGCAGTGAACACAATCTTTTTGGGGTGCAGTGAAAAAAATCCTTTGTGGGGTGCAGTGAACACAATCTTTGTGGGGTGCAGTGAACACAATCTTTTTGGGGTGCAGTGAACAACATCCTTTTTGGGGTGCAGTGAACAAAATCCTTTTTGGGGTGCAGTGAACACAATCTTTTTGGGGTGCAGTGAACAAAATCCTTTGTGGGGTGCAGTGAACACAATCTTTGTGGGGTGCAGTGAACACAATCTTTTTGGGGTGCAGTGAACAAAATCCTTTTTGGGGTGCAGTGAACAACATCCTTTTTGGGGTGCAGTGAACCAAATCCTTTTTGGGGTGCAGTGAACAACATCCTTTTTGGGGTGCAGTGAACAAAATCCTTTTAGGGTGCAGTGAACACAATCTTTGTGGGGTACAGTGAACAGAATCTTTGTGGGGTGCAGTGAACACAATCTTTGGGGGGTACAGTGAACACAATCTTTTTGGGGTGCAGTGAACAAAATCCTTTGTGGGGTGCAGTGAACACAATCTTTGTGGGGTGCAGTGAACACAATCTTTTGGGGTGCAGTGAACAAGATCCTTTGTGGGGTGCAGTGAACACAATCTTTCTGGGGTGCAGTGAACACAATCTTTTTGGGGTGCAGTGAACAAAATCCTTTTTGGGGTGCAGTGAACACAATCTTTGTGGGGTGCAGTGAACACAATCTTTTTGGGGTGGAGTGAACAAAATCCTTTTTGGGGTGCAGTGAACAACATCCTTTTTGGGGTGCAGTGAACAAAATCCTTTTTGGGGTGCAGTGAACACAATCTTTTTGGGGTGCAGTGAACAACATCCTTTTTGGGGTGCAGTGAACAAAATCCTTTTTGGGGTGCAGTGAACACAATCTTTTTGGGGTGCAGTGAACAAAATCCTTTGTGGGGTGCAGTGAACACAATCTTTGTGGGGTGCAGTGAACACAATCTTTTTGGGGTGCAGTGAACAACATCCTTTTTGGGGTGCAGTGAACAAATCTTTTTTGGGGTGCAGTGAACACAATCTTTTTGGGGTACAGTGAACAAAATCCTTTGTGGGGTGCAGTGAACACAATCTTTGTGGGGTACAGTGAACAGAATCTTTGTGGGGTGCAGTGAACACAATCTTTGGGGGGTACAGTGAACACAATCTTTTTGGGGTGCAGTGAACAAAATCCTTTGTGGGGTGCAGTGAACACAATCTTTGGGGGGTACAGTGAACACAATCTTTTTGGGGTGCAGTGAACAAAATCCTTTGTGGGGTGCAGTGAACACAATCTTTGTGGGGTGCAGTGAACACAATCTTTTTGGGGTGCAGTGAACAAAATCCTTTTTGGGGTGCAGTGAACAACATCCTTTTTGGGGTGCAGTGAACACAATCTTTTTGGGGTGCAGTGAACAAAATCCTTTGTGGGGTGCAGTGAACACAATCTTTGTGGGGTACAGTGAACAGAATCTTTGTGGGGTGCAGTGAACACAATCTTTGGGGGGTGCAGTGAACACAATCTTTTTGGGGTGCAGTGAACAAAATCCTTTTTGGGGTGCAGTGAACAACATCCTTTTTGGGGTGCAGTGAACACAATCTTTTTGGGGTGCAGTGAACAAAATCCTTTGTGGGGTGCAGTGAACACAATCTTTGTGGGGTACAGTGAACAGAATCTTTGTGGGGTGCAGTGAACACAATCTTTGGGGGGTACAGTGAACACAATCTTTTTGGGGTGCAGTGAACAAAATCCTTTGTGGGGTGCAGTGAACACAATCTTTGGGGGGTACAGTGAACACAATCTTTTTGGGGTGCAGTGAACAAAATCCTTTGTGGGGTGCAGTGACCACAATCTTTGTGGGGTGCAGTGAACACAATCTTTTTGGGGTGCAGTGAACAAAATCCTTTTTGGGGTGCAGTGAACAACATCCTTTTTGGGGTGCAGTGAACACAATCTTTTTGGGGTGCAGTGAACAAAATCCTTTGTGGGGTGCAGTAAACACAATCTTTGTGGGGTACAGGGAACAGAATCTTTGTGGGGTGCAGTGAACACAATCTTTGGGGGGTACAGTGAACACAATCTTTTTGGGGTGCAGTGAACAAAATCCTTTTAGGGTGCAGTGAACACAATCTTTGTGGGGTGCAGTGAACAAAATCCTTTTTGAGGTGCAGTGAACACAATCTTTGTGGGGTGCAGTGAACACAATCTTTGAGGGGTACAGTGAACACAATCTCATACTTCTGAACATTTGAGGGTGCTGCCTGTTCCATACTCCTCCTCCTACTGCTCAACCATCCTTTTAGGGGTACAAACAATAGTAATTGGGGCCTAGTGTGGTGGTGTACGTGTGAGATACATACACTTTCTTTTTGATCATATTTTCTATTCCGCTATTCAATTAAAACCTTTGGGGATCAATTAAATTGCGTGATAGTCTGTGTCGGTACGTGTGAGATCCACCTTTCCAAGTTTTTGGGGTTCATCTCATACTTCTGAAGATTTGAGGGTGCTGCCTGTTCCATACTCCTCCTCCTACTGCTCAAACATCCTTTTAGGGGTACAAACAATAGTAATTGGGGCCTAGTGTGGTGGTGTACGTGTGAGATACATACACTTTCTTTTTGATCATATTTTCTATTCCGCTATTCAATTAAAACCTTTGGGGATCAATTAAATTGCGTGATAGTCTGTGTCGGTACGTGTGAGATCCACCTTTCCAAGTTTTTGGGGTTCATCTCATACTTCTGAAGATTTGAGGGTGCTGCCTGTTCCATACTCCTCCTCCTACTCCTCAACCATCCTTTTAGGGGTACAAACAATAGTAATTGGGGCCTAGTGTGGTGGTGTACGTGTGAGATACATACACTTTCTTTTTGATCATATTTTCTATTCCGCTATTCAATTAAAACCTTTGGGGATCAATTAAATTGCGTGATAGTCTGTGTCGGTACGTGTGAGATCCACCTTTCCAAGTTTTTGGGGTTCATCTCATACTTCTGAAGATTTGAGGGTGCTGCCTGTTCCATACTCCTCCTCCTACTGCTCAACCATCCTTTTAGGGGTACAAACAATAGTAATTGGGGCCTAGTGTGGTGGTGTACGTGTGAGATACATACACTTTCTTTTTGATCATATTTTCTATTCCGCTTTTCAATTAAAACCTTTGGGGATCAATTAAATTGCGTGATAGTCTGTGTCGGTACGTGTGAGATCCACCTTTCCAAGTTTTTGGGGTTCATCTCATACTTCTGAAGATTTGAGGGTGCTGCCTGTTCCATACTCCTCCTCCTACTGCTCAACCATCCTTTTAGGGGTACAAACAATAGTAATTGGGGCCTAGTGTGGTGGTGTACGTGTGAGATAAATACACTTTCTTTTTGATCATATTTTCTATTCCGCTATTCAATTAAAACCTTTGGGGATCAATTAAATTGCGTGATAGTCTGTGTCGGTACGTGTGAGATCCACCTTTCCAAGTTTTTGGGGTTCATCTCATACTTCTGAAGATTTGAGGGTGCTGCCTGTTCCATACTCCTCCTCCTACTGCTCAACCATCCTTTTAGGGGTACAAACAATAGTAATTGGGGCCTAGTGTGGTGGTGTACGTGTGAGATACATACACTTTCTTTTTGATCATATTTTCTATTCCGCTATTCAATTAAAACCTTTGGGGATCAATTAAATTGCGTGATAGTCTGTGTCGGTACGTGTGAGATCCACCTTTCCAAGTTTTTGGGGTTCATCTCATACTTCTGAAGATTTGAGGGTGTTGCCTGTTCCATACTCCTCCTCCTACTGCTCAACCATCCTTTTAGGGGTACAAACAATAGTAATTGGGGCCTAGTGTGGTGGTGTACGTGTGAGATACATACACTTTCTTTTTGATCATATTTTCTATTCCGCTATTCAATTAAAACCTTTGGGGATCAATTAAATTGCATGATAGTCTGTGTCGGTACGTGTGAGATCCACCTTTCCAAGTTTTTGGGGTTCATCTCATACTTCTGAAGATTTGAGGGTGCTGCCTGTTCCATACTCCTCCTCCTACTGCTCAACCATCCTTTTAGGGGTACAAACAATAGTAATTGGGGCCTAGTGTGGTGGTGTACGTGTGAGATACATACACTTTCTTTTTGATCATATTTTCTATTCCGCTATTCAATTAAAACCTTTGGGGATCAATTAAATTGCGTGATAGTCTGTGTCGGTACGTGTGAGATCCACCTTTCCAAGTTTTTGGGGTTCATCTCATACTTCTGAAGATTTGAGGGTGCTGCCTGTTCCATACTCCTCCTCCTACTGCTCAACCATCCTTTTAGGGGTACAAACAATAGTAATTGGGGCCTAGTGTGGTGGTGTACGTGTGAGATACATACACTTTCTTTTTGATCATATTTCCTATTCCGCTATTCAATAAAAACCTTTGAGGATCAATTGAATTGCGGGATAGTCTGTGTCGGTACGTGTGAGATCCACCTTTCCAAGTTTTTGAGGTTCATCTCATACTTCTGAAGATTTGAGGGTGCTGTCTGTTCCATACTCCTCCTACTCCTCATCCATCCTTTTAGGGGTAGAAACAATAGTAATTGGGGCCTAGTGTGGTTTTGTACGTGCGAGATACATACACTTTTTTGGATCATATTTCCTATTCCGCTATTCAATAAAAACCTTTCTAGGGCAAGATCTTAAATTACAGAAATATGAGGAGACCCTCAAATAAGGGCCTTGGCCTGGGTCGTGGTGCTGCTGGTAGAGCTCCTGTTGCAAGGAGAGGACGTGGTCGATCTGTGCCAGCTACACGCACAAGTGAAACACCTTCCTCAAGTGTGAGTAGGCGACAGAACCTGCATCAGTATTTGGTAGGGCATCATACGCCCCTAGAAGTGATGAGGCCAGAACAAGTGGAGGCGATAGTAGATTGGTTTGCTGCTGACAGTGCCTCCAGTTCCTTCACATTGTCTCCCACCCAGTCTACTGCAGAAAGGTCACAGTTGGCACCTGCAGCCGATGTCCAACCGTCTTTCACCTCACCCCCTTGCAAATCAGGCAAGCAGTCTGAGCCCCAAGCCATACAGCAGTCTCTTCTTCTTTTTGATGACTCTGTCAGCAGGGTTTCCCAGGGCCATCCACCTAGCCCTGCCCCAGAAGTGGAAGAGATTGAGTGCAGCGATGCCCAACCACTTATTTCTCAAGATGAGTACATGCAAGGATCATCGCAGCACGTCTCCGATGATGACGAAACGCAGGTGCCAACTGCTGCGGCGTTCAGCATTGTGGAGACCGACAAGGAGGGCAGGGGTGAAGACTGGGTGGAAGATGATGTGGAGGACGATGAGGTCCTCGACCCCACATGGAATGAACGTCATGCAGGTGACCTGAGTAGTTTGGAGGAAGAGGCGGTGGTCGCACAGAGCCACCAGCACAGCAGAAGAGGGAGCAGGGTGCAGAAGCGGAGCGGCCGTGCCCTAGACACTACGCCCGCTACTGCCCAACGCAGCAAGGGAACGAGCGCACCAAAGTCAGCTCAAAGGAGTTCTCTAGCGTGGAAGTTCTTTAGAAAATGTGCTGATGACAGGACACGAGTGGTTTGCACCCTGTGCAATCAGAGCTTGAAGCGAGGCATAAACCTTCTCAACCTGAGCACAACCTGCATGATCAGGCATCTAAGTGCAAAGCACGAGCTGCAACACAATCTTTGGGGGGTACAGTGAACACAATCTTTTTGGGGTGCAGTGAACAAAATCCTTTGTGGGGTGCAGTGACCACAATCTTTGTGGGGTGCAGTGAACACAATCTTTTTGGGGTGCAGTGAACAAAATCCTTTTTGGGGTGCAGTGAACAACATCCTTTTTGGGGTGCAGTGAACACAATCTTTTTGGGGTGCAGTGAACAAAATCCTTTGTGGGGTGCAGTAAACACAATCTTTGTGGGGTACAGGGAACAGAATCTTTGTGGGGTGCAGTGAACACAATCTTTGGGGGGTACAGTGAACACAATCTTTTTGGGGTGCAGTGAACAAAATACTTTTAGGGTGCAGTGAACACAATCTTTGTGGGGTGCAGTGAACAAAATCCTTTTTGAGGTGCAGTGAACACAATCTTTGTGGGGTGCAGTGAACACAATCTTTGAGGGGTACAGTGAACACAATCTCATACTTCTGAACATTTGAGGGTGCTGCCTGTTCCATACTCCTCCTCCTACTGCTCAACCATCCTTTTAGGGGTACAAACAATAGTAATTGGGGCCTAGTGTGGTGGTGTACGTGTGAGATACATACACTTTCTTTTTGATCATATTTTCTATTCCGCTATTCAATTAAAACCTTTGGGGATCAATTAAATTGCGTGATAGTCTGTGTCGGTACGTGTGAGATCCACCTTTCCAAGTTTTTGGGGTTCATCTCATACTTCTGAAGATTTGAGGGTGCTGCCTGTTCCATACTCCTCCTCCTACTGCTCAAACATCCTTTTAGGGGTACAAACAATAGTAATTGGGGCCTAGTGTGGTGGTGTACGTGTGAGATACATACACTTTCTTTTTGATCATATTTTCTATTCCGCTATTCAATTAAAACCTTTGGGGATCAATTAAATTGCGTGATAGTCTGTGTCGGTACGTGTGAGATCCACCTTTCCAAGTTTTTGGGGTTCATCTCATACTTCTGAAGATTTGAGGGTGCTGCCTGTTCCATACTCCTCCTCCTACTCCTCAACCATCCTTTTAGGGGTACAAACAATAGTAATTGGGGCCTAGTGTGGTGGTGTACGTGTGAGATACATACACTTTCTTTTTGATCATATTTTCTATTCCGCTATTCAATTAAAACCTTTGGGGATCAATTAAATTGCGTGATAGTCTGTGTCGGTACGTGTGAGATCCACCTTTCCAAGTTTTTGGGGTTCATCTCATACTTCTGAAGATTTGAGGGTGCTGCCTGTTCCATACTCCTCCTCCTACTGCTCAACCATCCTTTTAGGGGTACAAACAATAGTAATTGGGGCCTAGTGTGGTGGTGTACGTGTGAGATACATACACTTTCTTTTTGATCATATTTTCTATTCCGCTTTTCAATTAAAACCTTTGGGGATCAATTAAATTGCGTGATAGTCTGTGTCGGTACGTGTGAGATCCACCTTTCCAAGTTTTTGGGGTTCATCTCATACTTCTGAAGATTTGAGGGTGCTGCCTGTTCCATACTCCTCCTCCTACTGCTCAACCATCCTTTTAGGGGTACAAACAATAGTAATTGGGGCCTAGTGTGGTTGTGTACGTGTGAGATACATACACTTTCTTTTTGATCATATTTTCTATTCCGCTATTCAATTAAATCCTTTGGGGATCAATTAAATTGCGTGATAGTCTGTGTCGGTACGTGTGAGATCCACCTTTCCAAGTTTTTGGGGTTCATCTCATACTTCTGAAGATTTGAGGGTGCTGCCTGTTCCATACTCCTCCTCCTACTGCTCAACCATCCTTTTAGGGGTACAAACAATAGTAATTGGGGCCTAGTGTGGTGGTGTACGTGTGAGATAAATACACTTTCTTTTTGATCATATTTTCTATTCCGCTATTCAATTAAAACCTTTGGGGATCAATTAAATTGCGTGATAGTCTGTGTCGGTACGTGTGAGATCCACCTTTCCAAGTTTTTGGGGTTCATCTCATACTTCTGAAGATTTGAGGGTGCTGCCTGTTCCATACTCCTCCTCCTACTGCTCAACCATCCTTTTAGGGGTACAAACAATAGTAATTGGGGCCTAGTGTGGTGGTGTACGTGTGAGATACATACACTTTCTTTTTGATCATATTTTCTATTCCGCTATTCAATTAAAACCTTTGGGGATCAATTCAATTGCGTGATAGTCTGTGTCGGTACGTGTGAGATCCACCTTTCCAAGTTTTTGGGGTTCATCTCATACTTCTGAAGATTTGAGGGTGCTGCCTGTTCCATACTCCTCCTCCTACTGCTCAACCATCCTTTTAGGGGTACAAACAATAGTAATTGGGGCCTAGTGTGGTTGTGTACGTGTGAGATACATACACTTTCTTTTTGATCATATTTTCTATTCCGCTATTCAATTAAATCCTTTGGGGATCAATTAAATTGCGTGATAGTCTGTGTCGGTACGTGTGAGATCCACCTTTCCAAGTTTTTGGGGTTCATCTCATACTTCTGAAGATTTGAGGGTGCTGCCTGTTCCATACTCCTCCTCCTACTGCTCAACCATCCTTTTAGGGGTACAAACAATAGTAATTGGGGCCTAGTGTGGTTGTGTACGTGTGAGATACATACACTTTCTTTTTGATCATATTTTCTATTCCGCTATTCAATTAAATCCTTTGGGGATCAATTAAATTGCGTGATAGTCTGTGTCGGTACGTGTGAGATCCACCTTTCCAAGTTTTTGGGGTTCATCTCATACTTCTGAAGATTTGAGGGTGCTGCCTGTTCCATACTCCTCCTCCTACTGCTCAACCATCCTTTTAGGGGTACAAACAATAGTAATTGGGGCCTAGTGTGGTGGTGTACGTGTGAGATACATACACTTTCTTTTTGATCATATTTTCTATTCCGCTATTCAATTAAAACCTTTGGGGATCAATTAAATTGCGTGATAGTCTGTGTCGGTACGTGTGAGATCCACCTTTCCAAGTTTTTGGGGTTCATCTCATACTTCTGAAGATTTGAGGGTGTTGCCTGTTCCATACTCCTCCTCCTACTGCTCAACCATCCTTTTAGGGGTACAAACAATAGTAATTGGGGCCTAGTGTGGTGGTGTACGTGTGAGATACATACACTTTCTTTTTGATCATATTTTCTATTCCGCTATTCAATTAAAACCTTTGGGGATCAATTAAATTGCATGATAGTCTGTGTCGGTACGTGTGAGATCCACCTTTCCAAGTTTTTGGGGTTCATCTCATACTTCTGAAGATTTGAGGGTGCTGCCTGTTCCATACTCCTCCTCCTACTGCTCAACCATCCTTTTAGGGGTACAAACAATAGTAATTGGGGCCTAGTGTGGTGGTGTACGTGTGAGATACATACACTTTCTTTTTGATCATATTTTCTATTCCGCTATTCAATTAAAACCTTTGGGGATCAATTAAATTGCGTGATAGTCTGTGTCGGTACGTGTGAGATCCACCTTTCCAAGTTTTTGGGGTTCATCTCATACTTCTGAAGATTTGAGGGTGCTGCCTGTTCCATACTCCTCCTCCTACTCCTCAACCATCCTTTTAGGGGTACAAACAATAGTAATTGGGGCCTAGTGTGGTGGTGTACGTGTGAGATACATACACTTTCTTTTTGATCATATTTTCTATTCCGCTATTCAATTAAAACCTTTGGGGATCAATTAAATTGCGTGATAGTCTGTGTCGGTACGTGTGAGATCCACCTTTCCAAGTTTTTGGGGTTCATCTCATACTTCTGAAGATTTGAGGGTGCTGCCTGTTCCATACTCCTCCTCCTACTGCTCAACCATCCTTTTAGGGGTACAAACAATAGTAATTGGGGCCTAGTGTGGTGGTGTACGTGTGAGATACATACACTTTCTTTTTGATCATATTTTCTATTCCGCTTTTCAATTAAAACCTTTGGGGATCAATTAAATTGCGTGATAGTCTGTGTCGGTACGTGTGAGATCCACCTTTCCAAGTTTTTGGGGTTCATCTCATACTTCTGAAGATTTGAGGGTGCTGCCTGTTCCATACTCCTCCTCCTACTGCTCAACCATCCTTTTAGGGGTACAAACAATAGTAATTGGGGCCTAGTGTGGTTGTGTACGTGTGAGATACATACACTTTCTTTTTGATCATATTTTCTATTCCGCTATTCAATTAAATCCTTTGGGGATCAATTAAATTGCGTGATAGTCTGTGTCGGTACGTGTGAGATCCACCTTTCCAAGTTTTTGGGGTTCATCTCATACTTCTGAAGATTTGAGGGTGCTGCCTGTTCCATACTCCTCCTCCTACTGCTCAACCATCCTTTTAGGGGTACAAACAATAGTAATTGGGGCCTAGTGTGGTGGTGTACGTGTGAGATAAATACACTTTCTTTTTGATCATATTTTCTATTCCGCTATTCAATTAAAACCTTTGGGGATCAATTAAATTGCGTGATAGTCTGTGTCGGTACGTGTGAGATCCACCTTTCCAAGTTTTTGGGGTTCATCTCATACTTCTGAAGATTTGAGGGTGCTGCCTGTTCCATACTCCTCCTCCTACTGCTCAACCATCCTTTTAGGGGTACAAACAATAGTAATTGGGGCCTAGTGTGGTGGTGTACGTGTGAGATACATACACTTTCTTTTTGATCATATTTTCTATTCCGCTATTCAATTAAAACCTTTGGGGATCAATTCAATTGCGTGATAGTCTGTGTCGGTACGTGTGAGATCCACCTTTCCAAGTTTTTGGGGTTCATCTCATACTTCTGAAGATTTGAGGGTGCTGCCTGTTCCATACTCCTCCTCCTACTGCTCAACCATCCTTTTAGGGGTACAAACAATAGTAATTGGGGCCTAGTGTGGTTGTGTACGTGTGAGATACATACACTTTCTTTTTGATCATATTTTCTATTCCGCTATTCAATTAAATCCTTTGGGGATCAATTAAATTGCGTGATAGTCTGTGTCGGTACGTGTGAGATCCACCTTTCCAAGTTTTTGGGGTTCATCTCATACTTCTGAAGATTTGAGGGTGCTGCCTGTTCCATACTCCTCCTCCTACTGCTCAACCATCCTTTTAGGGGTACAAACAATAGTAATTGGGGCCTAGTGTGGTTGTGTACGTGTGAGATACATACACTTTCTTTTTGATCATATTTTCTATTCCGCTATTCAATTAAATCCTTTGGGGATCAATTAAATTGCGTGATAGTCTGTGTCGGTACGTGTGAGATCCACCTTTCCAAGTTTTTGGGGTTCATCTCATACTTCTGAAGATTTGAGGGTGCTGCCTGTTCCATACTCCTCCTCCTACTGCTCAAACATCCTTTTAGGGGTACAAACAATAGTAATTGGGGCCTAGTGTGGTGGTGTACGTGTGAGATACATACACTTTCTTTTTGATCATATTTTCTATTCCGCTATTCAATTAAATCCTTTGGGGATCAATTAAATTGCGTGATAGTCTGTGTTGGTACGTGTGAGATCCACCTTTCCAAGTTTTTGGGGTTCATCTCATACTTCTGAAGATTTGAGGGTGCTGCCTGTTCCATACTCCTCCTCCTACTGCTCAACCATCCTTTTAGGGGTACAAACAATAGTAATTGGGGCCTAGTGTGGTGGTGTACGTGTGAGATACATACACTTTCTTTTTGATCATATTTTCTATTCCGCTATTCAATTAAAACCTTTGGGGATCAATTAAATTGCGTGATAGTCTGTGTCGGTACGTGTGAGATCCACCTTTCCAAGTTTTTGGGGTTCATCTCATACTTCTGAAGATTTGAGGGTGTTGCCTGTTCCATACTCCTCCTCCTACTGCTCAACCATCCTTTTAGGGGTACAAACAATAGTAATTGGGGCCTAGTGTGGTGGTGTACGTGTGAGATACATACACTTTCTTTTTGATCATATTTTCTATTCCGCTATTCAATTAAAACCTTTGGGGATCAATTAAATTGCATGATAGTCTGTGTCGGTACGTGTGAGATCCACCTTTCCAAGTTTTTGGGGTTCATCTCATACTTCTGAAGATTTGAGGGTGCTGCCTGTTCCATACTCCTCCTCCTACTGCTCAACCATCCTTTTAGGGGTACAAACAATAGTAATTGGGGCCTAGTGTGGTGGTGTACGTGTGAGATACATACACTTTCTTTTTGATCATATTTTCTATTCCGCTATTCAATTAAAACCTTTGGGGATCAATTAAATTGCGTGATAGTCTGTGTCGGTACGTGTGAGATCCACCTTTCCAAGTTTTTGGGGTTCATCTCATACTTCTGAAGATTTGAGGGTGCTGCCTGTTCCATACTCCTCCTCCTACTGCTCAACCATCCTTTTAGGGGTACAAACAATAGTAATTGGGGCCTAGTGTGGTGGTGTACGTGTGAGATACATACACTTTCTTTTTGATCATATTTCCTATTCCGCTATTCAATAAAAACCTTTGAGGATCAATTGAATTGCGGGATAGTCTGTGTCGGTACGTGTGAGATCCACCTTTCCAAGTTTTTGAGGTTCATCTCATACTTCTGAAGATTTGAGGGTGCTGTCTGTTCCATACTCCTCCTACTCCTCATCCATCCTTTTAGGGGTAGAAACAATAGTAATTGGGGCCTAGTGTGGTTTTGTACGTGCGAGATACATACACTTTTTTGGATCATATTTCCTATTCCGCTATTCAATAAAAACCTTTCTAGGGCAAGATCTTAAATTACAGAAATATGAGGAGACCCTCAAATAAGGGCCTTGGCCTGGGTCGTGGTGCTGCTGGTAGAGCTCCTGTTGCAAGGAGAGGACGTGGTCGATCTGTGCCAGCTACACGCACAAGTGAAACACCTTCCTCAAGTGTGAGTAGGCGACAAAACCTGCATCAGTATTTGGTAGGGCATCATACGCCCCTAGAAGTGATGAGGCCAGAACAAGTGGAGGCGATAGTAGATTGGTTTGCTGCTGACAGTGCCTCCAGTTCCTTCACATTGTCTCCCACCCAGTCTACTGCAGAAAGGTCACAGTTGGCACCTGCAGCCGATGTCCAACCGTCTTTCACCTCACCCCCTTGCAAATCAGGCAAGCAGTCTGAGCCCCAAGCCATACAGCAGTCTCTTCTTCTTTTTGATGACTCTGTCAGCAGGGTTTCCCAGGGCCATCCACCTAGCCCTGCCCCAGAAGTGGAAGAGATTGAGTGCAGCGATGCCCAACCACTTATTTCTCAAGATGAGTACATGCAAGGATCATCGCAGCACGTCTCCGATGATGACGAAACGCAGGTGCCAACTGCTGCGGCGTTCAGCATTGTGGAGACCGACAAGGAGGGCAGGGGTGAAGACTGGGTGGAAGATGATGTGGAGGACGATGAGGTCCTCGACCCCACATGGAATGAACGTCATGCAGGTGACCTGAGTAGTTTGGAGGAAGAGGCGGTGGTCGCACAGAGCCACCAGCACAGCAGAAGAGGGAGCAGGGTGCAGAAGCGGAGCGGCCGTGCCCTAGACACTACGCCCGCTACTGCCCAACGCAGCAAGGGAACGAGCGCACCAAAGTCAGCTCAAAGGAGTTCTCTAGCGTGGAAGTTCTTTAGAAAATGTGCTGATGACAGGACACGAGTGGTTTGCACCCTGTGCAATCAGAGCTTGAAGCGAGGCATAAACCTTCTCAACCTGAGCACAACCTGCATGATCAGGCATCTAAGTGCAAAGCACGAGCTGCAGTGGAGTACACACCTTCAAAACCAAGAAACGTCTCTGGCTCATCCTGCTTCCTCTTCTGCTGCAGTCTCGGCCGCTCCAGCCACATCTGTAGTGATACCGGCACCTGCCACCCCGCAAACAGACGATCTGTCAGCAACACCACCACCTGGGTCACCAACAACCATCTCCACAATGTCCCGTGGAAGCGTTCAGCTTTCCATCTCCCAAACACTTGAGAGGAAGAGGAAGTACCCCCCTACCCACCCGCGATCCCTGGCCCTGAATGCCAGCATTTCAAAATTATTGGCCTTTGAAATGCTGTCATTCCGTCTGGTGGAGACGCACAGTTTTAAAAACCTTATGTCGGTGGCTGTCCCACAGTACGTCGTGCCCAGCTGCCACTACTTTTCCAGGCAAGCCATCCCTTCCCTGCACAACCAAGTGGGGGAAAAAATCAGGTGTGCACTGCGCAATGCCATCTGTGCCAAGGTCCACCTAACTACCGATACGTGGACCAGTAAGCACGGTCAGGGGCGTTATATCTCCCTAACGGCACACTGGGTAAATGCAGTGGCGGATGGGCCTGAGGCGGATAGCAATTTGGCGCATGTCCTTCCACCACCGAGGATTGCAGGGCGCTTCAGTTTGCCTCCTGTTCCTAACTCCTCCTACTCCGCTTCCTCATCCTCTACCGCCTCCTCATCCGGACAGCGTAACACCTTCACCACCAACTTCAGCACGGCCAGGGGTAAACGACAGCAGGCAGTTTTACAACTTGCCTGTTTGGGGGACAAACCACACACCGCGCAGGAGTTGTGGAGGAGCATGGAACAGCAGACAAATGAGTGGTTGCTGCCAGCGAGCCTCAAGCCCGGCCTGGGCGAAATCTCATAGCAGCTCTGGGCCTAGCCGGTTTGACGCACATTCCTTGCCTGGCGCATGTGCTGAATTTGGTGGTGCAGAGGTTCCTTAAAAACTACCCCGATATGTCAGAGCTGCTGCAGAAAGTGCGGGCCGTTTGTGTGCACTTTCGGCGTTCTCACCCTGCTGCTGCTCGCCTGGCAGCGCTGCAGCGTAACTTCGGCCTTCCCGCTCACCGCCTCATATGTGACGTGCCCACAAGGTGGAACTCCACCTTGCACATGCTGGAAAGACTGTGCGAGCAGCAGCAGGCCATAGTGGAGTTTCAGCTGCAGCACGCACGCGTGAGTCGCTCTGCGGAACAGCACCACTTCACCACCAAAAACTGGGCCTCCATGCGAGACCTGTGTGCCTTGTTGCGCTGTTTTGAGTACTCCACCAACATGGCCAGTGGCAATGACGCCGTTCTCAGCTTAACTATCCCACTTCTATGCCTCCTTGAAAAAACTATTCGGGCGATGATGGAAGAGGATGTGGCACAGGATGAGGAGGAGGAGGAGGATGAAGAGGTAACATTTCCAAGGCTTTCAGGGCAGTCATTCGCAAGGGGCTCCGAGGGTGGGTTCCTGCACACACAAACGCCAGGGACACAATTGTCCAGCAGGGGCACAGTTCTGGAGGATGAGGAGGATGAGGAGGATGAGGAGGAGGAGGAGCTGGAGGAGGAGATGGAACCATGTTCACAGCAGGGTGGCACCCAGGCCAGCTCATGGCCATCACTGGTGCGTGGCTGGGGGCATACAGAGGACAAGGACGATACACCGCCCACAGAGGACAGCCTTTCGTTGACTCTGGGCAGCCGGGCACACATGAGCGATTGCATGCTGCAGTGTCTCCACAACGACCGCTGAGTTGCCCACATTCTAACTTGTGCTGATTACTGGGTGGCCACGCTGCTGGATCCCCGTTACAAGGACAACGTACCGTCCTTTAATTCGATCGCAAGATGCGCGAGTACAAGCGCACGCTGGTAGACGCCATGCTGCTGGCATTCCCATCTGACAGCGGGGCCGCAGTGGAAGCACAAGGCAGAGGAGGAGGAGGAGGAGGTCGCCAACGCAACCAGGGCCCCGCCAGCACCTCAGAAGGCAGGGTTAGCATGGCCGAAATGTGGAAAAGCTTTGTCAGCACGCCACAACAAACAGCAGCACCAGCAGCTCAGATGGAACGTCTTAGCAGGAGGCAGCATTTTACCAACATGGTGGAGCAGTATGTGTGCACACGCCTACATGTAGTGAATGAGGGGTCTGCCCCCTTCAACTTCTGGGTCTCCAAATTGGGCACATGGCCTGAGCTTGCCCTTTACGCCTTGGAGGTGCTGGCGTGCCCTGCAGCCAGTGTATTATCTGAACGGGTATTTAGCGCGGCTGGGGGCGTTATAACAGACAAGCGCAGCCGCCTGTCCAGAGACAATGTGGACAAGCTCACGTTCATTAAAATGAACCAGGCATGGATCCCACGGGACTTTTCCGTACCTTATGCAGAATAGCAATGGATACCGACCTTACCCACCCATTGTTCCATTTTTGCTCTTTCTCACTCTTTTGGGGTGTACCCTCATTTAAAATTTGTGAAAAGAAGCAGTGTTGGCTACCTCGTCCTCCTCCTCAGGGCCAGATTAACGTAGGGGCTATTGGAGCTGCAGCTCAAGGCCCCTACCTTTTATATAGGCCCCGGGTTGGCCATATTCACTGTTACCGCTCTTCTGTCACTTGTAAACACAGAAGTCTGGCTTCTATGCTCGCTTCCCCAGGCAGCACCCTCAGAACCTCCCCACACAGCGCGAAGGCCGGACAAGGAGGGACAGTTGCCGATGCATGGATGTGTTTATGGGCTTCAGAGACAGCATCCCATGTTGAATTAGGCATGCATGGCTGCACCCTTCCTCCTCTGGGTGCATGGCAAGGCACGGCCCTTAAGGCCCTTCAAAATCCTCAGCACCAAGCCCATGATGCTCTTAATCCGGCCCTGGTCCTCCTCCACCGCCGCTTCCACCTACACCGCCCATAGGTGTGCGCAGCCTATTGCATTAAGGTGTGCACCCCAAAGTTGAAATACACATGCATGTGTTTGCCAGCAGGGAGAGTAATGTATCAGGCCATGTACCTGTAGGCAAAGAGAAATAGAGCAGAGCAGGTCCGAGGGCCCAGGCACACCCGGCACACCCTGTGCGCATGCCTATGTCACCGCCACATCCACCACCACCTCAACCTCCCTCCTACTCCATATGGGCCTCGTCCTTCAGAGATGAAGAAGAACATTGTTTTATTTTTCTGTTTTTTTTTGTTGTTTTAAGTTATTTCCCTATCCACATTTGTTTGCAGAGCACTTGCCATGCTCTTAATAACGTTTTGCTGCCATTTGCAGCACTCTAGCCCTTTCCTTTGGTGTTTTAGAGCCATTTTAGTGCCTTAAAGTTCGGGTCCCCATTGACTTCAATGGGGTTCGGTGTCCGGGAAAAGTTCGGTAAAAGTCCGGGACACGGACCCGGACTTTTTTTTAAAGTTCGGCCGAACCCGTCGAAAACGGACATCTAGGTGTCCGCTCAACCCTATTTACAACCAATCCTCGTTCCCATTTTATTAAACTTAGATTATGCCCATGCATTGGATCAGGGGCTTTAAATGGTCAGCTTTAGCATTTCTGGCAGAAATTAAAAACCGTGGGTTCTGATCAATTCTGCTTATTAACTTTTTTTTACAGCGTTCTAAAAAAAAAAAAGAATGCTAAGCACATTTAGAAACATCTTAAACATGCTTCTTTCACTGCAGTAATTCATGCAAAAGGAGCCCTAAACAAGTATTGAGTGCATACAATAATGTACATGTGAATACTTTTCAGTAAGCCAACATTTCTGTAATAAAAATCCTTTTTTTTATTGGTCTTATGCAATATTCTACTTTTCTAAAATACTGAATTTGTGGTTTTCACTAGCTGTAAGCCATGATCATCAAAAATTGAAGAAAGAAATGCTTGAAATATATCACTCTGTGTGTAACACATCTATATAAATTAAATGAGTTACACTTTTTGAATTGAATTACTAAAATAAATTAACTTTTTGATGATATACTAATTTTATGAAACGCACCTGTATCTCTTATGGCACTTTTCCACTGCAAGTACCGGCTCGTACCGGCTCGGCTCTACTCGGCCCTGCTTGGCCCGGTTTGCTTTTCCACTGCTGGTACCGCATGGTATAGTGTCGGAATGGTTCGGTATGGTACGGTATAGGTTTGCTTTTCCACTAAAGTAGTACTAAAGTTAAGTGGGTGGGATAACAACGGGGTGGGTGGGATTCTCTGACCAATCAGTGGCTAGTAGTGACTGCATGCAAAGGATTGTGGGATATGGTACCAGTTTGGTACCTGTTGGAACCACAATCAAGTAGGTACTGTTTTTTCAGAGCCGTACCGTACCGTTCGGTTCCATGCAGTGAAAAAGCAAACCTATACCGTACCGTACCGAACCGTTCCGACCCTATACCATGCGGTACCAGCAGTGGAAAAGCACAAAAGCGTGCCGAACCGGTACGGTTCCATGCAGTGGAAAAGCGCCATTAGTGTTCCTTTGGTGCTATTTACCATATCGTAAACGCTAAAGCAGGTTGATGATTTAGGGGCAATGCCCCCACCTTTACCAATGATACTGGGTAAGCTTCATCAGAGAGGTTCTCCTGGGCCCAACTGCACTCTAAATAGGAATCAAAAATGGCTGTGCCTATCTGCCTAAACAGTGTCCAAAACACAGGTCCTCAAGTAAGATAATACAGTATGAAAATTTTTGAAACCTTGACTCTTAATTGTATAGAATAGAGAAATGCTTTTATGAAAAAGAAACATCTGCCAGCTGGTAAGTGCACAGGCTACCTAAATAGAGAAAAAACTGAATACTGAATACATTGTTTGGGTAGTACCTGACACTTTAGCAATTTAGTTATATATTTTGATCAAATTGAAAGGAAATCTGATGTATTGTGTCCAGCTTTAGACCAACTGCATACTGTGATTAAACTTTTTATTAGATTATGATTTCAATACTGCATTTTTGGAGGGTTTTATTTGAGGTGTGTTTAGCCAAGTCAGTCAACTTTTCCTTTATTTTTAGGGTTGAGTGAGCAAACCTTTCTAATGACTTGGACAGCAATATATTAATTATTTTGAAGTTGCTTTACAATTGTTTAATGTTGCCAAGCAGATTACCAAATGTTTAATGTTAAATCATCATGTCAAGCATATAAAGCAGTGGAAAGATGAGCAGTCAAATACTTGTAAACATTAATATTAGTAGTTAATGTTTTGTGGCACTCCCAGTTTTCCATATATAAAGGAGCAGAATGAATGGAGAGCATATTGAGAAGGACATTCACTTAGAAAAGCACACTTTTAGGCCATCCTCTCACATCCATCATCATGAGTTACAGTGGTCACTAGGGTTGAGCGAACACCTAGATGTCCGTGTTCGACGGGTTCGGCCGAACTTTAAAAAAAAGTCCGGGTCCGTGTCCCGGACTTTTACCGAACTTTTCCCGGACACCGAACCCCATTGAAGTCAATGGGGACCCGAACTTTAAGGCACTAAAATGGCTCTAAAACACCAAAGGAAAGGGCTAGAGTGCTGCAAATGGCAGCAAAACGTAATTAAGAGCATGGCAAGTGCTCTGCAAACAAATGTGGATAGGGAAATAACTTAAAACAACAAAAAAAAACAGAAAAATAAAACAATGTTCTTCTTCATCTCTGAAGGACGAGGCCCATATGGAGTAGGAGGGAGGTTAAGGTGGTGGTGGATGTGGCGGTGACATAGGCGTGCGCACAGGGTGTGCTGGGTGTGCCTGGGCACACCCTAATCACCTAGGGCACATAGCATTGCCAGTGAGGAGATGGGAAAGATCTCCCTGGGACCTGCTCTGCTCTATTTCTCCTTGCCTACAGGTACATGGCCCCGATACATTACTCTCCCTGCTGGCAAACACATGCATGTGTATTTCAACTTTGGGGTGCACACCTTAATGCAATAGGCTGCGCACACCTATGGGCGGTGTAGGTGGAAGCGGCGGTGGAGGAGGACCAGGGCCGGATTAACAGCATCATGGGCTTGGTGCTGAGGATTTTGAAGGGCCTTAGGGCCGTGCCTTGCCATGCACCCAGAGGAGGAAGGGTGCAGCCATGCATGCCTAATTCAACATGGGATGCTGTCTCTGAAGCCCATAAACACATCCATGCATCGCCAACTGTCCCTCCTTGTCCGGCCTTCACGCTGTGTGGGGAGGTTCTGAGGGTGCTGCCTGGGGAAGCGAGCATAGAAGCCAGACTTCTGTGTTTACAAGTGACAGAAGAGCGGTAACAGTGAATATGGCCAACCCGGGGCCTATATAAAAGGTAGGGGCCTGGAGCTGCAGCTCCAATAGCCCCTACATTAATCTGGCCCTGAGGAGGAGGACGAGGTAGCCAACACTGCTTCTTTTCACAAATTTTAACTGAGGGTACACCCCAAAAGAGTGAGAAAGAGCAAAAATGGAACAATGGGTGGGTAAGGTCGGTATCCATTGCTATTCTGCATAAGGTACGGAAAAGTCCCGTGGGATCCATGCCTGGTTCATTTTAATGAACGTGAGCTTGTCCACATTGTCTCTGGACAGGCGGCTGCGCTTGTCTGTTATAACGCCCCCAGCCGTGCTAAATACCCGTTCAGATAATACACTGGCTGCAGGGCACGCCAGCACCTCCAAGGCGTAAAGGGCAAGCTCAGGCCATGTGCCCAAATTGGAGACCCAGAAGTTGAAGGGGGCAGACCCGTCATTCACTACATGTAGGCGTGTGCACACATACTGCTCCACCATGTTGGTAAAATGCTGCCTCCTGCTAAGACGTTCCATCTGAGCTGCTGGTGCTGCTGTTTGTTGTGGCGTGCTGACAAAGCTTTTCCACATTTCGGCCATGCTAACCCTGCCTTCTGAGGTGCTGGCGGTGCCCTGGTTGCGTTGGCGACCTCCTCCTCCTCCTCCTCTGCCTTGTGCTTCCACTGTGGCCCCGCTGTCAGATGGGAATGCCAGCAGCATGGCGTCTACCAGCGTGCGCTTGTACTCGCGCATCTTGCGATCGCGCTCCAGTGAGTGAATTAAGGAAGGTACGTTGTCCTTGTAACGGGGATCCAGCAGCGTGGCCACCCAGTAATCAGCACAAGTTAGAATGTGGGCAACTCGGCGGTCGTTGTGGAGACACTGCAGCATGTAATCGCTCATGTGTGCCAGGCTGCCCAGAGGCAACGAAAGGCTGTCCTCTGTGGGAGGTGTATGGTCCGTGTCCTCTGTATCCCCCCAGCCACGCACCAGTGATGGCCATGAGCTGGCCTGGGTGCCACCCTGCTGTGAACATGGTTCCATCTCCTCCTCCAGCTCCTCCTCCTCCTCATCCTCCTCATCCTCCAGAACTGTGCCCCTGCTGGACAATTGCGTCCCTGGCGTTTGCGTGTGCAGGAATTCACCCTCGGAGCCCCTTGCGAATGACTGCCCTGAAAGCCTTGGAAATGTTACCTCTTCATCCTCCTCCTCCTCCTCATCCTGTGCCACATCCTCTTCCATCATCGCCCGAATTGTTTTTTCAAGGAGGCATAGAAGTGGGATAGTTAAGCTGAGAACGGCGTCATTGCCACTGGCCATGTTGGTGGAGTACTCAAAACAGCGCAACAAGGCACACAGGTCTCGCATGGAGGCCCAGTTAAATTAAATAGCGGAATAGAAAATATGATCCAAAAAAAGTGTATGTATATCACACGTACACAACCACACTAGGCCCCAATTACTATTGTTTGTACCCCTAAAAGGCTAGATGAGGAGTAGGGGGAGTATGGAACAGGCAGCACCCTCAAACCTTCAGAAGTATGAGATGAACCCCAACAACTTGGAAAGGTGGATCTCTCTCACACGTACCGACACAGACTATCCCGCAATTCAATTGATCCTCAAAGGTTTTTATTGAATAGCGGAATAGGAAATATGATCAAAAAAAGTGTATGTATCTCGCACGTACACAACCACACTAGGCCCCAATTACTATTGTTTGTACCCCTAAAAGGCTAGATGAGGAGTAGGGGGGGTATGGAACAGGCAGCACCCTCAAACCTTCAGAAGTATGAGATGAACCCCAACAACTTGGAAAGGTGGATCTCTCTCACACGTACCGACACAGACTATCCCGCAATTCAATTGATCCTCAAAGGTTTTTATTGAATAGCGGAATAGAAAATATGATCAAAAAAAGTGTATGTATCTCGCACGTACACAACCACACTAGGCCCCAATTACTATTGTTTGTACCCCTAAAAGGCTAGATGAGGAGTAGGGGGGGTATGGAACAGGCAGCACCCTCAAACCTTCAGAAGTATGAGATGAACCCCAACAACTTGGAAAGGTGGATCTCTCTCACACGTACCGACACAGACTATCCCGCAATTCAATTGATCCTCAAAGGTTTTTATTGAATAGCGGAATAGGAAATATGATCAAAAAAAGTGTATGTATCTCGCACGTACACAACCACACTAGGCCCCAATTACTATTGTTTGTACCCCTAAAAGGCTAGATGAGGAGTAGGGGGGGTATGGAACAGGCAGCACCCTCAAACCTTCAGAAGTATGAGATGAACCCCAACAACTTGGAAAGGTGGATCTCTCTCACACGTACCAACACAGACTATCCCCCAATTTAACTGATCCCCAAAGGTTTTTGATTAAATAGCGGAATAGAAAATATGATCCCAAAAAAGTGTATGTATATCACACGTACACAACCACACTAGGCCCCAATTACTATTGTTTGTACCCCTAAAAGGCTAGGAGTAGGGGGAGTATGGAACAGGCAGCACCCTCAAACCTTCAGAAGTATGAGATGAACCCCAACAACTTGGAAAGGTGGATCTCTCTCACACGTACCAACACAGACTATCCCCCAATTTAACTGATCCCCAAAGGTTTTTGATTAAATAGCGGAATAGAAAATATGATCCCAAAAAAGTGTATGTATATCACACGTACACAACCACACTAGGCCCCAATTACTATTGTTTGTACCCCTAAAAGGCTAGGAGTAGGGGGAGTATGGAACAGGCAGCACCCTCAAACCTTCAGAAGTATGAGATGAACCCCAACAACTTGGAAAGGTGGATCTCTCTCACACGTACCAACACAGACTATCCCCCAATTTAACTGATCCCCAGAGGTTTTTGATTAAATAGCGGAATAGAAAATATGATCCCAAAAAAGTGTATGTATATCACACGTACACAACCACACTAGGCCCCAATTACTATTGTTTGTACCCCTAAAAGGCTAGGAGTAGGGGGAGTATGGAACAGGCAGCACCCTCAAACCTTCAGAAGTATGAGATGAACCCCAACAACTTGGAAAGGTGGATCTCTCTCACACGTACCAACACAGACTATCCCCCAATTTAACTGATCCCCAAAGGTTTTTGATTAAATAGCGGAATAGAAAATATGATCCCAAAAAAGTGTATGTATATCACACGTACACAACCACACTAGGCCCCAATTACTATTGTTTGTACCCCTAAAAGGCTAGGAGTAGGGGGAGTATGGAACAGGCAGCACCCTCAAACCTTCAGAAGTATGAGATGAACCCCAACAACTTGGAAAGGTGGATCTCTCTCACACGTACCAACACAGACTATCCCCCAATTTAACTGATCCCCAAAGGTTTTTGATTAAATAGCGGAATAGAAAATATGATCCCAAAAAAGTGTATGTATATCACACGTACACAACCACACTAGGCCCCAATTACTATTGTTTGTACCCCTAAAAGGCTAGGAGTAGGGGGAGTATGGAACAGGCAGCACCCTCAAACCTTCAGAAGTATGAGATGAACCCCAACAACTTGGAAAGGTGGATCTCTCTCACACGTACCAACACAGACTATCCCCCAATTTAACTGATCCCCAAAGGTTTTTGATTAAATAGCGGAATAGAAAATATGATCCCAAAAAAGTGTATGTATATCACACGTACACAACCACACTAGGCCCCAATTACTATTGTTTGTACCCCTAAAAGGCTAGGAGTAGGGGGAGTATGGAACAGGCAGCACCCTCAAACCTTCAGAAGTATGAGATGAACCCCAACAACTTGGAAAGGTGGATCTCTCTCACACGTACCAACACAGACTATCCCCCAATTTAACTGATCCCCAAAGGTTTTTGATTAAATAGCGGAATAGAAAATATGATCCCAAAAAAGTGTATGTATATCACACGTACACAACCACACTAGGCCCCAATTACTATTGTTTGTACCCCTAAAAGGCTAGGAGTAGGGGGAGTATGGAACAGGCAGCACCCTCAAACCTTCAGAAGTATGAGATGAACCCCAACAACTTGGAAAGGTGGATCTCTCTCACACGTACCAACACAGACTATCCCCCAATTTAACTGATCCCCAGAGGTTTTTGATTAAATAGCGGAATAGAAAATATGATCCCAAAAAAGTGTATGTATATCACACGTACACAACCACACTAGGCCCCAATTACTATTGTTTGTACCCCTAAAAGGCTAGGAGTAGGGGGAGTATGGAACAGGCAGCACCCTCAAACCTTCAGAAGTATGAGATGAACCCCAACAACTTGGAAAGGTGGATCTCTCTCACACGTACCAACACAGACTATCCCCCAATTTAACTGATCCCCAAAGGTTTTTGATTAAATAGCGGAATAGAAAATATGATCCCAAAAAAGTGTATGTATATCACACGTACACAACCACACTAGGCCCCAATTACTATTGTTTGTACCCCTAAAAGGCTAGGAGTAGGGGGAGTATGGAACAGGCAGCACCCTCAAACCTTCAGAAGTATGAGATGAACCCCAACAACTTGGAAAGGTGGATCTCTCTCACACGTACCAACACAGACTATCCCCCAATTTAACTGATCCCCAAAGGTTTTTGATTAAATAGCGGAATAGAAAATATGATCCCAAAAAAGTGTATGTATATCACACGTACACAACCACACTAGGCCCCAATTACTATTGTTTGTACCCCTAAAAGGCTAGGAGTAGGGGGAGTATGGAACAGGCAGCACCCTCAAACCTTCAGAAGTATGAGATGAACCCCAACAACTTGGAAAGGTGGATCTCTCTCACACGTACCAACACAGACTATCCCCCAATTTAACTGATCCCCAGAGGTTTTTGATTAAATAGCGGAATAGAAAATATGATCCCAAAAAAGTGTATGTATATCACACGTACACAACCACACTAGGCCCCAATTACTATTGTTTGTACCCCTAAAAGGCTAGGAGTAGGGGGAGTATGGAACAGGCAGCACCCTCAAACCTTCAGAAGTATGAGATGAACCCCAACAACTTGGAAAGGTGGATCTCTCTCACACGTACCAACACAGACTATCCCCCAATTTAACTGATCCCCAAAGGTTTTTGATTAAATAGCGGAATAGAAAATATGATCCCAAAAAAGTGTATGTATATCACACGTACACAACCACACTAGGCCCCAATTACTATTGTTTGTACCCCTAAAAGGCTAGGAGTAGGGGGAGTATGGAACAGGCAGCACCCTCAAACCTTCAGAAGTATGAGATGAACCCCAACAACTTGGAAAGGTGGATCTCTCTCACACGTACCAACACAGACTATCCCCCAATTTAACTGATCCCCAAAGGTTTTTGATTAAATAGCGGAATAGAAAATATGATCCCAAAAAAGTGTATGTATATCACACGTACACAACCACACTAGGCCCCAATTACTATTGTTTGTACCCCTAAAAGGCTAGGAGTAGGGGGAGTATGGAACAGGCAGCACCCTCAAACCTTCAGAAGTATGAGATGAACCCCAACAACTTGGAAAGGTGGATCTCTCTCACACGTACCAACACAGACTATCCCCCAATTTAACTGATCCCCAAAGGTTTTTGATTAAATAGCGGAATAGAAAATATGATCCCAAAAAAGTGTATGTATATCACACGTACACAACCACACTAGGCCCCAATTACTATTGTTTGTACCCCTAAAAGGCTAGGAGTAGGGGGAGTATGGAACAGGCAGCACCCTCAAACCTTCAGAAGTATGAGATGAACCCCAACAACTTGGAAAGGTGGATCTCTCTCACACGTACCAACACAGACTATCCCCCAATTTAACTGATCCCCAGAGGTTTTTGATTAAATAGCGGAATAGAAAATATGATCCCAAAAAAGTGTATGTATATCACACGTACACAACCACACTAGGCCCCAATTACTATTGTTTGTACCCCTAAAAGGCTAGGAGTAGGGGGAGTATGGAACAGGCAGCACCCTCAAACCTTCAGAAGTATGAGATGAACCCCAACAACTTGGAAAGGTGGATCTCTCTCACACGTACCAACACAGACTATCCCCCAATTTAACTGATCCCCAGAGGTTTTTGATTAAATAGCGGAATAGAAAATATGATCCCAAAAAAGTGTATGTATATCACACGTACACAACCACACTAGGCCCCAATTACTATTGTTTGTACCCCTAAAAGGCTAGGAGTAGGGGGAGTATGGAACAGGCAGCACCCTCAAACCTTCAGAAGTATGAGATGAACCCCAACAACTTGGAAAGGTGGATCTCTCTCACACGTACCAACACAGACTATCCCCCAATTTAACTGATCCCCAAAGGTTTTTGATTAAATAGCGGAATAGAAAATATGATCCCAAAAAAGTGTATGTATATCACACGTACACAACCACACTAGGCCCCAATTACTATTGTTTGTACCCCTAAAAGGCTAGGAGTAGGGGGAGTATGGAACAGGCAGCACCCTCAAACCTTCAGAAGTATGAGATGAACCCCAACAACTTGGAAAGGTGGATCTCTCTCACACGTACCAACACAGACTATCCCCCAATTTAACTGATCCCCAAAGGTTTTTGATTAAATAGCGGAATAGAAAATATGATCCCAAAAAAGTGTATGTATATCACACGTACACAACCACACTAGGCCCCAATTACTATTGTTTGTACCCCTAAAAGGCTAGATGAGGAGTAGGGGGAGTATGGAACAGGCAGCACCCTCAAACCTTCAGTATGAGATTGTGTTCACTGTACCCCACAAAGATTGAGTTCACTGCACCCCACAATGATTGTGTTCACTGCACCCCACAAAGATTGTGTTCACTGCACCTCACAAAGATTGTGTTCACTGTACCCCCCAAAGATTGTGTTCACTGCACCCCACAAAGATTCTGTTCACTGTACCCCACAAAGATTGTGTTCACTGCACCCCAAAAAGATTGTGTTCACTGCACCCCAAAAAGGATGTTGTTCACTGCACCCCAAAAAGGATGTTGTTCACTCCACCCCAAAAAGATTGTGTTCACTGCACCCCACAAAGATTGTGTTCACTGCACCCCAAAAAGATTGTGTTCACTGCACCCCAAAAATGATTTTGTTCACTGCACCCCAAAAAGGATTTTGTTCACTGCACCCCAAAAAGGATGTTGTTCACTCCACCCCAAAAAGATTGTGTTCACTGCACCCCAAAAAGATTGTGTTCACTGCACCCCACAAAGGATTTTGTTCACTGCACCCCAAAAAGATTGTGTTCACTGCACCCCAAAAAGGATGTTGTTCACTGCACCCCAAAAAGGATTTTGTTCACTGCACCCCAAAAAGATTGTGTTCACTGCACCCCACAAAGGATTTTGTTCACTGCACCCCACAAAGATTGTGTTCACTGCACACCAAAAAGGATTGTGTTCACTGCACCCCAAAAAGATTTTGTTCACTGCACCCCAAAAAGATTGTGTTCACTGCAGCCCAAAAAGATTGTGTTCACTGCAGCCCAAAAAGATTGTGTTCACTGCAGCCCAAAAAGATTGTGTTCACTGCAGCCCAAAAAGATTGTGTTCACTGCAGCCCAAAAAGATTGTGTTCACTGCAGCTCACACACAGAAAAATGGATGTGGATCACTGACACCTGCCTATCTCCAATCCCACACCACACAGCAATATCGATTGTAGTTTGTAGAACACAGTTTCCCTAAAATTCAGCAGACTCTGTCCCTAACAGGATTGAGAAGAGATCGTAGATCAGGATTGAGTGCAGACCCCACCCCCCACACAGCAATATCGATTGTAGTTTGTAGAAGACACTGACCCTATATAATTCAGCAGACTCTATCCCTAAAATGCCTACAACTCGCCCTGCCTAAACACTCCGACCTGTCCCTCAATTCTATCCGGACACAAATGGTTTTTTCCTGCCTATCTTTCCCTAATCAGCAGCCAGCACGTTGATGTGTGCTCTGTCCCTGAATCTAAGCAGCATAATGACGCCGCTGCGGCTGCCTCGAACTTATAAAGACTTGGTCACATGCTTCAGACGGCCAATCACAGCTACTGAGACATTTGCAGGCATGGCTGGGATGGCTTAAGGCACACCAGTTAAACGATTGTTGATTGGCTGTTGAAAGCCCGCCATGAAAAGAGCGCCAAAGCATGCAAAACCCGGAAATAAAACGACCGAACACGGATTTTTACCCGAACATACAGTAAAGTGTCCGTGTCCGTGTTCGGGTACAAAAAATCCAATTATTCGGTACGAACACGAATAATACAGTCCGTGTTCGCTCAACACTAGTGGTCACTCCTCTGCTGGATTATACCATGGAAGCTGCCATGTTGGTAGGCATCTGTCTAAGATCCAAAGCCACACATCTCATTATGGAGGATCTTCAATTAGCCATCATGGAGGATCCCACTCTTCTCACCACCATGGGGGTTCCTATGCTTCTCATCATGGAGCATCCCATAATTTACATCATGGAGGTTCCCATACTTCTCACCATGGAGGGTCCCACAAATTCCATTCTTCAGGTTCTCAAAGTTTTCATCACAGAGGATCCCAAGCCACCCATCATGGAAGTTTCCATAAAGTCCATCAAAATAATCACTATAGAGCTCCCAGTGTACATGGAGGATCAGGAGGCAAAGGAATCTCCATATCCAAGCATGTTCATGGAAGTGCTCACTCCGACAGCCATAGAAGCATTATTAGTCATCATGATTTATTTAATGTCAATGGGAAGGAAACCATGCAGCAATTGAATAATCGCTTGGCTACCTACTTAGACAAAGTCCGCTTCCTAGAGCAACAGAATGCCCAGCTTGAAAGGAATATCCGGGAGTGGTATGAGAGGAATCAGCCCAGCACTTTACCTGACTACAGCTGCTTCTTCAGAGTCATTCAAGAGCTTCAAGGCCAGGTAAAAATATGAACTTGTCTACATACATAGTGTAATAATTAGGACATTTTTTTGACACAGATTATTATTTTTTTTTTATGAACACTTTTTAAACCCACCCTGACACCTACATCTTTATAATTTAAAAACATATTGGACATATTAGGCATCTAAAGGGATACCAGATTACATATTTTATACAGCACCCGAAATGGGTCTCAGGGCATTTCATTCATGCTTTCGGGCACTCTGATGAAGACATGTACTGGATAAAAATCATGATTTTAGGACTGTTTGCGTCAAAGGTATTGAATAAACAAGGACTCAAGATGAACAAATATCTGTACTTGCTGGAATTGTTGTCAGACTGAAAAATTAAAACTAACTTCACATCTAAGGAATGGCACGCAGTAATATATTACATTTTGTTTTTAGGTTCAGATATGCTTTAATATAGAAGCCATTTTAGACTGAAAAAATGCTATAAAGAATTTGACAATAGTTTCCCTCAATATGATTATTGGACTGTGCACAGTAAAACATTAAAGAGATACAAAACACACACTGTTTACTTTACATTATCACTTCTCTCCATCTATGGATGATGGCTCTGTACAATATACAGCAGGTAGTGGGTTCACTCAACGGGACCCTCAGCAGGAGAAGTTTTCCAATTAATGTCAATGATTCAGCGGGGCACAGCCCATCTTTCTTAAGACTTGGCAACAGCTAGGCTACACAATCTCAGACTTTAGCAGAGACACAGACAAGGAGGGAGAACAGCAGGATCGACACATTTTTTGCAGTATACAGAAAATAAATCCTATAGTGACTGTTACGAAAAAATGAAGATATGCTCCATTTTTTCTGCAGCACACTGTATGGCACTGGAGAACACTGCAGTAAAGGGCTGAGCAGAGACCTGAATGGAGTGTACGCTTTGTACACTTTCAATAAAGTAAAAAAAAGGTAAACAGTGTCTTGCGTTGTACAACTCAAGGCACCGCTCATCACCATTGCCACACCACAGATATCAGTTGAATGCTATAAGGGAATGTTTTAGCATGTGGCTAGTGTGAATGAACCCTTAAGTCATATTACAGTGCAAGCCATAATAGATATGCAATAAGCTACCTTAATTGATTCAGAGCAAAGTTCAGTTTAATACACTCCATGAATTTAACCTTTGCAATATACAATTAACACCTATATTTTTCCAGATTTCCTCAACTTCTGTGGAAAATGCCAGGATTGTATTACAAATAGACAATGCTCGTCTAGCAGCAGATGACTTCAGAAACAAGTAAGCCTTTCTATATTTCATGTCTTTCATCATTATTATCATTATCAGCATTAATTGCTTTTGTCTTCCTTTTGTCACCAGGTATGAAATGGAACGCCAGCTGGGAAGCAGTTTTGAGGCTGATGTGAATAGACTTCGTATACTACTGGAAGAACTGAGCAGGGAAATATGTCATCTACAGACACAAGTAGAAAACCTTCAGGAGGAACTGCAGCTAATGAAGATGAACCATAGGGAGGTGGGATGCTTGCTACCCCTTTTTAAAGCTAAATGTGTTGTCACAGAGCAGGTGTAAATAATGTCAAACTAATAATGTTGCTTTATGCTCCTCTGAGGTATGCTGCTGTCCTAGGCCACCTGTGGAAAATTGGCAACTTTGGCAACTTTTTAAATCTTTTATCTTTATTTAATTGTCAATGAACTTAAATGGTCTGAGAAATGTTTCAAACTATTCTCAAAACATTTACCTATTGACATAAGCCCAAAAGCCAAGACAACACAGGTCCTAAAGTACACATTATGGAGATCTGCATATATGCACCCATAACACAACTAGTTTCTAACACTTCTTTTTACAGGAAGTCAACGCTTTGCAAGCTCAGTTGGGTGCCAGGGTCAATGTGGAAATGGTTGCTGCTCCATCGGCTGATCTGAATAGAACCTTGTTTGAGATCAGAGAGCAGTATGAGAATCTGATGGAACGGAATCTGAGAGAGGTGGAAACTATTTTCCGACAACGGGTAAGTCTTTTTGTAGACTGAAAAAGCTTGTTAAACCTGTTAGAAAAGTAGTGTGATAGCTATCTATTACATTTGGATCATTAGGCACTATTACTTCATGGTTATATTCCAGTAAACAATAAATATTGATGAGAACATGATCGGCTTTATTTCTCAGTTGTATTGAACAATTCCAATCTTCCAGTTACACTGAAGATCGGGACCACTGCTCTCATGCAGAGATCTTCAGAGGTCCACCACACCCCTTGCACAGTCACAACTACTCTGGCCAACTGGCCACGCTCATGCTTCCTGATCAGCGATGTGAGTGTTTATTGGGGCACTGGTGCGACTAGGCTTTAAGGCTGTTGCCTAAGAGCATAAAGGACAAAATGAAGTGGCATAACTTAAAAGATATTAAAACTAAAAGAAAAGTACAAATCAACTTAAGCCTAGCTATTGTATATTTGTAATATGTTTCTTCAAAGATTAGAAATAAACTCTCTTTGACTTTATGTATAAAACGATATGGAAATCAGCCTTCATATATTAAGGGGTACATGACTCTAACAACCGTTCTATTCATATAGACTGAGGAACTGAATCGTGAAGTTGCTTCTGGTTCTGAACGACTCCAGTCTGTACAAACTGAAGTCATTGACTTGAGACGTACCATTCAAACCTTGGAGATCGAACTGCAAAGCCAGCTCAGCTTGGTAAATATTATTGCCAGCCAAATATTAAACGTTGTGTCAATGGCCAGTTGCTGGTAGTTTAAGTCTGTGAGCATCTTCGGTTCATTCTGCAAAGACTAACAGTATCTACTGTAATTACCTGTTTTTTTTTTATACAACCTTTCTCTATATTTTCCCAGAAAACAGCTCTAGAAAACACATTGGCAGAGACAGAAGCCACATTTGGGGCTCAACTTGCCCAATTACAATGTATGATCAACAATGTAGAGTCCCAGCTGGCCCAGATGCGATCTGACCTGGAACGTCAGAATCAGGAATACAAGATCCTGATGGACCAAAAGACTCACCTGGAGATGGAGATCGCCACCTATAAGCGCCTATTGGAAGGTCATGATATCCAGTATGTATTTCACACAGGACAAGCAACTTAATATTCCTTAAAACATGCAGTCCTCAATGTATAGCAACACCTATTCACATTGAATCTTTTAAGAGGAAAGAAATCATTTTTATATCTGAATTTATTCTGAATAATATTCGATCAGCTACCAGAATAGAACAGCTTCATTTTAAGACCAAATGGTTAATAAAATGTTCCCATTTTGTTTATCAATATATTAGTTAAATCAAGCCATACAGAATGGTCAAAATACCATATATTTCTTCAATAACCTTAACTGTGTGTTTTAAATTTCAGCACTTCAAGTCAACCTTTTCTAGGAGGCAGTCATGGTATGTAAACATATATTGTCTTAAAGTAATTGTAAACATATCGTTTTTTTCTAAAATAACAAATATGTCATACTGATCTGCACTGTGCAATGTTTTTGCACAAAGCAACCCGGTCCTCCTCTGCCCACTCTCCTGGCTCCTCCCCTGCTGAGTGCCCACTATAGTAAGTGACTTGCTATGAGGGCACTCATGTGGGCTTGTTCCACAGCCGGCTCTGTGTGTCTATAGACACACAGAGTATGGCTCGGCCCTACCTCTACTGACTGTGATTGACAGCAGCGAGAGCCAACGGCTCTCGTGCACAGGGCTGGATCAAGATCGGGCTCAGGTAAGTATAAGGGAGGTATAAGGGAGGGCTTGGGACTGCACAGAGAAGGTTTATTTTAGCCTAAGCCAAAAAAAAAAAAAAACTTCTTAGGCTTTAGAACTACTTTAAATAGCAGGGCATGAGGTGGTAGAAATATGTGTAGAACCTAAAATATGGGAAACATTTTAACTATTACGTGGACATTTAAACATTTATTTCAGCCAAATATATTTACAAAATGTTATCTGAAATTCACATTGCATAAATCACTATGTAGCCAGATATTTCTAGGCCCTTTTTGCCAATGAGTTCCATAGCAGTCACATTATCTGCTGTGAATTTTGATAGGCCCTTGTATATGAGACAAACAGCATTCAAAGTGGCAATATTATAAAAAGATTAGACAGAAACCTGCTTCCCTTTGTACCATCTGCAAATGGTGGGCTTTGATCCAGAAATGAGTAAACAGTAGTTTTCTGCTGTGAAAATGTGGAATAGTCTTGCACATGAACTGTTTTTAGCTGTAGACAGTTTCAAAAAAAGTTGTATGCATTCATGATACTGCAAAACATAAAGGGCTAACTACATTTTCAAATACATAGTTGAATGTTTGTCCAGGGCAACCTTTCTCAACAAGTCTTGGGGTATGCCTGCTAAAATCAATAGCTCATGGTACATAAGCAGGTTTCTCAACTTGACTAAATATGTGACGATAACAATGATAATTGAAATATGGTGGATTGATAGGAAAAACAAAGACAAGTTGCATCCCTTTATAATGTGACATAGATGTTTATTAATTTTAACTACTGTATCTTCTACTTTTAGGATCTCACCACGCAGTGAAAGTTCACCATGTAACTAGCCCTACTCATCATCAACATCATCAAAGTCATCATCAACATCATAATCACCATAATGTATGCTAATGTGTTTCTGGAGACCTCTGTGGATAATTGTATTATCCTATCTTTAGAAGGTATTTTGGTGTCTTCCTCTGTCTTCTTATGTGGCCTTCGGAATTTGCTTCACCTATGCAAAACTTGGCATGAGACATGAACTAGATTCCCCAAGATACCCAGTAGATACAACTGAAATTATGCAAGGTTTAGGATAAGTTAGATATGTGATCATTTTTGTAGGTTAGTGGTAGGTAAACAATTCAAGTTTATCTAAGTTGTAAGTTAATTTCAAGATGTTGACCCACAAGTTACAAACACTATGGAGTTCTGGCCTTTGAACACTTTATAAAGATCTAGAATGAGAGAAGATATTTCAGTGTACCCAACATTTTTTTAGGGATTGCATAATCCTAGGGCATAATATATGACTTTCCATTAACTTTTTTCTTGGAGCACGTTTAATACTTTTAGGGCCCATGTACTCTATCTTGTTACAATAATGCATTTTAATGAACAGATGTTGTATCAACATGTAGAGCAATGTGTTTCAGTGCCATTTATTGTGTAACAGCATTGAATGGCACCCCATTCTCCCACCTGAACAGAATGCATCTATGCTATAGCATGATGCAGTACACCACACGGTACAATATGGGTGCATTGGAGAAAACTATAGAGGTCAGGAATTCTTACCTGCTTTGGGGCCCATTCAGAACAAATATTCTGTGGTAATGGAGTGCACCAAATGCCCTAAAAGTGAGTTGTGGTTTATGCAGCAACAGGCCCTTATGGTATTGTACATACAGTTGCAAGGAAATTGGCTTCACTCAAAAAAAGTGAGCTGCACCATAATCAGTCATTTTGATTTACAATGATCATATGCAAAATTAGTTAGGATATGAACAAGTCTGATCAGTAATGAAATGTGCCTATAGTACGTGAAAGCATACATAAAACACATGCTTAATTCAAGTGGAACTCTAGTTTTCTGTTGTGACTTTAGGGAGTTTTCTTAACATAATCCTGTGCAGATTTTATTATAGAGTTGTGAATTTAGGCAGTTTTCATAACATAATCCTGTTCAGATTTTATTATAGAGTTGTAGTATTGGTTTTATAATCATATGTTATAAACCTATTTGTATTGTCCACCACTGTACATATTAATGGAATATTAGCATGCAAAATGCATATTTTATTGCGGCGGACATACTAAGGCCTTGATTCTGGTTATTTAGAATGTGTGAGGGTTATTTTGACTACATATATATATATATATATATATATATATATACAGTATATGTACTCGTGTTGTACTACTGCAGTAATCTGGGTGAATTTTGATCATCGTTATCTTGTCCTTTTCACTCAATCTTCAATAAACAATTCCTATCTTGTTCATGCAATCAGTTGTGTTTGTGTTGTTAATGATGCACACATTTTTTTTTTTCTGCCAAACTAAAAATGTCTAAATAAGCTTTTATATATATGTAAATAAATAAGTGTCCACAAGGCACTAATGGGCCAGTACCTAGGATAGCAAGACTGGAGGAGGCAGCGCCTAGATTGAGAATTGATTGTCCATCCAGACATTTGTGGCTTATTGAGCAAGTAGGCTGTAGGGGAAAGGGGATGATGGGAGGAGTTCAAGCCTTTATAGTTATGAAAGTATATAAATCAGACCATATGCTACCTCCTTAGCTGATACTAGAGGAAGTTTTTATTAAATAACACCATGACAGAAGGTCACTTATAAAAGGGCATGACCATTAAGGTGTGCCCAGAACAGCTTGATATCTAGCTATGGACCTGCAAAAAATACGATCTACCTAAACCAGTATGGATTATTAAAAATCACTATTTGAAGTGTGAACAATAAACATGGTTAAAAAGGGTAATATTAGTCAAGGTGATAAAAAAATACTTTCTAGGAATATTTCACATACAGTATATACAAAGCAAATCAGCTAAATACGTTTTTAAAAAAGTACATTTAAGCCCCTAATAATTTATTGAATCATTAGTCATGTTATGCTCTGGACTGCAGAGTGGAAGGGCTCTTCTTTGGATATCCACACAGTATGATGTGGACATTTATCACTGACTGTCCAGTTGCAGAGTTCCCTCAGGCTCTAGAAGACTGCAGTAGCATACTGATGTCAGGGTAAGAGGCAGCAACAAAATTGCTAATGGCTATCCCAAACTGTAGTAGTTATAATAGTATCCAATAAACAGTTTGATTTTCATGTGGTTTTGAATTGTTCCACCCAATTAAAGTATAGATTTAGATGAACATTACAGCTACAATTATTATTATTTGGAAGTAACTCCAAAAAAGATTTATGTTTCAAATTATAGTTCCCCTATGGCCTCTTTCACACGGCCGCTCCGGTTTTTTGCTCCACTGCGGGACTTTTTTTTTTTTCACGAAGCGGATGACACTTGTGTCATCCGCTCTGTATGTCTGCATATCATCCCATCCATTTGCGGATGATATACGGACATAATGTAAGTCTATGGGCATTGCCGATGTCAGCGGATGACACCGCTGACATCCCATTTTGCTTCCTTTCCATTTTTTGAACGGAGGAAAAATAGGGTTCTGTTCCATTCCAAAAAACGGAACAGAACTGAAAGGATGGAAATCGGATGTCAGCGGATGGTATTCCGCTGACATCCGCAATGCCATTGACTTACATTATGTCCGTAAATCATCCGCAAAAAAATAGGATGATTTGCGAACATACGGAGCACCTGTGTGAAAGGGCCCTATCTGGGGTACAAAGGTTCTTCCATTCCACTATGTTTCCATTGGGATTGGAAAAGATGTTAGGCTTTGATGCCAAATGAAAGGATGCCATTGGAGGCTTCAATTGTTACTGATTTTTATGCTAAGGGTTTCATTGTAGTAGCAGGGGTCTCTGCAATCCTCTCAATTAAGTAATGCATTTACTGTATACATTTTTATATTGTTAAGTCTCCTAGGGATCACAGTGAGAGCAGGCTGGGCAAGTCGGTTCCCACTCCTCTATGCTTTATGCTACGTGTTTCCTATGTTACTCCAAAGCATTTCAAGGTCAGTTGGTATATATTATACTGGCAACATGTTGTGGGCCTGTCACAGTGCCTGATGTCAGTTGGACATGCATGGTAAGACTTCTTTTCTCAGAGTATAAGTGCAGATGCTCCCTCCTTCCAAGACACCCCTTTGTCTTTGCCCCTACCCACCTCCCAGTACCACCCCTTTTAGAGAATACAGAACTAAGTATTATTTGTGGTGCTTAGTAATTTCTATGGAATTTGTTAATGCTAACTAGCAAAACAGTAATAGATCCCCTGCAGCTATCAACAACAGAGCCCCCAGCAAACATAACATCCCCCCAATAACAATAAACCCCCCCAACTATAGATTCCCACCAGAAAAATACCCCCAGCAACAACAAATCTATCCCAGCAACAACAGACCCCCCGCCAGCAACAATATATCACCCAGCAGCCAGTATCAAAAGACCCCTTCCTAAACAGTATGTCTTCCTCAGCAGCAATAGACCTCCTCAGAAGTCGGGAGTACCAAGTCAGAAGTCTCAGTGCGTTCCCCAAGCTTTAATACAATCCACGCTGTTATAGGTAATGTCCTTTTTCCTTTTACACAAATAATTTTGTGCATATCATGTGGCAAACCTCAGGTCCTTCCTCTCATTCTTTCAATAGAATGTTGTATTTAAAATTCCTCCAGTATAACGGGAATATATGATATTATGTACTGGGGGCCATCTACAGAGAGGGTGCCTTGTATATGTTTCCCAATATATAAGGGCCATCTACATAGCTACTTAGTTAGTCAAGTTGAAAAAGGACTCAAGTCCATTCAGTTCAACCAATAAAAGCAAAAAGTAATATCCCATATACATAATCCTTTACCCACAGTTGATCCAGAAGAAGGTGAAAAACCCCAGCAAAGCATGATCCAATTTGCTACAGCAGGGGAAAAAAATTCCTTCCTGATCCCCCCAAAAGGCAATCTGATTTTCCCTGGATCAACTTTGCCTATAAATGTTAGTACCCAGTTATATTATGTACATTTAGGAAAGAATCCAGGCCTTTTTGAAGCAATCTACTGAGCTGGCCAGAACCACCCCTGGATGGAGTCTTCTTCACAGCTCTTAATGTGAAGAAACCTTTCCATATTTGCAGACAAATTCTCTTTTCCTCTAGACGTGAAGAGTGTCCCCTTGTCCTCTGTGATGACCTTAAAGTAAATAACTCAACACCAAGATTACTATATGGACCCCTCGTGTATTGTACATGTTGATCATATCCCCCTTAATCTCCTCTTCTCAAGAGAGAATACATTTAGATCCTCTATTCTTTCCCCGCAGCTGAGTTCCTCCATGCCTCTTATCAGTTTGGTTGCTCTTCTCTGCACTTTCTCCACTTCCCTGATATCCTTTTTGAGAACTACTGGTGTCCAAAACTGAACTGCATTTTTCAGATGGGGTCTTGCTAATGATTTGTACAGGGGCAAAATTATATCTCTCTCTCTGGAGTCCATACCTCTCTTAATGCAGCTGTACTCCCCCTGGTATGCATGATGCATACCTATTCTTAGCCCTCAAGTGCATAACTTTACATTTATCAACATTAAACCTCATTTGCCATATATTTTCCTAATTGTTAAGCCAATGATCTGAAAGAATATTGGTTTGGAGCTCTGACCTCACTAGGCTGCATGCCTGCTCAAAGATCTTCAGCTACTGAAGGCGAAAGATAAGCTTGACAGCCGTGTTATTAGGAATGTCAAAGAATGTCTGCAATAGCTGGTCAAGCATTTTTCTCAGGGCAGATTGACTCTAAAGTTATGAGGCAATCAAGGAAGTTGCATCTGCTCACCAATCCTTTTGAAAATACTAGCCGTCTGAGGTTCTGTTGATGCATTGGCTTCAATGCTGCCTAAGTTAGTCAGACCATCGATCATACACTGCTGGCAACAAAAGTGAGTACACCCCTAAGTGAACATGTGCAAATTGGGCCCAAAGTGTCAATATTTTGTGTGGACACCATTATTTTCCAGCACTGCCTTAACCCTCTTGGGCATGGAGTTCACCAGAGCTTCACAGGTTGCCACTGGAGTCCTCCTTCACTTCTGCATGACGACATCACGGAGCTGGTGGATGTTAGAGACCTTGCACTCCTCCACCTTCATTTGAGGATGCCCCACAGATGCTCAATAAGGGTTTAGGTCTGGAGACATGCTTGGCCAGTCCATCACCTTTACCCTCAGCTTCTTTAGCAAGGCAGTGGTCATCTTGGAGGTGTGTTTGGGGTCGTTATCACGTTGGAATACTTCCCTGCGGCCCAGTCTTCGAAGGGATGGGATCATGCTCTGCTTCATGTCACAGTACATGTTGGCATTCATGGTTCCCTCAATGAACTGTAGCTTCGCAGTGCCGGCAGCACTCATGCAGCCCCACACCATGACACTCCCACCCCCATGCTTGACTGAAGGGCATAACACACTTGTCTTTGTACTTCTCACCTGGTTGCTGCCACACACGCTTGACACCATCTGAACCAAATAAGTTTATCTTGGTCTCATCAGACCACAGGACATGGTTCCAGTAATCCATTTCCTTAGTCTGATTGTCTTCAGCAAACTGTTTGTGGGCTTTCTTGTGCATCATCTTTAGAAGGGACGACAGCCATGCAGACCAATTTGATGCAGTGTGCAGCGTATGGTCTGAGCACTGACAGGCTGACCTCCCACCCCTTAAACCTCTGCAGCAATGCTGACAGCACTCATTCGTCTATTTCCCAAAGACAACCTCTCGATATGATTTTGAGCATGTGCACTCAACTTCTTTGGTCGATCATAGCGAGGCCTTTTCTGAGTGGAACCTGTCCTGTTAAACCGCTGTATGAAAAATGTAGGGTTGCGGCACTCAAATAACAGTACGTATTAATGATAGGGACAATCCAGTCTGCTTACCAGATTGAAAATCAAAATGAACCTGTCAGCAAGTAAAGATGGTGTTGAATCTCTCTTTTACAACTTGGCTCAGTCAATTCAATGGAGACAGCAAGATATATGTAAACAAACAAAAAGAGATCTCATGGTGCAGTATGTTCCAAATTTTCAATACTTAAGAACAGGCCCACCACCAAGAACTCTGATGGTGCCATACTATCAAATGATTAAATAGGCCGCTCACCAGAAATGTATAAATTCAGGTGATGTATTCAAAAGAGGACCGTCACCAGGATGCCTTTAAGATCACCAAGCAATGATAGTCAAACAGGCTGCTTACCAGACTCTAATGGAAAGTACACAATTGTACGCAGGTTGTACGCACAATTGTACTGCAGAAATCAGGTCTCAAAAACGTAAAATAAACTCAAAACAAAAAAAAGATATACATAGTGTGGTATGTTTGGACACCAGGATAGCATCTAATGAGGAACCACCACCAAGATCCCTGTGGGCTACAAGTAACCACTTGTGGATGTAAATGAATGGGCTGCTTACAAGAAACACTTAATGTGATGACATGAATACAGGTTACAGGGATCCAGGTAGATTCTTCATGGTAAAGGGGATCTCATATGAAGGAGGATCCAATATCTGGATAAGCCGATCCACCAGAGGGGTTAACCACCAATGAATTTCAATACCCAAAAAGAGGAAAGAGGCTCATGGTGCAGTAAATATAAACAAACTCACATTTATTTTAGTCAATTACATGTAAGACTGATAAAAACTGCACAGAGGAAAACCGCGGTGCAAGATCAAATAATGTGTCCCAGGATCTGCAGGAGGGTCACCTGATGCATTTTGGCCAATCAGCCATCATCTGAGGTACCCTCCCACAGCATAGACACGCATTAAATATGGCCAACAATCAGGGACGTATTACATGTATCCATCAGCTGTTAAAATCATCCTCCCTTTGTGGTCACTCCAAATAGCTGCAGGGCGGAGACGTAGATCGCATGTATGAGGGGCGGGGGCCTTGACCACAACCGCCAATCTTGTCACCAGAAGAGGAGAAAGTGCACACCTCGAGCCAGAACCCATGGTCACACCTCCTACTTCACTCTGGAAGGGTACACCCGGGCCAATGAGTGCATATAAATGTATGGTGGCTACAAGAAATAACGCTACCCCTCAAAGGCTATGCTGTGCATATTTCTAAATCGGATTCATGAATAATGATATGCTTTAAGCACAATAGTAATGAGCCTTTAACACAAAGATCATCAGAAAAGATGACAAGACCACAGAAAGTGGACACTATAATGAAAAATAATTACAATCAATTTAAAAACTAAAAAAGGTAAAAAATATAGAGATAATACATAAAAGACCCCCTAGTGGTAAAAATGTGAATCATATGGCTTATTAATAGTTCCAATTTTTCATAAGGATATTAATAATTGAAAGTGTAAGGTATAGGACCATCTATAAAGTACATTAATTCCTTTTTTCATAAATTCCAGAAGCAAAAAAATTCAAAAAAAAACCTCAAAAATACATCCCTTATCAGCCATTGTTAATGAAACAGTTTATGTCCCAGTCGATGTTCAAACCGTAAGAGCCGGGTGACGTCACTTCCATGTCTACGGCCGTGACCAGAAGTTCTACATTCATACACATCCTACGAGTTGCGGTGGAATTTGTTCCTTTACTGAGATGTAAGTTGCTACTTTTTATTTTAATAAATGATTTTATATACTGCGCAATGAGCACCCTCTTCTCGTTTATCTATATGATGGAATATCCTGCAAATATCTGAGCGTATACCCATGGGGTTAATCCACAACGCTTCTGCTGTGTAAAAGAGTCAGAACAGGAGACCAGGATATCTATCCCTCTGAGTACCTGAGATTGAGAGTTGTCAGGAGAAACACTCTGTCCATTACGCCTGTTTATATTTTGGTGAAGGTGAGTGGCCATTTCTTATTAGTTACCGGGATCAACTGTGAAATTGTAAAAATAGGTGTGCCAAGCTTGTAGCATCATACTCAAAAAGACTTGAGGCTGTAATTGGTGCCAAAGGTGCTTCAACAAAGTATTGAGCAAATGCTGTGAATACTTATGTGCATGTTTTTTTTTTTTTTTTTTAAATAAAGTTGCAAAGATTTTCAACAAACTTCTTTCACATTGTCAATATAGAGTATTGTTTGTAGAATTTTGAACAAAATAATGAATTTAATCCATTTTGGAATTAGGCTGAAACATAACAAAATGTTGAAAAAGTGAAGCGCTGTGAACACTTTCCAGATGCACTGTAATAGTATCCAATAAACAGTTTGATTTTCATGTCGTTTTGAAATGGTCCACCCAACTAAAATATAGAATTTGATGAACATTACAGCTGAAAATATTAGTAATTAGAAGTAACTCCAAAAAAGATTTATGTTTCAGATTGTAGTTCCCATATCTGGGTTACAAAGGTTCTTTAATTCCACTATGTATTCATTGGAATTTACTAGGTTTTGAGCTTGAATTCCAACTGAAAGGATGGCATTGGAGGCTTCATACATTACTGATTTTTATGCTAAGGGTTTTATTGTAGTAGCAGTCCTCTCAAAGCAATCCTCTACAACCCTCTCAATTTAGTAATGCATTTACTTTATTAATTTTTAAATTGTTAAGTCTCCTAGGGATCACAGGGAGAACAGGCTGGGCAAGTCAATTCCCACTCCACATTTCTTGCCTTGGACACTAGTGTTTCCTAGGGTATTCCAAAGCATTTCTAGGTCAGTTAGGAGATGTAATACTGGCAACATGTTGTGGACCTGCCATGGTGCCTGATGCCAGTTGGACATATCTGGTCTGGCCTTTTTTCTCATAGAATAGGTGCAGATACTGCCTCCTTCCAAGACACCCTTTCTCTTTGCCCCTACCCACCTCCCATTATCACCCCGTTTAGAGAATACAGAACTAATTATCATTTTGTGGTGCTAAGTAATTTGTTAATGATAACTAGAAAAGCAGTAATCCTAATAGATCCCCTGCAGCCAGCAACAAACCCCCCCCCCCCGCCCCAAAAAAAAAGATCCCCCAGCAAGCATAAATCCCCCAATAAAAATAAACACCCCCAGCAACTATAGATCCCCATGGCAAAATCCCCCCCCCCCCACACCAATAGATCTATCCCAGCAATAACAGACCCTCACCAGCAATAATAGATCACCCAGCAGCCAGCGTTGAAAAGATCCCTTCCTAAAAAGCAGATCTCCCTCTGCAACAATAGACTTCCCCAGCATTATTAGACCCCCCTGCAACAACCCCCCCCCCCAGTGATAATAGATTCCCCAGCAGCCAGCATCAATAGTCTCCAGCACTGAATGTGTGTAATGGAAAGGGGTGCTGAAGTGTGCTGAAGGACACTTCAGCACCCCTTTCCATTACATACATTCAGTGCTGGAGACGATGGAACTGCTTTCCCTGTGTTCCTACTGAAAAAAGTTCCTGTGTATGGTACACCTGCCCAGTGGCATCTGTATCTTCAGACATCCTTAGCTTGCAGCATTTATTTTAAATGACCAAAAGCTATAATTCATGGTGCTCTTTGACAGCTGAAATTCTGTGGAGAACATTGCTTCCAATGTTTACAACCAATCCTCGTTCTCATTTTATTAAACTTAGATTATGCCCATGCATTGGATCAGGGGCTTTAAATGGTCAGCTTTAGCATTTCTGGCAGAAATTAAAAACCGTGGGTTCTGATCAATTCTGCTTATTAACTTTTTTTTTTACAGCCTTCTAAAAAAAAAAAAAAGAATGCTAAGCACATTTAGAAACATCTTAAACATGCTTCTTTCACTGCAGTAATTCATGCAAAAGGAGCCCTAAACAAGTATTGAGTGCATACAATAATGTACATGTGCATACTTTTCAGTAAGCCAACATTTCTGTAATAAAAATCCTTTTTTTTATTGGTCTTATGCAATATTCTACTTTTCTAAAATACTGAATTTGTGGTTTTCACTAGCTGTAAGCCATGATCATCAAAATTTGAAGAAAGAAATGCTTGAAATATATCACTCTGTGTGTAACACATCTATATAAATTAAATGAGTTACACTTTTTGAATTGAATTACTAAAATAAATTAACTTTTTGATGATATACTAATTTTATGAAACGCACCTGTATCTCTTATGGCACTTTTCCACTGCAAGTACCGGCTCGTACCGGCTCGGCTCTACTCGGCCCTGCTTGGCCCGGTTTGCTTTTCCACTGCTGGTACCGCATGGTATAGTGTCGGAATGGTTCGGTATGGTACGGTATAGGTTTGCTTTTCCACTAAAGTAGTACTAAAGTTAAGTGGGTGGGATAACAACGGGGTGGGTGGGATTCTCTGACCAATCAGTGGCTAGTAGTGACTGCATGCAAAGTATTGTGGGATATGGTACCAGTTTGGTACCTGTTGGAACCACAATCGAGTAGGTACTGTTTTTTCAGAGCCGTACCGTACCGTTCGGTTCCATGCAGTGAAAAAGCAAACCTATACCGTACCGTACCGAACCATTCCGACCCTATACCATGCGGTACCAGCAGTGGAAAAGCACAAAAGCGTGCCAAACCGGTACGGTTCCATGCAGTGGAAAAGCGCCATTAGTGTTCCTTTGGTGCTATTTACCATATCGTAAACGCTAAAGCAGGTTGATGATTTAGGGGCAATGCCCCCAACTTTACCAGTGATACTGGGTAAGCTTCATCAGAGAGGTTCTCCTGGGCCCAACTGCACTCTAAATAGGAATCAATAATGGCTGTGCCTATCTGCCTAAACAGTGTCCAAAACACAGGTCCTCAAGTAAGATAATACAGTATGAAAATTTTTGAAACCTTGACTCTTTATTGTATAGAATAGAGAAATGCTTTTATGAAAAAGAAACATCTGCCAGCTGGTAAGTGCACAGGCTACCTAAATAGAGAAAAAAATGAATACTGAATACATTGTTTGGGTAGTACCTGACACTTTAGCAATGTAGTTATATATTTTGATCAAATTGAAAGGAAATCTGATGTATTGTGTCCAGCTTTAGACCAACTGCATACTGTGATTAAACTTTTTATTAGTTTATGATTTCAATACTGCATTTTTGGAGGGTTTTATTTGAGGTGTGTTTAGCCAAGTCAGTCAACTTTTCCTTTATTTTTAGGGTTGAGTGAGCAAACCTTTCTAATGACTTGGACAGCAATATATTAATTATTTTGAAGTTGCTTTACAATTGTTTAATGTTGCCAAGCAGATTACCAAATGTTTAATGTTAAATCATCATGTCAAGCATATAAAGCAGTGGAAAGATGAGCAGTCAAATACTTGTAAACATTAATATTAGTAGTTAATGTTTTGTGGCACTCCCAGTTTTCCATATATAAAGGAGCAGAATGAATGGAGAGCATATTGAGAAGGACATTCACTTAGAAAAGCACACTTTTAGGTCATCCTCTCACATCCATCATCATGAGTTACAGTGGTCACTCCTCTGCTGGATTATACCATGGAAGCTGCCATGTTGGTAGGCATCTGTCTAAGATCCCAAGCCACACATCTCATTATGGAGGATCTTCAATTAGCCATCATGGAGGATCCCACTCTTCTCACCACCATGGGGGTTCCTATGCTTCTCATCATGGAGCATCCCATAATTTACATCATGGAGGTTCCCATACTTCTCACCATGGAGGGTCCCACAAATTCCATTCTTCAGGTTCTCAAAGTTTTCATCACAGAGGATCCCAAGCCACCCATCATGGAAGTTTCCATAAAGTCCATCAAAATAATCACTATAGAGCTCCCAGTGTACATGGAGGATCAGGAGGCAAAGGAATCTCCATATCCAAGCATGTTCATGGAAGTGCTCACTCCGACAGCCATAGAAGCATTATTAGTCATCATGATTTATTTAATGTCAATGGGAAGGAAACCATGCAGCAATTGAATAATCGCTTGGCTACCTACTTAGACAAAGTCCGCTTCCTAGAGCAACAGAATGCCCAGATTGAAAGGAATATCCGGGAGTGGTATGAGAGGAATCAGCCCAGCGCTTTACCTGACTACAGCTGCTTCTTCAGAGTCATTCAAGAGCTTCAAGGCCAGGTAAAAAAAATTAACTTGTCTAAATACGTGGTGTAATAATTAGGACATTTTTTTGACACAGATTTTTTTTTTTTTTATGAACACTTTTTAAACCCACCCTGACACCTACATCTTTAAAATATAAAAACATATTGTACATATTAGGCATCTAAAGGGATACCAGATTACATATTTTATACAGCACCCGAAATGGGTCTCAGGGCATTTCATTCATGCTTTCGGGCACTCTGATGAAGACATGTACTGGATAAAAATCATGATTTTAGGACTGTTTGCGTCAAAGGTATTGAATAAACTAGGACTCAAGATGAACAAATATCTGTACTTGCTGGAATTGTTGTCAGACTGAAAAATTAAAACTAACTTCACATCTAAGGAATGGCACGCAGTAATATATTACATTTTGTTTTTAGGTTCAGATATGCTTTAATATAGAAGCCATTTTAGACTGAAAAAATGCTATAAAGAATTTGACAATAGTTTCCCTCAATATGATTATTGGACTGTGCACAGTAAAACATTAAAGTGATACAAAACACACACTGTTTACTTTACATTATCACTTCTCTCCATCTATGGATGATGGCTCTGTACAATATACAGCAGGTAGTGGGTTCACTCAACGGGACCCTCAGCAGGAGAAGTTTTCCAATTAATGTCAATGATTAAGCGGGGCACAGCCCATCTTTCTTAAGACTTGGCAACAGCTAGGCTACACAATCTCAGACTTTAGCAGAGACACAGACAAGGAGGGAGAACAGCAGGATCGACACATTTTTTGCAGTATACAGAAAATAAATCCTATAGTGACTGTTACGAAAAAATGAAGATATGCTCCATTTTTTCTGCAGCACACTGTATGGCACTGGAGAACACTGCAGTAAAGGGCTGAGCAGAGACCTGAATGGAGTGTACGCTTTGTACACTTTCAATAAAGTAAAAAAAAGGTAAACAGTGTCTTGCGTTGTACAACTCAAGGCACCGCTCATCACCATTGCCACACCACAGATATCAGTTGAATGCTATAAGGGAATGTTTTAGCATGTGGCTAGTGTGAATGAACCCTTAAGTCATATTACAGTGCAAGCCATAATAGATATGCAATAAGCTACCTTAATTGATTCAGAGCAAAGTTCAGTTTAATACACTCCATGAATTTAACCTTTGCAATATACAATTAACACCTATATTTTTCCAGATTTCCTCAACTTCTGTGGAAAATGCCAGGATTGTATTACAAATAGACAATGCTCGTCTAGCAGCAGATGACTACAGAAACAAGTAAGCCTTTCTATATTTCATGTCTTTCATCATTATTATCATTATCAGCATTAATTGCTTTTGTCTTCCTTTTGTCACCAGGTATGAAATGGAACGCCAGCTGGGAAGCAGTTTTGAGGCTGATGTGAATAGACTTCGTATACTACTGGAAGAACTGAGCAGGGAAATATGTCATCTACAGACACAAGTAGAAAACCTTCAGGAGGAACTGCAGCTAATGAAGAGGAACCATAGGGAGGTGGGATGCTTGCTACCCCTTTTTAAAGCTAAATGTGTTGTCACAGAGCAGGTGTAAATAATGTCAAACTAATAATGTTGCTTTATGCTCCTCTGAGGTATGCTGCTGTCCTAGGCCACCTGTGGAAAATTGGCAACTTTGGCAACTTTTTAAATCTTTTATCTTTATTTAATTGTCAATGAACTTAAATGGTCTGAGAAATGTTTCAAACTATTCTCAAAACATTTACCTATTGACATAAGCCCAAAAGCCAAGACAACACAGGTCCTAAAGTACACATTATGGAGATCTGCATATATGCACCCATAACACAACTAGTTTCTAACACTTCTTTTTACAGGAAGTCAACGCTTTGCAAGCTCAGTTGGGTGCCAGGGTCAATGTGGAAATGGATGCTGCTCCATCGGCTGATCTGAATAGAACCTTGTTTGAGATCAGAGAGCAGTATGAGAATCTGATGGAACGGAATCTGAGAGAGGTGGAAACTATTTTCCGACAACGGGTAAGTCTTTTTGTAGACTGAAAAAGCTTGTTAAACCTGTTAGAAAAGTAGTGTGATAGCTATCTATTACATTTGGATCATTAGGCACTATTACTTCATGGTTATATTCCAGTAAACAATAAATATTGATGAGAACATGATCGGCTTTATTTCTCAGTTGTATTGAACAATTCCAATCTTCCAGTTACACTGAAGATCGGGACCACTGCTCTCATGCAGAGATCTTCAGAGGTCCACCACACCCCTTGCACAGTCACAACTACTCTGGCCAACTGGCCACGCTCATGCTTCCTGATCAGCGATGTGAGTGTTTATTGGGGCACTGGTGCGACTAGGCTTTAAGGCTGTTGCCTAAGAGCATAAAGGACAAAATGAAGTGGCATAACTTAAAAGATATTAAAACTAAAAGAAAAGTACAAATCAACTTAAGCCTAGCTATTGTATATTTGTAATATGTTTCTTCAAAGATTAGAAATAAACTCTCTTTGACTTTATGTATAAAACGATATGGAAATCAGCCTTCATATATTAAGGGGTACATGACTCTAACAACCGTTCTATTCATATAGACTGAGGAACTGAATCGTGAAGTTGCTTCTGGTTCTGAACGACTCCAGTCTGTACAAACTGAAGTCATTGACTTGAGACGTACCATTCAAACCTTGGAGATCGAACTGCAAAGCCAGCTCAGCTTGGTAAATATTATTGCCAGCCAAATATTAAACGTTGTGTCAATGGCCAGTTGCTGATAGTTTAAGTCTGTGAGCATCTTCGGTTCATTCTGCAAAGACTAACAGTATCTACTGTAATTACCTGTTTTTTTTTATACAACCTTTCTCTATATTTTCCCAGAAAACAGCTCTAGAAAACACATTGGCAGAGACAGAAGCCACATTTGGGGCTCAACTTGCCCAATTACAATGTATGATCAACAATGTAGAGTCCCAGCTGGCCCAGATGCGATCTGACCTGGAACGTCAGAATCAGGAATACAAGATCCTGATGGACCAAAAGACTCACCTGGAGATGGAGATCGCCACCTATAAGCGCCTATTGGAAGGTCATGATATCCAGTATGTATTTCACACAGGACAAGCAACTTAATATTCCTTAAAACATGCAGTCCTCAATGTATAGCAACACCTATTCACATTGAATCTTTTAAGAGGAAAGAAATCATTTTTATATCTGAATTTATTCTGAATAATATTCGATCAGCTACCAGAATAGAACAGCTTCATTTTAAGACCAAATGGTTAATAAAATGTTCCCATTTTGTTTATCAATATATTAGTTAAATCAAGCCATACAGAATGGTCAAAATACCATATATTTCTTCAATAACCTTAACTGTGTGTTTTAAATTTCAGCACTTCAAGTCACCCTTTTCTAGGAGGCAGTCATGGTATGTAATTATATATTGTCTTAAAGTAATTGTAAACATATCGTTTTTTTCTAAAATAACAAATATGTCATACTGATCTGCACTGTGCAATGTTTTTGCACAAAGCAACCCGGTCCTCCTCTGCCCACTCTCCTGGCTCCTCCCCTGCTGAGTGCCCACTATAGTAAGTGACTTGCTATGAGGGCACTCATGTGGGCTTGTTCCACAGCCGGCTCTGTGTGTCTATAGACACACAGAGTATGGCTCGGCCCTACCTCTACTGACTGTGATTGACAGCAGCGAGAGCCAACGGCTCTCGTGCACAGGGTTGGATCAAGATCGGGCTCAGGTAAGTATAAGGGAGGTATAAGGGAGGGCTTGGGACTGCACAGAGAAGGTTTATTTTAGCCTAAGCCAAAAAAAAAAAACCTCTTAGGCTTTAGAACTACTTTAAATAGCAGGGCATGAGGTGGTAGAAATATGTGTAGAACCTAAAATATGGGAAACATTTTAACTATTATGTGGACATTTAAACATTTATTTCAGCCAAATATATTTACAAAATGTTATCTGAAATTCACATTGCATAAATCACTATGTAGCCAGATATTTCTAGGCCCTTTTTGCCAATGAGTTCCATAGCAGTCACATTATCTGCTGTGAATTTTGATAGGCCCTTGTATATGAGACAAACAGCATTCAAAGTGGCAATATTATAAAAAGATTAGACAGAAACCTGCTTCCCTTCGTACCATCTGCAAATGGTGGGCTTTGATCCAGAAATGAGTAAACAGTAGTTTTCTGCTGTGAAAATGTGGAATAGTCTTGCACATGAACTGATTTTAGCTGTAGACAGTTTCAAAAAAAGTTGTATGCATTCATGATACTGCAAAACATAAAGGGCTAACTACATTTTCAAATACATAGTTGAATGTTTGTCCAGGGCAACCTCTCTCAACAAGTCTTGGGGTATCCCTGCTAAAATCAATAGCTCATGGTACATAAGCAGATTTCTCAACTTGACTAAATATGTGACGATAACAATGATAATTGAAATATGGTGGATTGATAGGAAAAACATAGACAAGTTGCATCCCTTTATAATGTGACATAGATGTTTATTAATTTGAACTACTGTATCTTCTACTTTTAGGATCTCACCACGCAGTGAAAGTTCACCATGTAACTAGCCCTACTCATCATCAACATCATCAAAGTCATCATCAACATCATAATCACCATAATGTATGCTAATGTATTTCTGGAGACCTCTGTGGATAATTGTATTATCCTATCTTTACAAGGTATTTTGGTGTCTTCCTCTGTCTTCTTATGTGGCCTTCGAAATTTGTTTCACCTATGCAAATCTTGGCATGAGACATGAACTAGATTCCCCAAGATACCCAGTAGATACAACTGAAATTATGCAAGGTTTAGGATAAGTTAGATATGTGATCATTTTTGTAGGTTAGTGGTAGGTAAACAATTCAAGTTTATCTAAGTTGTAAGTTAATTTCAAGATGTTGACCCACAAGTTACAAACACTATGGAGTTCTGGCCTTTGAACACTTTATAAAGATCTAGAATGAGAGAAGATATTTCAGTGTACCCAACATTTTTTTAGGGATTGCATAATCCTAGGGCATAATATATGACTTTCCATTAACTTTTTTCTTGGAGCACGTTTAATACTTTTAGGGCCCATGTACTCTATCTTGTTACAATAATGCATTTTAACAAACAGATGTTGTATCAACACGTAGTGCAATGTGTTTCAGTGCCATTTATTGTGTAACAGCATTGAATGGCACCCCATTCTTCCACCTGAACAGAATGCATCTATGCTATAGCATGATGCAGTACACCACACGGTACAATATGGGTGCGTTGGAGAAAACTATAGAGGTCAGGAATTCTTACCTGCTTTGGGGCCCATTCAGAACAAATATTCTGTGGTAATGGAGTGCACCAAATGCCCTAAAAGTGAGTTGTGGTTTATGCAGCAACAGGCCCTTATGGTATTGTACATACAGTTGCAAGGAAATTGGCTTCACTCAAAAAAAGTGAGCTGCACCATAATCAGTCATTTTGATTTACAATGATCATATGCAAAATTAGTTAGGATATGAACCAGTCTGATCAGTAATGAAATGTGCCTATAGTATGTGAAAGCATACATAAAACACATGCTTAATTCAAGTGGAACTCTAGTTTTCTGTTGTGACTTTAGGGAGTTTTCTTAACATAATCCTGTGCAGATTTTATTATAGAGTTGTGAATTTAGGCAGTTTTCATAACATAATCCTGTTCAGATTTTATTATAGAGTTGTAGTATTGGTTTTATAATCATATGTTATAAACCTATTTGTATTGTCCACCACTGTACATATTAATGGAATATTAGCATGCAAAATGCATATTTTATTGTGGCGGACATACTAAGGCCTTGATTCTGGTTATTTAGAATGTGTGAGGATTATTTTGTATTATTATATTTGACTACATATATATATATATATATATATACAGTATATGTACTCGTGTTGTACTACTGCAGTAATCTGGGTGAATTTTGATCATCGTTATCTTGTCCTTTTCACTCACTAAATTTTCAATAAACAATTCCTATCTTGTTCATGCAATCAGTTGTGTTTGTGTTGTTAATGATGCACACATTTTTTTTTTCTGCCAAACTAAAAAAATGTAAAAACAAAAAATGTCTAAATAAGCTTTTATATATATGTAAATAAATAAGTGTCCACAAGGCACTAATGGGCCAGTACCTAGGATAGCAAGACTGGAGGAGGCAACGCCTAGATTGAGAATTGATTGTCCATCCAGACATTTGTGGCTTATTGAGCAAGTAGGCTGTAGGGGAAAGAGGATGATGGGAGGAGTTCAAGCCTTTATAGTTATGAAAGTATATAAATCAGACCATATGCTACCTCCTTAGCTGATACTAGAGGAAGTTTTTATTAAATAACACCATGACAGAAGGTCACTTATAAAAGGGCATGACCATTAAGGTGTGCCCAGAACAGCTTGATATCTAGCTATGGACCTGCAAAAAATACGATCTACCTAAACCAGTATGGATTATTAAAAATCACTATTTGAAGTGTGAAAAATAAACATGGTTAAAAAGGGTAATATTAGTCAAGGTGATAAAAAAATACTTTCTAGGAATATTTCACATACAGTATATACAAAGCAAATCAGCTAAATACGTTTTTAAAAAAGTACATTTAAGCCCCTAATAATTTATTGAATCATTAGTCATGTTATGCTCTGGACTGCAGAGTGGAAGGGCTCTTCTTTGGATATCCACACAGTATGATGTGGACATTTATCACTGACTGTCCAGTTGCAGAGTTCCCTCAGGCTCTAGAAGACTGCAGTAGCATACTGATGTCAGGGTAAGAGGCAGCAACAAAATTGCTAATGGCTATCCCAAACTGTAGTAGTTATAATAGTATCCAATAAACAGTTTGATTTTCATGTGGTTTTAAATTGTTCCACCCAATTAAAGTATAGATTTAGATGAACATTACAGCTACAATTATTATTATTTGGAAGTAACTCCAAAAAAGATTTATGTTTCAAATTATAGTTCCCCTATGGCCTCTTTCACACGGCCGCTCCGGTTTTTTGCTCCACTGCGGGACTTTTTTTTTTTCACGAAGCGGATGACACTTGTGTCATCCGCTCTGTATGTCTGCATATCATCCCATCCATTTGCGGATGATATACGGACATAATGTAAGTCTATGGGCATTGCCGATGTCAGCGGATGACACCGCTGACATCCCATTTTGCTTCCTTTCCATTTTTTGAACGGAGGAAAAATAGGGTTCTGTTCCATTCCAAAAAACGGAACAGAACTGAAAGGATGGAAATCGGATGTCAGCGGATGGTATTCCGCTGACATCCGCAATGCCATTGACTTACATTATGTCCGTAAATCATCCGCAAAAAAATAGGATGATTTGCGAACATACGGAGCGCCCGTGTGAAAGGGCCCTATCTGGGGTACAAAGGTTCTTCCATTCCACTATGTTTCCATTGGGATTGGAAAAGATGTTAGGCTTTGATGCCAAATGAAAGGATGCCATTGGAGGCTTCAATTGTTACTGATTTTTATGCTAAGGGTTTCATTGTAGTAGCAGGGGTCTCTGCAATCCTCTCAATTAAGTAATGCATTTACTGTATACATTTTTATATTGTTAAGTCTCCTAGGGATCACAGTGAGAGCAGGCTGGGCAAGTCGGTTCCCACTCCTCTATGCTTTATGCTACGTGTTTCCTATGTTACTCCAAAGCATTTCAAGGTCAGTTGGTATATATTATACTGGCAACATGTTGTGGGCCTGTCACAGTGCCTGATGTCAGTTGGACATGTATGGTAAGACTTCTTTTCTCAGAGTATAAGTGCAGATGCTCCCTCCTTCCAAGACACCCCTTTGTCTTTGCCCCTACCCACCTCCCAGTACCACCCCTTTTAGAGAATACAGAACTAAGTATTATTTGTGTTGCTTAGTAATTTCTATGGAATTTGTTAATGCTAACTAGCAAAACAGTAATAGATCCCCTGCAGCCATCAACAACAGAGCCCCCAGCAAACATAACATCCCCCCAATAACAATAAACCCCCCCAACTATAGATTCCCACCAGAAAAATACCCCCAGCAACAACAAATCTATCCCAGCAACAACAGACCCCCCGCCAGCAACAATATATCACCCAGCAGCCAGTATCAAAAGACCCCTTCCTAAACAGTATGTCTTCCTCAGCAGCAATAGACCTCCTCAGAAGTCGGGAGTACCAAGTCAGAAGTCTCAGTGCGTTCCCCAAGCTTTAATACAATCCACGCTGTTATAGGTAATGTCCTTTTTCCTTTTACACAAATAATTTTGTGCATATCATGTGGCAAACCTCAGGTCCTTCCTCTCATTCTTTCAATAGAATTTTGTATTTAAAATTCCTCCAGTATAACGGGAATATACGATATTATGTACTGGGGGCCATCTACAGAGAGGGTGCCTTGTATATGTTTCCCAATATATAAGGGCCATCTACATAGCTACTTAGTTAGTCAAGTTGAAAAAGGACTCAAGTCCATTCAGTTCAACCAATAAAAGCAAAAAGTAATATCCCATATACATAATCCTTTACCCACAGTTGATCCAGAAGAAGGTGAAAAACCCCAGCAAAGCATGATCCAATTTGCTACAGCAGGGGAAAAAAATTCCTTCCTGATCCCCCCAAAAGGCAATCTGATTTTCCCTGGATCAACTTTGCCTATAAATGTTAGTACCCAGTTATATTATGTACATTTAGGAAAGAATCCAGGCCTTTTTGAAGCAATCTACTGAGCTGACCAGAACCACCCCTGGATGGAGTCTTCTTCACAGCTCTTAATGTGAAGAAACCTTTCCATATTTGCAGACAAATTCTCTTTTCCTCTAGACGTGAAGAGTGTCCCCTTGTCCTCTGTGATGACCTTAAAGTAAATAACTCAACACCAAGATTACTATATGGACCCCTCGTGTATTGTACATGTTGATCATATCCCCCTTAATCTCCTCTTCTCAAGAGAGAATACATTTAGATCCTCTATTCTTTCCCCGCAGCTGAGTTCCTCCATGCCTCTTATCAGTTTGGTTGCTCTTCTCTGCACTTTCTCCACTTCCCTGATATCCTTTTTGAGAACTACTGGTGTCCAAAACTGAACTGCATTTTTCAGATGGGGTCTTGCTAATGATTTGTACAGGGGCAAAATTATATCTCTCTCTCTGGAGTCCATACCTCTCTTAATGCAGCTGTACTCCCCCTGGTATGCATGATGCATACATATTCTTAGCCCTCAAGTGCATAACTTTACATTTATCAACATTAAACCTCATTTGCCATATATTTTCCTAATTGTTAAGCCAATGATCTGAAAGAATATTGGTTTGGAGCTCTGACCTCACTAGGCTGCATGCCTGCTCAAAGATCTTCAGCTACTCAAGGCGAAAGATAAGCTTGACAGCCGTGTTATTAGGAATGTCAAAGAATGTCTGCAATAGCTGGTCAAGCATTTTTCTCAGGGCAGATTGACTCTAAAGTTATGAGACAATCAAGGAAGTTGCATCTGCTCACCAATCCTTTTGAAAATACTAGCCGTCTGAGGTTCTGTTGATGCATTGGCTTCAATGCTGCCTAAGTTAGTCAGACCATCGATCATACACTGCTGGCAACAAAAGTGAGTACACCCCTAAGTGAACATGTGCAAATTGGGCCCAAAGTGTCAATATTTTGTGTGGACACCATTATTTTCCAGCACTGCCTTAACCCTCTTAGGCATGGAGTTCACCAGAGCTTCACAGGTTGCCACTGGAGTCCTCCTTCACTTCTGCATGACGACATCACGGAGCTGGTGGATGTTAGAGACCTTGCACTCCTCCACCTTCCATTTGAGGATGCCCCACAGATGCTCAATAAGGGTTTAGGTCTGGAGACATGCTTGGCCAGTCCATCACCTTTACCCTCAGCTTCTTTAGCAAGGCAGTGGTCATCTTGGAGGTGTGTTTGGGGTCGTTATCACGTTGGAATACTTCCCTGCGGCCGAGTCTTCGAAGGGATGGGATCATGCTCTGCTTCATGTCACAGTACACGTTGGCATTCATGGTTCCCTCAATGAACTGTAGCTTCGCAGTGCCGGCAGCACTCATGCAGCCCCACACCATGACACTCCCACCCCCATGCTTGACTGTAGGCATAACACACTTGTCTTTGTACTTCTCACCTGGTTGCTGCCACACACGCTTGACACCATCTGAACCAAATAAGTTTATCTTGGTCTCATCAGACCACAGGACATGGTTCCAGTAATCCATTTCCTTAGTCTGATTGTCTTCAGCAAACTGTTTGTGGGCTTTCTTGTGCATCATCTTTAGAAGGGACGACAGCCATGCAGACCAATTTGATGCAGTGTGCAGCGTATGGTCTGAGCACTGACAGGCTGACCTCCCACCCCTTAAACCTCTGCAGCAATGCTGACAGCACTCATTTGTCTATTTCCCAAAGACAACTTCTCGATATGATTTTGAGCATGTGCACTCAACTTCTTTGGTCGATCATAGCGAGGCCTTTTCTGAGTGGAACCTGTCCTGTTAAACCGCTGTATGAAAAATGTAGGGTTGCGGCACTCAAATAACAGTACGTATTAATGATAGGGACAATCCAGTCTGCTTACCAGATTGAAAATCAAAATGAACCTGTCAGCAAGTAAAGATGGTGTTGAATCTCTCTTTTACAACTTGGCTCAGTCAATTCAATGGAGACAGCAAGATATATGTAAACAAACAAAAAGAGATCTCATGGTGCAGTATGTTCCAAATTTTCAATACTTAAGAACAGGCCCACCACCAAGAACTCTGACGGTGCCATACTATCAAATGATTAAATAGGCCGCTCACCAGAAATGTATAAATTCAGGTGATGTATTCAAAAGAGGACCGTCACCAGGATCCCTTTAAGATCACCAAGCAATGATAGTCAAACAGGCTGCTTACCAGACTCTAATGGAAAGTACACAATTGTACGCAGGTTGTAACTCCTCTCCACATCCGATAGCAGACACACTGCAGAAATCAGGTCTCAAAAACGTAAAATAAACTCAAAACAAAAAAAAGATATACATAGTGTGGTATGTTTGGACACCAGGATAGCATCTAATGAGGAACCACCACCAAGATCCCTGTGGGCTACAAGTAACCACTTGTGGATGTAAATGAATGGGCTGCTTACAAGAAACACTTAATGTGATGACATGAATACAGGTTACAGGGATCCAGGTAGATTCTTCATGGTAAAGGGGATCTCATATGAAGGAGGATCCAATATCCGGATAAGCCGATCCACCAGAGGGGTTAACCACCAATGAATTTCAATACCCAAAAAGAGGAAAGAGGCTCATGGTGCAGTAAATATAAACAAACTCACATTTATTTTAGTCAATTACATGTAAGACTGATAAAAACTGCACAGAGGAAAACCACGGTGCAAGATCAAATAATGTGTCCCAGGATCTGCAGGAGGGTCACCTGATGCATTTTGGCCAATCAGCCGTCATCTGAGGTACCCTCCTACAGCATAGACACGCATTAAATAAGGCCAGCAATCAGGGACGTATTACATGTATCCATCAGCTGTTAAAATCATCCTCCCTTTGTGGTCACTCCAAATAGCTGCAGGGCGGAGACGTAGATCGCATGTATGAGGGGCGGGGGCCTTGACCACAACCGCCAATCTTGTCACCAGAAGAGGAGAAAGTGCACACCTCGAGCCAGAACCCATGGTCACACCTCCTACTTCACTCTGGAAGGGTACACCCGGGCCAATGAGTGCATATAAATGTATGGTGGCTACAAGAAATAACGCTACCCCTCAAAGGCTATGCTGTGCATATTTCTAAATCGGATTCATGAATAATGATATGCTTTAAGCACAATAGTAATGAGCCTTTAACACAAAGATCATCAGAAAAGATGACAAGACCACAGAAAGTGGACACTATAATGAAAAATAATTACAATCAATTTAAAAACTAAAAAAGGTAAAAAATATAGAGATAATACATAAAAGACCCCCTAGTGGTAAAAATGTGAATCATATGGCTTATTAATAGTTCCAATTTTTCATAAGGATATTAATAATTGAAAGTGTAAGGTATAGGACCATCTATAAAGTACATTAATTCCTTTTTTCATAAATTCCAGAAGCAAAAAAATTCCAAAAAAAAACTCAAAAATACATCCCTTATCAGCCATTGTTAATGAAACAGTTTATGTCCCAGTCGATGTTCAAACCGTAAGAGCCGGGTGATGTCACTTCCATGTCTACGGCCGTGACCAGAAGTTCTACATTCATACACATCCCACGAGTTGCGGTGGAATTTGTTCCTTTACTGAGATGTAAGTTGCTACTTTTTATTTTAATAAATGATTTTATATACTGCGCAATGAGCACCCTCTTCTCATTTAACTATATGATGGAATATCCTGCAAATATCTGAGCGTATACCCATGGGGTTAATCCACAACGCTTCTGCTGTGTAAAAGAGTCAGAACAGGAGACCAGGATATCTATCCCTCTGAGTGCCTGAGATTGAGAGTTGTCAGGAGACACACTCTGTCCATTACGCCTGTTTATATTTTGGTGAAGGTGAGCGGCCATTTCTTATTAGTTACCGGGATCAACTGTAAAATTGTAAAAATAGGTGTGCCAAGCTTGTAGCATCATACTCAAAAAGACTTGAGGCTGTAATTGGTGCCAAAGGTGCTTCAACAAAGTATTGAGCAAATGCTGTGAATACTTATGTGCATGTTTTTTTTTTTTTTTTTTAAATAAAGTTGCAAAGATTTTCAACAAACTTCTTTCACATTGTCAATATAGAGTATTGTTTGTAGAATTTTGAACAAAATAATGAATTTAATCCATTTTGGAATTAGGCTGAAACATAACAAAATGTTGAAAAAGTGAAGCGCTGTGAACACTTTCCAGATGCACTGTAATAGTATCCAATAAACAGTTTGATTTTCATGTCGTTTTGAAATGGTCCACCCAACTAAAATATAGAATTTGATGAACATTACAGCTGAAAATATTAGTAATTAGAAGTAACTCCAAAAAAGATTTATGTTTCAGATTGTAGTTCCCATATCTGGGTTACAAAGGTTCTTTAATTCCACTATGTATTCATTGGAATTTACTAGGTTTTGAGCTTGAATTCCAACTGAAAGGATGGCATTGGAGGCTTCATACATTACTGATTTTTATGCTAAGGGTTTTATTGTAGTAGCAGTCCTCTCAAAGCAATCCTCTACAACCCTCTCAATTTAGTAATGCATTTACTTTATTAATTTTTAAATTGTTAAGTCTCCTAGGGATCACAGGGAGAACAGGCTGGGCAAGTCAATTCCCACTCCACATTTCTTGCCTTGGACACTAGTGTTTCCTAGGGTATTCCAAAGCATTTCTAGGTCAGTTAGGAGATGTAATACTGGCAACATGTTGTGGACCTGCCATGGTGCCTGATGCCAGTTGGACATATCTGGTCTGGCCTTTTTTCTCATAGAATAGGTGCAGATACTGCCTCCTTCCAAGACACCCTTTCTCTTTGCCCCTACCCACCTCCCATTATCACCCCTTTTAGAGAATACAGAACTAATTATCATTTTGTGGTGCTAAGTAATTTGTTAATGATAACTAGAAAAGCAGTAATCCTAATAGATCCCCTGCAGCCAGCAACAACCCCCCCCCCAAAAAAAAGATCCCCCAGCAAGCATAAATCCCCCAATAAAAATAAACACCCCCAGCAACTATAGATCCCCATGGCAAAATCCCCCCACCGCACCAATAGATCTATCCCAGCAATAACAGACCCTCACCAGCAATAATAGATCACCCAGCAGCCAGCGTTGAAAAGATCCCTTCCTAAAAAGCAGATTTCCCTCTGCAACAATAGACCTCCCCAGCATTATTAGACCCCCCTGCAACAACCCCCCCCCCCCAGTGATAATAGATTCCCCTGCAGCCAGCATCAATAGTCTCCAGCACTGAATGTGTGTAATGGAAAGGGGTGCTGAAGTGTGCTGAAGGACACTTCAGCACCCCTTTCTATTACATACATTCAGTGCTGGAGACGATGGAACTGCTTTCCCTGTGTTCCTACTGAAAAAAGTTCCTGTGTATGGTACATCTGCCCAGTGGCATCTGTATCTTCAGACATCCTTAGCTTGCAGCATTTATTTTAAATGACCAAAAGCTATAATTCATGGTGCTCTTTGACAGCTGAAATTCTGTGGAGAACATTGCTTCCAATGTTTACAACCAATCCTCGTTCTCATTTTATTAAACTTAGATTATGCCCATGCATTGGATCAGTGGTCAGCTTTAGCATTTCTGGCAGAAATTAAAAACCGTGGGTTCTGATCAATTCTGCTTATTAACTTTTTTTTTTACAGCCTTCTAAAAAAAAAAAAAAAGAATGCTAAGCACATTTAGAAACATCTTAAACATGCTTCTTTCACTGCAGTAATTCATGCAAAAGGAGCCCTAAACAAGTATTGAGTGCATACAATAATGTACATGTGCATACTTTTCAGTAAGCCAACATTTCTGTAATAAAAATCCTTTTTTTTATTGGTCTTATGCAATATTCTACTTTTCTAAAATACTGAATTTGTGGTTTTCACTAGCTGTAAGCCATGATCATCAAAATTTGAAGAAAGAAATGCTTGAAATATATCACTCTGTGTGTAACACATCTATATAAATTAAATGAGTTACACTTTTTGAATTGAATTACTAAAATAAATTAACTTTTTGATGATATTCTAATTTTATGAAACGCACCTGTATCTCTTATGGCACTTTTCCACTGCAAGTACCGGCTCGTACCGGCTCGGCTCTACTCGGCAATGCTTGGCCCGGTTTGCTTTTCCACTGCTGGTACCGCATGGTATAGTGTTGGAATGGTTCGGTATGGTACGGTATAGGTTTGCTTTTCCACTAAAGTAGTACTAAAGTTAAGTGGGTGGGATAACAACGGGGTGGGTGGGATTCTCTGACCAATCAGTGGCTAGTAGTGACTGCATGCAAAGGATTGTGGGATATGGTACCAGTTTGGTACCTGTTGGAACCACAATCGAGTAGGTACTGTTTTTTCAGAGCCGTACCGTACCGTACCGTACCGTTCGGTTCCATGCAGTGAAAAAGCAAACCTATACCGTACCGTACCGAACCGTTCCGACCCTATACCATGGGTATCAGCAGTGGAAAAGCACAAAAGCGTGCCGAACCGGTACGGTTCCATGCAGTGGAAAAGCGCCATTAGTGTTCCTTTGGTGCTATTTACCATATCGTAAACACTAAAGCAGGTTGATGATTTAGGGGCAATGCCCCCAACTTTACCAGTGATACTGGGTAAGCTTCATCAGAGAGGTTCTCCTGGGCCCAACTTCACTCTAAATAGGAATCAATAATGGCTGTGCCTATCTGCCTAAACAGTGTCCAAAACACACGTCCTCAAGTAAGATAATACAGTATGAAAATTTTTGAAACCTTGACTCTTTATTGTATAGAATAGAGAAATGCTTTTATGAAAAAGAAACATCTGCCAGCTGGTAAGTGCACAGGCTACCTAAATAGAGAAAAAAATGAATACTGAATACATTGTTTGGGTAGTACCTGACACTTTAGCAATGTAGTTATATATTTTGATCAAATTGAAAGGAAATCTGATGTATTGTGTCCAGCTTTAGACCAACTGCATACTGTGATTAAACTTTTTATTAGTTTATGATTTCAATACTGCATTTTTGGAGGGTTTTATTTGAGGTGTGTTTAGCCAAGTCAGTCAACTTTTCCTTTATTTTTAGGGTTGAGTGAGCAAACCTTTCTAATGACTTGGACAGCAATATATTAATAATTTTGAAGTTGCTTTACAATTGTTTAATGTTGCCAAGCAGATTACCAAATGTTTAATGTTAAATCATCATGTCAAGCATATAAAGCAGTGGAAAGATGAGCAGTCAATTACTTGTAAACATTAATATTAGTAGTTAATGTTTTGTGGCACTCCCAGTTTTCCATATATAAAGGAGCAGAATGAATGGAGAGCATATTGAGAAGGACATTCACTTAGAAAAGCACACTTTTAGGTCATCCTCTCACATCCATCATCATGAGTTACAGTGGTCACTCCTCTGCTGGATTATACCATGGAAGCTGCCATGTTGGTAGGCATCTGTCTAAGATCCCAAGCCACACATCTCATTATGGAGGATCTTCAATTAGCCATCATGGAGGATCCCACTCTTCTCACCTCCATGGGGGTTCCTATGCTTCTCATAATGGAGCATCCCATAATTTACATCATGGAGGTTCCCATACTTCTCACCATGGAGGGTCCCACAAATTCCATTCTTCAGGTTCTCAAAGTTTTCATCACAGAGGATCCCAAGCCACCCATCATGGAAGTTTCCATAAAGTCCATCAAAATAATCACTATAGAGCTCCCAGTGTACATGGAGGATCAGGAGGCAAAGGAATCTCCATATCCAAGCATGTTCATGGAAGTGCTCACTCTGACAGCCATAGAAGCATTATTAGTCATCATGATTTATTTAATGTCAATGGGAAGGAAACCATGCAGCAATTGAATAATCGCTTGGCTACCTACTTAGACAAAGTCCGCTTCCTAGAGCAACAGAATGCCCAGATTGAAAGGAATATCCGGGAGTGGTATGAGAGGAATCAGCCCAGCGCTTTACCTGACTACAGCTGCTTCTTCAGAGTCATTCAAGAGCTTCAAGGCCAGGTAAAAAAAATTAACTTGTCTACATACGTGGTGTAATAATTAGGACATTTTTTTGACACAGATTTTTTTTTTTTTTTTTTTTTATGAACACTTTTTAAACCCACCCTGACACCTACATCTTTAAAATATAAAAACATATTGTACATATTAGGCATCTAAAGGGATACCAGATTACATATTTTATACAGCACCCAAAATGGGTCTCAGGGCATTTCATTCATGCTTTCGGGCACTCTGATGAAGACATGTACTGGATAAAAATCATGATTTTAGGACTGTTTGCGTCAAAGGTATTGAATAAACTAGGACTCAAGATGAACAAATATCTGTACTTGCTGGAATTGTTGTCAGACTGAAAAATTAAAACTAACTTCACATCTAAGGAATGGCACGCAGTAATATATTACATTTTGTTTTTAGGTTCAGATATGCTTTAATATAGAAGCCATTTTAGACTGAAAAAATGCTATAAAGAATTTGACAATAGTTTCCCTCAATAGGATTATTGGACTGTGCACAGTAAAACATTAAAGTGATACAAAACACACACTGTTTACTTTACATTATCACTTCTCTTCATCTATGGATGATGGCTCTGTACAATATACAGCAGGTAGTGGGTTCACTCAACGGGACCCTCAGCAGGAGAAGTTTTCCAATTAATGTCAATGATTCAGCGGGGCACAGCCCATCTTTCTTAAGACTTGGCAACAGCTAGGCTACACAATCTCAGACTTTAGCAGAGACACAGACAAGGAGGGAGAACAGCAGGATCGACACATTTTTTGCAGTATACAGAAAATAAATCCTATAGTGACTGTTACGAAAAAATGAAGATATGCTCCATTTTTTCTGCAGCACACTGGATGGCACTGGAGAACACTGCAGTAAAGGGCTGAGCAGAGACCTGAATGGAGTGTACGCTTTGTACACTTTCAATAAAGTAAAAAAAAGGTAAACAGTGTCTTGCGTTGTACAACTCAAGGCACCGCTCATCACCATTGCCACACCACAGATATCAGTTGAATGCTATAAGGGAATGTTTTAGCATGTGGCTAGTGTGAATGAACCCTTAAGTCATATTACAGTGCAAGCCATAATAGATATGCAATAAATACCTTAATTAATTCAGAGCAAAGTTCAGTTTAATACACTCCATGAATTTAACCTTTGCAATATACAATTAACACCTATATTTTTCCAGATTTCCTCAACTTCTGTGGAAAATGCCAGGATTGTATTACAAATAGACAATGCTCGTCTAGCAGCAGATGACTTCAGAAACAAGTAAGCCTTTCTATATTTCATGTCTTTCATCATTATTATCATTATCAGCATTAATTGCTTTTGTCTTCCTTTTGTCACCAGGTATGAAATGGAACACCAGCTGGGAAGCAGTTTTGAGGCTGATGTGAATAGACTTCGTATACTACTGGAAGAACTGAGCAGGGAAATATGTCATCTACAGACACAAGTAGAAAACCTTCAGGAGGAACTGCAGCTAATGAAGATGAACCATAGGGAGGTGGGATGCTTGCTACCCCTTTTTAAAGCTAAATGTGTTGTCACAGAGCAGGTGTAAATAATGTCAAACTAATAATGTTGCTTTATGCTCCTCTGAGGTATGCTGCTGTCCTAGGCCACCTGTGGAAAATTGGCAACTTTGACAACTTTTTAAATCTTTTATCTTTATTTAATTGTCAATGAACTTAAATGGTCTGAGAAATGTTTCAAACTATTCTCAAAACATTTACCTATTGACATAAGCCCAAAAGCCAAGACAACACAGGTCCTAAAGTACACATTATGGAGATCTGCATATATGCACCCATAACACAACTAGTTTCTAACACTTCTTTTTACAGGAAGTCAACGCTTTGCAAGCTCAGTTGGGTGCCAGGGTCAATGTGGAAATGGATGCTGCTCCATCGGCTGATCTGAATAGAACCTTGTTTGAGATCAGAGAGCAGTATGAGAATCTGATGGAACGGAATCTGAGAGAGGTGGAAACTATTTTCCGACAACGAGTAAGTCTTTTTGTAGACTGAAAAAGCTTGTTAAACCTGTTAGAAAAGTAGTGTGATAGCTATCTATTACATTTGGATCATTAGGCACTATTACTTCATGGTTATATTCCAGTAAACAATAAATATTGATGAGAACATGATCGGCTTTATTTCTCAGTTGTATTGAACAATTCCAATCTTCCAGTTACACTGAAGATCGGGACCACTGCTCTCATGCAGAGATCTTCAGAGGTCCACCACACCCCTTGCACAGTCACAACTACTCTGGCCAACTGGCCACGCTCATGCTTCCTGATCAGCGATGTGAGTGTTTATTGGGGCACTGGTGCGACTTGGCTTTAAGGCTGTTGCCTAAGAGCATAAAGGACAAAATGAAGTGGCATAACTTAAAAGATATTAAAACTAAAAGAAAAGTACAAATCAACTTAAGCCTAGCTATTGTATATTTGTAATATGTTTCTTCAAAGATTAGAAATAAACTCTCTTTGACTTTATGTATAAAACGATATGGAAATCAGCCTTCATATATTAAGGGGTACATGACTCTAACAACCGTTCTATTCATATAGACTGAGGAACTGAATCGTGAAGTTGCTTCTGGTTCTGAACGACTCCAGTCTGTACAAACTGAAGTCATTGACTTGAGACGTACCATTCAAACCTTGGAGATCGAACTGCAAAGCCAGCTCAGCTTGGTAAATATTATTGCCAGCCAAATATTAAACGTTGTGTCAATGGCCAGTTGCTGGTAGTTTAAGTCTGTGAGCATCTTCGGTTCATTCTGCAAAGACTAACAGTATCTACTGTAATTACCTGTTTTTTTTATTATACAACCTTTCTCTATATTTTCCCAGAAAACAGCTCTAGAAAACACATTGGCAGAGACAGAAGCCACATTTGGGGCTCAACTTGCCCAATTACAATGTATGATCAACAATGTAGAGTCCCAGCTGGCCCAGATGCGATCTGACCTGGAACGTCAGAATCAGGAATACAAGATCCTGATGGACCAAAAGACTCACCTGGAGATGGAGATCGCCACCTATAAGCGCCTATTGGAAGGTCATGATATCCAGTATGTATTTCACACAGGACAAGCAACTTAATATTCCTTAAAACATGCAGTCCTCAATGTATAGCAACACCTATTCACATTAAATCTTTTAAGAGGAAAGAAATCATTTTTATATCTGAATTTATTCTGAATAATATTCGATCAGCTACCAGAATAGAACAGCTTCATTTTAAGACCAAATGGTTAATAAAATGTTCCCATTTTGTTTATCAATATATTAGTTAAATCAAGCCATACAGAATGGTCAAAATACCATATATTTCTTCAATAACCTTAACTGTGTGTTTTAAATTTCAGCACTTCAAGTCAACCTTTTCTAGGAGGCAGTCATGGTATGTAAACATATATTGTCTTAAAGTAATTGTAAACATATCGTTTTTTTCTAAAATAACAAATATGTCATACTGATCTGCACTGTGCAATGTTTTTGCACAAAGCAACCCGGTCCTCCTCTGCCCACTCTCCTGGCTCCTCCCCTGCTGAGTGCCCACTATAGTAAGTGACTTGCTATGAGGGCACTCATGTGGGCTTGTTCCACAGCCGGCTCTGTGTGTCTATAGACACACAGAGTATGGCTCGGCCCTACCTCTACTGACTGTGATTGACAGCAGCGAGAGCCAACGGCTCTCGTGCACAGGGCTGGATCAAGATCGGGCTCAGGTAAGTATAAGGGAGGTATAAGGGAGGGCTTGGGACTGCACAGAGAAGGTTTATTGTAGCCTAAGCCAAAAAAAAAAAAAACCTCTTAGGCTTTAGAACTACTTTAAATAGCAGGGCATGAGGTGGTAGAAATATGTGTAGAACCTAAAATATGGGAAACATTTTAACTATTACGTGGACATTTAAATATTTTTTCAGCCAAATATATTTACAAAATGTTATCTGAAATTCACATTGCATAAATCACTATGTAGCCAGATATTTCTAGGCCCTTTTTGCCAATGAGTTCCATAGCAGTCACATTATCTGCTGTGAATTTTGATAGGCCCTTGTATATGAGACAAACAGCATTCAAAGTGGCAATATTATAAAAAGATTAGACAGAAACCTGCTTCCCTTCGTACCATCTGCAAATGGTGGGCTTTGATCCAGAAATGAGTAAACAGTAGTTTTCTGCTGTGAAAATGTGGAATAGTCTTGCACATGAACTGATTTTAGCTGTAGACAGTTTCAAAAAAAGTTGTATGCATTCATGATACTGCAAAACATAAAGGGCTAACTACATTTTCAAATACATAGTTGAATGTTTGTCCAGGGCAACCTTTCTCAACAAGTCTTGGGGTATCCCTGCTAAAATCAATAGCTCATGGTACATAAGCAGGTTTCTCAACTTGACTAAATATGTGACGATAACAATGATAATTGAAATATGGTGGATTGATAGGAAAAACATAGACAAGTTGCATCCCTTTATAATGTGACATAGATGTTTATTAATTTTAACTACTGTATCTTCTACTTTTAGGATCTCACCACGCAGTGAAAGTTCACCATGTAACTAGCCCTACTCATCATCAACATCATCAAAGTCATCATCAACATCATAATCACCATAATGTATGCTAATGTATTTCTGGAGAACTCTGTGGATAATTGTATTATCCTATCTTTAGAAGGTATTTTGGTGTCTTCCTCTGTCTTCTTATGTGGCCTTCGAAATTTGTTTCACCTATGCAAAACTTGGCATGAGACATGAACTAGATCCCCCAAGATACCCAGTAGATACAACTGAAATTATGCAAGGTTTAGGATAAGTTAGATATGTGATCATTTTTGTAGGTTAGTGGTAGGTAAACAATTCAAGTTTATCTAAGTTGTAAGTTAATTTCAAGATGTTGACCCACAAGTTACAAACACTATGGAGTTCTGGCCTTTGGACACTTTATAAAGATCTAGAATGAGAGAAGATATTTCAGTGTACCCAACATTTTTTTAGGGATTGCATAATCCTAGGGCATAATATATGACTTTCCATTCACTTTTTTCTTGGAGCACGTTTAATACTTTTAGGGCCCATGTACTCTATCTTGTTACAATAATGCATTTTAACAAACAGATGTTGTATCAACACGTAGTGCAATGTGTTTCAGTGCCATTTATTGTGTAACAGCATTGAATGGCACCCCATTCTCCCACCTGAACAGAATGCATCTATGCTATAGCATGATGCAGTACACCACACGGTACAATATGGGTGCGTTGGAGAAAACTATAGAGGTCAGGAATTCTTACCTGCTTTGGGGCCCATTCAGAACAAATATTCTGTGGTAATGGAGTGCACCAAATGCCCTAAAAGTGAGTTGTGGTTTATGCAGCAACAGGCCCTTATGGTATTGTACATACAGTTGCAAGGAAATTGGCTTCACTCAAAAAAAGTGAGCTGCACCATAATCAGTCATTTTGATTTACAATGATCATATGCAAAATTAGTTAGGATATGAACCAGTCTGATCAGTAATGAAATGTGCCTATAGTATGTGAAAGCATACATAAAACACATGCTTAATTCAAGTGGAACTCTAGTTTTCTGTTGTGACTTTAGGGAGTTTTCTTAACATAATCCTGTGCAGATTTTATTATAGAGTTGTGAATTTAGGCAGTTTTCATAACATAATCCTGTTCAGATTTTATTATAGAGTTGTAGTATTGGTTTTATAATCATATGTTATAAACCTATTTGTATTGTCCACCACTGTACATATTAATGGAATATTAGCATGCAAAATGCATATTTTATTGTGGCGGACATACTAAGGCCTTGATTCTGGTTATTTAGAATGTGTGAGGATTATTTTGTATTATTATATTTGACTACATATATATATATATATATATATATACAGTATATGTACTCGTGTTGTACTACTGCAGTAATCTGGGTGAATTTTGATCATCGTTATCTTGTCCTTTTCACTCACTAAATTTTCAATAAACAATTCCTATCTTGTTCATGCAATCAGTTGTGTTTGTGTTGTTAATGATGCACACATTTTTTTTTTCTGCCAAACTAAAAAAATGTAAAAACAAAAAATGTCTAAATAAGCTTTTATATATATGTAAATAAATAAGTGTCCACAAGGCACTAATGGGCCAGTACCTAGGATAGCAAGACTGGAGGAGGCAGCGAATAGATTGAGAATTGCTTGTCCATCCAGACATTTGTGGCTTATTGAGCAAGTAGGCTGTAGGGGAAAGGGGATGATGGGAGGAGTTCAAGCCTTTATAGTTATGAAAGTATATAAATCAGACCATATGCTACCTCCTTAGCTGATACTAGAGGAAGTTTTTATTAAATAACACCATGACAGAAGGTCACTTATAAAAGGGCATGACCATTAAGGTGTGCCCAGAACAGCTTGATATCTAGCTATGGACCTGCAAAAAATACGATCTACCTAAACCAGAATGGATTATTAAAAATCACTATTTGAAGTGTGAACAATAAACATGGTTAAAAAGGGTAATATTAGTCAAGGTGATAAAAAAATACTTTCTAGGAATATTTCACATACAGTATATACAAAGCAAATCAGCTAAATACGTTTTTAAAAAAAGTACATTTAAGCCCCTAATAATTTATTGAATCATTAGTCATGTTATGCTCTGGACTGCAGAGTTTAAGGGCTCTTCTTTGGATATCCACACAGTATGATGTGGACATTTATCACTGACTGTCCAGTTGCAGAGTTCCCTCAGGCTCTAGAAGACTGCAGTAGCATACTGATGTCAGGGTAAGAGGCAGCAACAAAATTGCTAATGGCTATCCCAAACTATAGTAGTTATAATAGTATCCAATAAACAGTTTGATTTTCATGTGGTTTTGAATTGTTCCACCCAATTAAAGTATAGATTTAGATGAACATTACAGCTACAATTATTATTATTTGGAAGTAACTCCAAAAAAGATTTATGTTTCAAATTATAGTTCCCCTATGGCCTCTTTCACACGGCCGCTCCGCTTTTTTGCTCCACTGCCGGACTTTTTTTTTTTTCACGGAGCTCTGTATGTCTGCATATCATCCCATCCATTTGCGGATGATATACGGACATAATGTAAGTCTATGGGCATTGCCGATGTCAGCGGATGACATCCGATTTTGCTTCCTTTCCATTTTTTGAACGGAGGAAAAATAGGGTTCGGTTCCATTCAGTTCAACCAATAAAAACAAAAAGTAAAATCCCATATACATAATCCTTTACCCACAGTTGATCCAGAAGAAGGTGAAAAACCCCAGCAAAGCATGATCCAATTTGCTACAGCAGGGGAAAAAATTCCTTCCTGATCCCCCCAAAAGGCAATCTGATATTCCCTGGATCAACTTTGCCTATAAATGTTAGTACCCAGTTATATTATGTACATTTAGGAAAGAATCCAGGCCTTTTTGAAGCAATCTACTGAGCTGGCCAAAACCACCCCTGGAAGGATTCTTCTTCACAGCTCTTAATGTGAAGAAACCTTTCCATATTTGCAGACAAATTCTCTTTTCCTCTAGACGTGAAGAGTGTCCCCTTGTCCTCTGTGATGACCTTAAAGTAAATAACTCAACACCAAGTTTACTATATGGACCCCTCGTGTATTGTAAATGTTGATCATATCCCCCTTAATCTCCTCTTCTCAAGAGAGAATACATTTAGATCCTCTATTCTTTCCCCGCAGCTGAGTTCCTCCATGCCTCTCAGTTTGGTTGCTCTTCTCTGCACTTTCTCCACTTCCCTGATATCCTTTTTGAGAACTGGTGTCCAAAACTGAACTGCATTTTTCAGATGAGGTCTTGCTAATGATTTGTACAGGGGAAAAATTATATCTCTCTCTCTGGAGTCCATACCTCTCTTAATGTAGCTGTACTCCCCCTGGTATGCATGATGCATACATATTCTTAGCCCTCAAGTGCATAACTTTACATTTATCAACATTAAACCTCATTTGCCATATATTTTCCTAATTGTTAAGCCAATGATCTGAAAGAATATTGGTTTGGAGCTCTGACCTCACTAGGCTGCATGCCTGCTCAAAGATCTTCAGCTACTGAAGGCAAAAGATAAGCTTGACAGCCGTGTTATTAGGAATGTCAAAGAATGTCTGCAATAGCTGGTCAAGCATTTTTCTCAGGGCAGATTGACTCTAAAGTTATGAGACAATCAAGGAAGTTGCATCTGCTCACCAATCCTTTTGAAAATACTAGCCGTCTGAGGTTCTGTTGATGCATTGGCTTCAATGCTGCCTAAGTTAGGCAGACCATCGATCATACACTGCTGGCAACAAAAGTGAGTACACCCCTAAGTGAACATGTGCAAATTGGGCCCAAAGTGTCAATATTTTGTGTGGACACCATTATTTTCCAGCACTGCCTTAACCCTCTTGGGCATGGAGTTCACCAGAGCTTCACAGGTTGCCACTGGAGTCCTCCTTCACTTCTGCATGACGACATCACGGAGCTGGTGGATGTTAGAGACCTTGCACTCCTCCACCTTCATTTGAGGATGCCCCACAGATGCTCAATAAGGGTTTAGGTCTGGAGACATGCTTGGCCAGTCCATCACCTTTACCCTCAGCTTCTTTAGCAAGGCAGTGGTCATCTTGGAGGTGTGTTTGGGGTCGTTATCACGTTGGAATACTTCCCTGCGGCCCAGTCTTCGAAGGGATGGGATCATGCTCTGCTTCATGTCACAGTACATGTTGGCATTCATGGTTCCCTCAATGAACTGTAGCTTCGCAGTGCCGGCAGCACTCATTCAGCCCCACACCATGACACTCCCACCCCCATGCTTGACTGTAGGCATAACACACTTGTCTTTGTACTTCTCACCTGATTGCCGCCTGACACCTTGACACCATCTGAACCAAATAAGTTTATCTTGGTCTCATCAGACCACAGGACATGGTTCCAGTAATCCATTTCCTTAGTCTGATTGTCTTCAGCAAACTGTTTGTGGGCTTTCTTGTGCATCATCTTTAGAAGGGACGACAGCCATGCAGACCAATTTGATGCAGTGTGCAGCGTATGGTCTGAGCACTGACAGGCTGACCTCCCACCCCTTAAACCTCTGCAGCAATGCTGACAGCACTCATTTGTCTATTTCCCAAAGACAACCTCTCGATATGATTTTGAGCATGTGCACTCAACTTCTTTGGTCGATCATAGCGAGGCCTTTTCTGAGTGGAACCTGTCCTGTTAAACCGCTGTATGAAAAATGTAGGGTTGCGGCACTCAAATAACAGTACGTATTAATGATAGGGACAATCCAGTCTGCTTACCAGATTGAAAATCAAAATGAACCTGTCAGCAAGTAAAGATGGTGTTGAATCTCTCTTTTACAACTTGGCTCAGTCAATTCAATGGAGACAGCAAGATATATGTAAACAAACAAAAAGAGATCTCATGGTGCAGTATGTTCCAAATTTTCAATACTTAAGAACAGGCCCACCACCAAGAACTCTGACGGTGCCATACTATCAAATGATTAAATAGGCCGCTCACCAGAAATGTATAAATTCAGGTGATGTATTCAAAAGAGGACCGTCACCAGGATCCCTTTAAGATCACCAAGCAATGATAGTCAAACAGGCTGCTTACCAGACTCTAATGGAAAGTACACAATTGTACGCAGGTTGTAACTCCTCTCCACATCCGATAGCAGACACACTGCAGAAATCAGGTCTCAAAAACGTAAAATAAACTCAAAACAAAAAAAAGATATACATAGTGTGGTATGTTTGGACACCAGGATAGCATCTAATGAGGAACCACCACCAAGATCCCTGTGGGCTACAAGTAACCACTTGTGGATGTAAATGAATGGGCTGCTTACAAGAAACACTTAATGTGATGACATGAATACAGGTTACAGGGATCCAGGTAGATTCTTCATGGTAAAGGGGATCTCATATGAAGGAGGATCCAATATCCGGATAAGCCGATCCACCAGAGGGGTTAACCACCAATGAATTTCAATACCCAAAAAGAGGAAAGAGGCTCATGGTGCAGTAAATATAAACAAACTCACATTTATTTTAGTCAATTACATGTAAGACTGATAAAAACTGCACAGAGGAAAACCACGGTGCAAGATCAAATAATGTGTCCCAGGATCTGCAGGAGGGTCACCTGATGCATTTTGGCCAATCAGCCGTCATCTGAGGTACCCTCCTACAGCATAGACACGCATTAAATAAGGCCAGCAATCAGGGACGTATTACATGTATCCATCAGCTGTTAAAATCATCCTCCCTTTGTGGTCACTCCAAATAGCTGCAGGGCGGAGACGTAGATCGCATGTATGAGGGGCGGGGGCCTTGACCACAACCGCCAATCTTGTCACCAGAAGAGGAGAAAGTGCACACCTCGAGCCAGAACCCATGGTCACACCTCCTACTTCACTCTGGAAGGGTACACCCGGGCCAATGAGTGCATATAAATGTATGGTGGCTACAAGAAATAACGCTACCCCTCAAAGGCTATGCTGTGCATATTTCTAAATCGGATTCATGAATAATGATATGCTTTAAGCACAATAGTAATGAGCCTTTAACACAAAGATCATCAGAAAAGATGACAAGACCACAGAAAGTGGACACTATAATGAAAAATAATTACAATCAATTTAAAAACTAAAAAAGGTAAAAAATATAGAGATAATACATAAAAGACCCCCTAGTGGTAAAAATGTGAATCATATGGCTTATTAATAGTTCCAATTTTTCATAAGGATATTAATAATTGAAAGTGTAAGGTATAGGACCATCTATAAAGTACATTAATTCCTTTTTTCATAAATTCCAGAAGCAAAAAAATTCCAAAAAAAAACTCAAAAATACATCCCTTATCAGCCATTGTTAATGAAACAGTTTATGTCCCAGTCGATGTTCAAACCGTAAGAGCCGGGTGATGTCACTTCCATGTCTACGGCCGTGACCAGAAGTTCTACATTCATACACATCCCACGAGTTGCGGTGGAATTTGTTCCTTTACTGAGATGTAAGTTGCTACTTTTTATTTTAATAAATGATTTTATATACTGCGCAATGAGCACCCTCTTCTCATTTAACTATATGATGGAATATCCTGCAAATATCTGAGCGTATACCCATGGGGTTAATCCACAACGCTTCTGCTGTGTAAAAGAGTCAGAACAGGAGACCAGGATATCTATCCCTCTGAGTGCCTGAGATTGAGAGTTGTCAGGAGACACACTCTGTCCATTACGCCTGTTTATATTTTGGTGAAGGTGAGCGGCCATTTCTTATTAGTTACCGGGATCAACTGTAAAATTGTAAAAATAGGTGTGCCAAGCTTGTAGCATCATACTCAAAAAGACTTGAGGCTGTAATTGGTGCCAAAGGTGCTTCAACAAAGTATTGAGCAAATGCTGTGAATACTTATGTGCATGTTTTTTTTTTTTTTTTTTAAATAAAGTTGCAAAGATTTTCAACAAACTTCTTTCACATTGTCAATATAGAGTATTGTTTGTAGAATTTTGAACAAAATAATGAATTTAATCCATTTTGGAATTAGGCTGAAACATAACAAAATGTTGAAAAAGTGAAGCGCTGTGAACACTTTCCAGATGCACTGTAATAGTATCCAATAAACAGTTTGATTTTCATGTCGTTTTGAAATGGTCCACCCAACTAAAATATAGAATTTGATGAACATTACAGCTGAAAATATTAGTAATTAGAAGTAACTCCAAAAAAGATTTATGTTTCAGATTGTAGTTCCCATATCTGGGTTACAAAGGTTCTTTAATTCCACTATGTATTCATTGGAATTTACTAGGTTTTGAGCTTGAATTCCAACTGAAAGGATGGCATTGGAGGCTTCATACATTACTGATTTTTATGCTAAGGGTTTTATTGTAGTAGCAGTCCTCTCAAAGCAATCCTCTACAACCCTCTCAATTTAGTAATGCATTTACTTTATTAATTTTTAAATTGTTAAGTCTCCTAGGGATCACAGGGAGAACAGGCTGGGCAAGTCAATTCCCACTCCACATTTCTTGCCTTGGACACTAGTGTTTCCTAGGGTATTCCAAAGCATTTCTAGGTCAGTTAGGAGATGTAATACTGGCAACATGTTGTGGACCTGCCATGGTGCCTGATGCCAGTTGGACATATCTGGTCTGGCCTTTTTTCTCATAGAATAGGTGCAGATACTGCCTCCTTCCAAGACACCCTTTCTCTTTGCCCCTACCCACCTCCCATTATCACCCCTTTTAGAGAATACAGAACTAATTATCATTTTGTGGTGCTAAGTAATTTGTTAATGATAACTAGAAAAGCAGTAATCCTAATAGATCCCCTGCAGCCAGCAACAACCCCCCCCCCAAAAAAAAGATCCCCCAGCAAGCATAAATCCCCCAATAAAAATAAACACCCCCAGCAACTATAGATCCCCATGGCAAAATCCCCCCACCGCACCAATAGATCTATCCCAGCAATAACAGACCCTCACCAGCAATAATAGATCACCCAGCAGCCAGCGTTGAAAAGATCCCTTCCTAAAAAGCAGATTTCCCTCTGCAACAATAGACCTCCCCAGCATTATTAGACCCCCCTGCAACAACCCCCCCCCCCCCCAGTGATAATAGATTCCCCTGCAGCCAGCATCAATAGTCTCCAGCACTGAATGTGTGTAATGGAAAGGGGTGCTGAAGTGTGCTGAAGGACACTTCAGCACCCCTTTCTATTACATACATTCAGTGCTGGAGACGATGGAACTGCTTTCCCTGTGTTCCTACTGAAAAAAGTTCCTGTGTATGGTACATCTGCCCAGTGGCATCTGTATCTTCAGACATCCTTAGCTTGCAGCATTTATTTTAAATGACCAAAAGCTATAATTCATGGTGCTCTTTGACAGCTGAAATTCTGTGGAGAACATTGCTTCCAATGTTTACAACCAATCCTCGTTCTCATTTTATTAAACTTAGATTATGCCCATGCATTGGATCAGTGGTCAGCTTTAGCATTTCTGGCAGAAATTAAAAACCGTGGGTTCTGATCAATTCTGCTTATTAACTTTTTTTTTTACAGCCTTCTAAAAAAAAAAAAAAAGAATGCTAAGCACATTTAGAAACATCTTAAACATGCTTCTTTCACTGCAGTAATTCATGCAAAAGGAGCCCTAAACAAGTATTGAGTGCATACAATAATGTACATGTGCATACTTTTCAGTAAGCCAACATTTCTGTAATAAAAATCCTTTTTTTTATTGGTCTTATGCAATATTCTACTTTTCTAAAATACTGAATTTGTGGTTTTCACTAGCTGTAAGCCATGATCATCAAAATTTGAAGAAAGAAATGCTTGAAATATATCACTCTGTGTGTAACACATCTATATAAATTAAATGAGTTACACTTTTTGAATTGAATTACTAAAATAAATTAACTTTTTGATGATATTCTAATTTTATGAAACGCACCTGTATCTCTTATGGCACTTTTCCACTGCAAGTACCGGCTCGTACCGGCTCGGCTCTACTCGGCAATGCTTGGCCCGGTTTGCTTTTCCACTGCTGGTACCGCATGGTATAGTGTTGGAATGGTTCGGTATGGTACGGTATAGGTTTGCTTTTCCACTAAAGTAGTACTAAAGTTAAGTGGGTGGGATAACAACGGGGTGGGTGGGATTCTCTGACCAATCAGTGGCTAGTAGTGACTGCATGCAAAGGATTGTGGGATATGGTACCAGTTTGGTACCTGTTGGAACCACAATCGAGTAGGTACTGTTTTTTCAGAGCCGTACCGTACCGTACCGTACCGTTCGGTTCCATGCAGTGAAAAAGCAAACCTATACCGTACCGTACCGAACCGTTCCGACCCTATACCATGGGTATCAGCAGTGGAAAAGCACAAAAGCGTGCCGAACCGGTACGGTTCCATGCAGTGGAAAAGCGCCATTAGTGTTCCTTTGGTGCTATTTACCATATCGTAAACACTAAAGCAGGTTGATGATTTAGGGGCAATGCCCCCAACTTTACCAGTGATACTGGGTAAGCTTCATCAGAGAGGTTCTCCTGGGCCCAACTTCACTCTAAATAGGAATCAATAATGGCTGTGCCTATCTGCCTAAACAGTGTCCAAAACACAGGTCCTCAAGTAAGATAATACAGTATGAAAATTTTTGAAACCTTGACTCTTTATTGTATAGAATAGAGAAATGCTTTTATGAAAAAGAAACATCTGCCAGCTGGTAAGTGCACAGGCTACCTAAATAGAGAAAAAAATGAATACTGAATACATTGTTTGGGTAGTACCTGACACTTTAGCAATGTAGTTATATATTTTGATCAAATTGAAAGGAAATCTGATGTATTGTGTCCAGCTTTAGACCAACTGCATACTGTGATTAAACTTTTTATTAGTTTATGATTTCAATACTGCATTTTTGGAGGGTTTTATTTGAGGTGTGTTTAGCCAAGTCAGTCAACTTTTCCTTTATTTTTAGGGTTGAGTGAGCAAACCTTTCTAATGACTTGGACAGCAATATATTAATAATTTTGAAGTTGCTTTACAATTGTTTAATGTTGCCAAGCAGATTACCAAATGTTTAATGTTAAATCATCATGTCAAGCATATAAAGCAGTGGAAAGATGAGCAGTCAATTACTTGTAAACATTAATATTAGTAGTTAATGTTTTGTGGCACTCCCAGTTTTCCATATATAAAGGAGCAGAATGAATGGAGAGCATATTGAGAAGGGCATTCACTTAGAAAAGCACACTTTTAGGTCATCCTCTCACATCCATCATCATGAGTTACAGTGGTCACTCCTCTGCTGGATTATACCATGGAAGCTGCCATGTTGGTAGGCATCTGTCTAAGATCCCAAGCCACACATCTCATTATGGAGGATCTTCAATTAGCCATCATGGAGGATCCCACTCTTCTCACCTCCATGGGGGTTCCTATGCTTCTCATAATGGAGCATCCCATAATTTACATCATGGAGGTTCCCATACTTCTCACCATGGAGGGTCCCACAAATTCCATTCTTCAGGTTCTCAAAGTTTTCATCACAGAGGATCCCAAGCCACCCATCATGGAAGTTTCCATAAAGTCCATCAAAATAATCACTATAGAGCTCCCAGTGTACATGGAGGATCAGGAGGCAAAGGAATCTCCATATCCAAGCATGTTCATGGAAGTGCTCACTCTGACAGCCATAGAAGCATTATTAGTCATCATGATTTATTTAATGTCAATGGGAAGGAAACCATGCAGCAATTGAATAATCGCTTGGCTACCTACTTAGACAAAGTCCGCTTCCTAGAGCAACAGAATGCCCAGATTGAAAGGAATATCCGGGAGTGGTATGAGAGGAATCAGCCCAGCGCTTTACCTGACTACAGCTGCTTCTTCAGAGTCATTCAAGAGCTTCAAGGCCAGGTAAAAAAAATTAACTTGTCTACATACGTGGTGTAATAATTAGGACATTTTTTTGACACAGATTTTTTTTTTTTTTTTTTTTTTATGAACACTTTTTAAACCCACCCTGACACCTACATCTTTAAAATATAAAAACATATTGTACATATTAGGCATCTAAAGGGATACCAGATTACATATTTTATACAGCACCCAAAATGGGTCTCAGGGCATTTCATTCATGCTTTCGGGCACTCTGATGAAGACATGTACTGGATAAAAATCATGATTTTAGGACTGTTTGCGTCAAAGGTATTGAATAAACTAGGACTCAAGATGAACAAATATCTGTACTTGCTGGAATTGTTGTCAGACTGAAAAATTAAAACTAACTTCACATCTAAGGAATGGCACGCAGTAATATATTACATTTTGTTTTTAGGTTCAGATATGCTTTAATATAGAAGCCATTTTAGACTGAAAAAATGCTATAAAGAATTTACAATAGTTTCCCTCAATAGGATTATTGGACTGTGCACAGTAAAACATTAAAGTGATACAAAACACACACTGTTTACTTTACATTATCACTTCTCTTCATCTATGGATGATGGCTCTGTACAATATACAGCAGGTAGTGGGTTCACTCAACGGGACCCTCAGCAGGAGAAGTTTTCCAATTAATGTCAATGATTCAGCGGGGCACAGCCCATCTTTCTTAAGACTTGGCAACAGCTAGGCTACACAATCTCAGACTTTAGCAGAGACACAGACAAGGAGGGAGAACAGCAGGATCGACACATTTTTTGCAGTATACAGAAAATAAATCCTATAGTGACTGTTACGAAAAAATGAAGATATGCTCCATTTTTTCTGCAGCACACTGGATGGCACTGGAGAACACTGCAGTAAAGGGCTGAGCAGAGACCTGAATGGAGTGTACGCTTTGTACACTTTCAATAAAGTAAAAAAAAGGTAAACAGTGTCTTGCGTTGTACAACTCAAGGCACCGCTCATCACCATTGCCACACCACAGATATCAGTTGAATGCTATAAGGGAATGTTTTAGCATGTGGCTAGTGTGAATGAACCCTTAAGTCATATTACAGTGCAAGCCATAATAGATATGCAATAAGCTACCTTAATTGATTCAGAGCAAAGTTCAGTTTAATACACTCCATGAATTTAACCTTTGCAATATACAATTAACACCTATATTTTTCCAGATTTCCTCAACTTCTGTGGAAAATGCCAGGATTGTATTACAAATAGACAATGCTCGTCTAGCAACAGATGACTTCAGAAACAAGTAAGCCTTTCTATATTTCATGTCTTTCATCATTATTATCATTATCAGCATTAATTGCTTTTGTCTTCCTTTTGTCACCAGGTATGAAATGGAACACCAGCTGGGAAGCAGTTTTGAGGCTGATGTGAATAGACTTCGTATACTACTGGAAGAACTGAGCAGGGAAATATGTCATCTACAGACACAAGTAGAAAACCTTCAGGAGGAACTGCAGCTAATGAAGATGAACCATAGGGAGGTGGGATGCTTGCTACCCCTTTTTAAAGCTAAATGTGTTGTCACAGAGCAGGTGTAAATAATGTCAAACTAATAATGTTGCTTTATGCTCCTCTGAGGTATGCTGCTGTCCTAGGCCACCTGTGGAAAATTGGCAACTTTGACAACTTTTTAAATCTTTTATCTTTATTTAATTGTCAATGAACTTAAATGGTCTGAGAAATGTTTCAAACTATTCTCAAAACATTTACCTATTGACATAAGCCCAAAAGCCAAGACAACACAGGTCCTAAAGTACACATTATGGAGATCTGCATATATGCACCCATAACACAACTAGTTTCTAACACTTCTTTTTACAGGAAGTCAACGCTTTGCAAGCTCAGTTGGGTGCCAGGGTCAATGTGGAAATGGATGCTGCTCCATCGGCTGATCTGAATAGAACCTTGTTTGAGATCAGAGAGCAGTATGAGAATCTGATGGAACGGAATCTGAGAGAGGTGGAAACTATTTTCCGACAACGAGTAAGTCTTTTTGTAGACTGAAAAAGCTTGTTAAACCTGTTAGAAAAGTAGTGTGATAGCTATCTATTACATTTGGATCATTAGGCACTATTACTTCATGGTTATATTCCAGTAAACAATAAATATTGATGAGAACATGATCGGCTTTATTTCTCAGTTGTATTGAACAATTCCAATCTTCCAGTTACACTGAAGATCGGGACCACTGCTCTCATGCAGAGATCTTCAGAGGTCCACCACACCCCTTGCACAGTCACAACTACTCTGGCCAACTGGTCACGCTCATGCTTCCTGATCAGCGATGTGAGTGTTTATTGGGGCACTGGTGCGACTTGGCTTTAAGGCTGTTGCCTAAGAGCATAAAGGACAAAATGAAGTGGCATAACTTAAAAGATATTAAAACTAAAAGAAAAGTACAAATCAACTTAAGCCTAGCTATTGTATATTTGTAATATGATTCTTCAAAGATTAGAAATAAACTCTCTTTGACTTTATGTATAAAACGATATGGAAATCAGCCTTCATATATTAAGGGGTACATGACTCTAACAACCGTTCTATTCATATAGACTGAGGAACTGAATCGTGAAGTTGCTTCTGGTTCTGAACGACTCCAGTCTGTACAAACTGAAGTCATTGACTTGAGACGTACCATTCAAACCTTGGAGATCGAACTGCAAAGCCAGCTCAGCTTGGTAAATATTATTGCCAGCCAAATATTAAACGTTGTGTCAATGGCCAGTTGCTGGTAGTTTAAGTCTGTGAGCATCTTCGGTTCATTCTGCAAAGACTAACAGTATCTACTGTAATTACCTGTTTTTTTTATTATACAACCTTTCTCTATATTTTCCCAGAAAACAGCTCTAGAAAACACATTGGCAGAGACAGAAGCCACATTTGGGGCTCAACTTGCCCAATTACAATGTATGATCAACAATGTAGAGTCCCAGCTGGCCCAGATGCGATCTGACCTGGAACGTCAGAATCAGGAATACAAGATCCTGATGGACCAAAAGACTCACCTGGAGATGGAGATCGCCACCTATAAGCGCCTATTGGAAGGTCATGATATCCAGTATGTATTTCACACAGGACAAGCAACTTAATATTCCTTAAAACATGCAGTCCTCAATGTATAGCAACACCTATTCACATTAAATCTTTTAAGAGGAAAGAAATCATTTTTATATCTGAATTTATTCTGAATAATATTCGATCAGCTACCAGAATAGAACAGCTTCATTTTAAGACCAAATGGTTAATAAAATGTTCCCATTTTGTTTATCAATATATTAGTTAAATCAAGCCATACAGAATGGTCAAAATACCATATATTTCTTCAATAACCTTAACTGTGTGTTTTAAATTTCAGCACTTCAAGTCAACCTTTTCTAGGAGGCAGTCATGGTATGTAAACATATATTGTCTTAAAGTAATTGTAAACATATCGTTTTTTTCTAAAATAACAAATATGTCATACTGATCTGCACTGTGCAATGTTTTTGCACAAAGCAACCCGGTCCTCCTCTGCCCACTCTCCTGGCTCCTCCCCTGCTGAGTGCCCACTATAGTAAGTGACTTGCTATGAGGGCACTCATGTGGGCTTGTTCCACAGCCGGCTCTGTGTGTCTATAGACACACAGAGTATGGCTCGGCCCTACCTCTACTGACTGTGATTGACAGCAGCGAGAGCCAACGGCTCTCGTGCACAGGGCTGGATCAAGATCGGGCTCAGGTAAGTATAAGGGAGGTATAAGGGAGGGCTTGGGACTGCACAGAGAAGGTTTATTGTAGCCTAAGCCAAAAAAAAAAAAAACCTCTTAGGCTTTAGAACTACTTTAAATAGCAGGGCATGAGGTGGTAGAAATATGTGTAGAACCTAAAATATGGGAAACATTTTAACTATTACGTGGACATTTAAATATTTTTTCAGCCAAATATATTTACAAAATGTTATCTGAAATTCACATTGCATAAATCACTATGTAGCCAGATATTTCTAGGCCCTTTTTGCCAATGAGTTCCATAGCAGTCACATTATCTGCTGTGAATTTTGATAGGCCCTTGTATATGAGACAAACAGCATTCAAAGTGGCAATATTATAAAAAGATTAGACAGAAACCTGCTTCCCTTCGTACCATCTGCAAATGGTGGGCTTTGATCCAGAAATGAGTAAACAGTAGTTTTCTGCTGTGAAAATGTGGAATAGTCTTGCACATGAACTGATTTTAGCTGTAGACAGTTTCAAAAAAAGTTGTATGCATTCATGATACTGCAAAACATAAAGGGCTAACTACATTTTCAAATACATAGTTGAATGTTTGTCCAGGGCAACCTTTCTCAACAAGTCTTGGGGTATCCCTGCTAAAATCAATAGCTCATGGTACATAAGCAGGTTTCTCAACTTGACTAAATATGTGACGATAACAATGATAATTGAAATATGGTGGATTGATAGGA